>NC_059374.1:17647094-17957094 GCF_019703515.2 Myxocyprinus asiaticus
ATGAGAAGAGTGCCAGGTTGTTCAATCTATCCTGAGACATTTCTGCTGTCAGGTAGTTTTAGAAAGTCTTAACTTGCTAACTGATATTTGGGTTACAATGTCCATGTAACTTAAATATAAAATAAATTATTTCTCAGCTCATGCTGCTAATTATGAAGGGATCTTCTAACCTTCTAGGTAACCCTTCTACTGTACTGTCCCTTTAAATAGACAACGGCATCTGAGCGCAAGGACAGGGGTACGTTCAGCCTTGACAAAACATAGCAAAACTTTTATTTAAACAGAAACGGTGGCTGTGTCTCGTTTGGAAGGCTGCATCCTCCGGAGGTCACTCTTGTCGGCTGCATACATCAAGTGAGTAGGACACTTCGAATGCGACCTTCTTTCACGGGAATTCGGAGGATACATGAGGTGTATCCTTCGTGGGCACTCACAACCCACAGTTCTTTGCTTCAACGGAAATGTCTAAAAAAATTACGGCAATTTGCCCATAAATATGATGTTCAAACGCAAGGAATGCTAATTCCCAAGTTGAAGTACCTCAGTAGATTGGTGCAGAGTATATAATATGTATAATTATATTAATATATAATTAAAATAAAGTATTAGACTAAAAGTACACCTGTAAAATCTATTTTCCAAAGGGACTTTGTTCCCTTCTCACTCAAAGCGCTTACGCTTGTTAAAGAGTGGCGTGCTGTCATAGCAACCATGTTACGTTCCGTTTCCGTTTGTCGGCCGTCTCGTTTAAACGAGACTTATTTAAAGGAGGAAACTCAGTATACTGCAGCCTTCAAAGGATGCGTCCTACCTAGCATGCAGCTTTCCAAACGAGACACAGCTGGTGGTGCGTTGAACACCCTGTTGTGTTATGCAAGCGTTGCAACTATGGCAGCTGAGAAGGCCATTCCCATTCTTTGCGTTCTTTACAAAGAATTTTCGTAGCCTGATGAAATTGGTTTAAATACGTGTTTAATACTACAAAATACGCTCAATGTTACAGTCACTGCTCTTGCTGTCCAGAATAGCAGAGAACATCCCAATCGAGTGAAGGGATATGTGGAAACTGTGGTTCCTAATTGTGGTGATCCAATATTTGCCTCGCATTTCAGGATGACAAGGCAAACATTTCTTCTAATGTCTTCAATTGTTGCATACACCAAGCTGCAGTGGACACATTTGTAAAGGTCCTTAGTTGGATCCATTGTGCACACTGCCTTTTTAATACGGCGGGGTTTATATACACGTCACTGCTGATTGGGTAACACCTCTGACACACCCACCAAAAGAGAGAAAATGTACCTCAAAGCCCGATGCACACAGTTTCGCACCGTTTCGAGGAAACATGTCGTTCAACCCGGAAACCGTAGCAAAACGGAAGTGAGCATCCCTATGCCCTACTCCTTCCGAAGGGCTGAGCCTTTGAAATGGGAACTCTGAAGGGAGCAGGGCACTCACGTCTCATGTATGACCGTTTGGAACACCCTTGGTGAAGGGAGTAATGAAAGACATACGTCACTTCCACCTGAAATGTGAGGACGCAGCACAGCTGTTCTAACAACAGGAATCTCTTATTTATTGCTGTTAATTTGTTGTTGCAAATAAATAACCTTTTTGTAATCGTTTTTTTTTTGTCCCTCAAACATTGCCTTTTGAGTCTTAATTAAAATTGCTTACTGTTGCTGTTAATAGTAATATATCTGTACATAAATGTATATTTAAAATACATGAATGAACGTTTCCCACCTAAAGTTATTTGGTGCACAAGAGGTCTTAATGATAAATAAATAAATAATAATATACCACAGGGTTTAGACAAGCCTTACTTTTTGGAGTAGGCCTATCTCTACTTTTAGCTGTCTACTATCTAGGGCTGCAACTAACGATAATTTTGATAATCGATTAATCTAACGATTATTAGTAAGATTATTCGACTGTTCGGCGATTATTGCGACGATTAATCATTAGCTCTTAACCGATTATTCAGCTTGTGCCCCGACTTAAAAGGTTGCATTAAACGTGCTTACTAACAATAAAGAGGACAAAATCATCTTTTAAAAATACCTCTAAATGACATTCACTGAATTAAAGGGGAAAAAATACTTTTTATTAAGTTTAATTCAGTAAAGAAATTCACTGCAAAAAATCCTATTGTTATCAAGTGCTTTTGTCTTGTTTTCCATTTAAAATTGTCTAAAAATTCTTAAAACAAGATACATTTACTTGAGAAGCAGCAAATAAGATATTTAGACTTGCTTTTAGAGAATGTCTCTTAAATATAAGTGTATTTTGTATATAAGTGTATTTTTTCACTTGGTTAAACTTCTGCGAGTGCAGTAAAGACAAAATATACTTATATTTAAGATCTATTCTCTAAAATCAAGTCTAAATATCTTATATGCTGCTTCTCGTGTGAATGCATCTTTTTAAAGGATTATTAGATATTTTAAAATATTTGTATTTTTAATATTATATTCAACAATCTCAGATAACAATTTTGTCTTCTGCAGTATAGCTGCTAAAGAAAACATACTTGTTTTAAAGGAGTTTTAGATATTTATATTGGAAAACAAGCCAAAACAAAAACAAATCCAAAACGTATTTTGTTTCAGTGTGTAATGGGGTGAAGACTACCCTCTCTCACCTTTCTGTTCACTTCAATCCACCTTAAACTCTCAAAAAAACAAACTCTCTCTTATTAATAAAGCTGTGTATTGCCAATTTTCTTCACGATAGGAAATGCACAGTGACATATATTATGATTCAGTAAGTTGCGAGCCATCACGTTATAATCTAGCTGCATTAAGCATGCGCGCTCGAGGGATGACAGAGTGTGCATCAGCCGGGTGCAGTTTCAATCTCTCCCCCTTTGATCGGGATATTCGCGCAACTCATATAAGAGGCGATGACCACACAGAGAAATGCCAGTTTCGGAGTTTGTAGTTATTTACATGATCTGCTTCAGTATTATTTGAACTTTAATAAAGCTATAACGCATTAAATATAACTGCGTTAAAGATGTAACGCCGGGGTGTTTCCTTTAAAGACGCTCGACATGCAAGTTTTGCTTCAGCGGAGCGGCAGCTCCAGCTCCACTTATTCCACAACGAGAGTGCTTATATATTTACTTATTTAGCGTTTTTGCATTTTCCCTCATACATTGCGATCTACATCACCTGCAGCTTTTTGGAAAGTTTAGAGTGCATCTGGAATGTGAGCTGTTTTCTTCCTCTCCTCAGTCAGGCGCGAGCTGCAGTGCTGCTCTCACGCATCATCATTAGTGTTTAATGTGATCTCATGTTACGTTAAATGAGATCAAACGACTATTCGACAACGAAAATGTTTGTAGACAATTTTTTATTGCCGACGTTTGTTGATAATGTTGACTAATCATTTCAGCCCTAATACTATCTTATGTATGAAGATGAATGTAGACTGTGGAGAAGTATAAAATGGCTATAGTACTTGCCCGAGTGTTTGAACATGTAATAGGTTCTGATCGACAAACTTGCTTTAAAATATATCCTGAGGACATGCCACCCAGGGTCATGTGATCATAAACGGTCAAATTACTTCCTCGAAGTGACCATCGCATGTACCCTTCACTAACGGCCTTGTGGAAGGGCCCTCTGTGGAGGGCTTGAGTTGCCCTCTTTCGTTTGGAACACTCCTTCGTGTGGTGTTCCCTTCCCACAGTGCCCTTCAAGGGCGCAAAAATGCAGTTTGGAATTGCAAATTGTTCCTCACATATTCTTTTGGTGGCTTAATGTGAGAAACATGAGAGGAGACAAGGCAGATTATAGGTGAACGCCCCAGTCTTGTGATGTTTTATTCCAACCAGTAGCATGTTATTGCTATATATATTTATAACAAAGGATAATATGATGGAATATCAATGAAGCCTTTCTCTGGGCCCCCCTCCAGTGAGGACCCCTGTTACTCAGGTCCATCATTACCCACAGTCCGATGCCCCTGCCTGTGATACTTTATTTTAGCGGTCATTATATAAAAAGATTAACTAAATGTTTTAATTGACCAATCAGAATCAAGCGTTCCAGAGAGCCATTTAATAATCTATAAATAATATATATATATATATATATATATATATATATATATATATATATATATTTTTTTTTTTTATTTATTTTATTTATTTATTTTTTTGCTTCAATTTAAATTAAGTTTCTTTTTCTTTATTTTATCATAGACTTGGAAGGCATAATGTTTAACCCTCCTATTGCTTTTGGGTCATTTTTGATGACCACATAGTTTTTAGTAAGGGAACCAAACTTTGTGACTTTGTCAAGACTATCAAAATACACATAATACATTTGTTTTTTTTTTGTTTTTTTTCCAGATTTTTAAATACAATTGTTTAAGAGATATAACCATTTAAAAAAAAAAGTTTCATCTTTTGCATTCGTGGGTCAATCTACTAATACGTCTGCGTCAAGGAAAGCATGCCATAGAAGACTACGTAGAGGACTTCTGCATCCTGGCATACAAGGTGGAATTCAGTGAGATCGCCCTCAAACACTTTTATCGTGCAGGCTTGAATGAGCCAGGGCACTCCTGGATGCCTGGCAGTTGGAGTCCCTTCAATCTGGCTCAATATATCGACCTTGCCCTGTGGAGTCCCCCGTCATGGCCGCCGAGCCGGAGTCCCCCGTCATGGCCGCCGATCCAGAGTTCCTCGTCATGGCCGCGAGCCAGAGTCCCCTGTCATGGCCGCCGAGCCAGAGTCCCCCGTCATGGCCGCTGAACCAGAGTCCCCCGTCATGGCCGCCGAGCCAGAGTCCCCTGTCATGGCCGCCGATCCAGAGTCCCTCGTCATGGTCGCCGAGCCAGAGTGCCCCATCATGGCCGCCGAGCTTGCGCCACCTTCTAACCCAGATCCTGAGCTTGCTCCAGGTCATGTCACAGCAACGCTTCAGCATGCTCCATGCCATGTCACAGCCACATCTGTGTCTGCTCCAGGTCATGTCACAGCAACGCCTCAGCCTGCTCCATGCTATGTCACAGCAATGCCTGAGTCTGTCACAACAACGCCTCAGCCTGCTCCATGCCATGTCACAGCAACGCCTTAGTCTGCTCCAGGTCATGTCACAGCAATGCCTCAGCCTGCTCCATGCCATGTCACAGCAATGCCTTAGTCTGCTCCAGGTCATGTCACAGCAATGCCTCAGCCTGCTCCATGCCATGTCACAGCAACGCCTCAGCCTACTCCATGCCATGTCACAGCAACACCTGAGCCTGTCACAATAACGCCTCAGTCTGCTCCATGCCATGTTTCAGCCAAGCCCCAGACTGCTCCATGCCATGTCACAAGCAAGCCTTTTCTCCATGGTCCAGGCCCCTGTTTCAAGCAAAAGATGAAACTTTTTTTTTTGCTTGCCAGCCTGCCAGCCAACGTTACAATTAGACATCACAGAAGCAGAAAACACATTTTTGTTTAGGCACAGGACATATATATATTAATTTTGCATTAATATCATGTAAATATCCTGTGCAAATATACAATACATATAAAAGGCAATTGACTTTAAATAGGATTCTTTGTGCAGAATGTGTCACCCCAGTCTGAGTTATCTTCATAGAAATTTTCATCAGCAAACATTTGGTGAAACATTTTTATTATCCACACAAAATGCATAATATTTCACAGCAATGAAAAACTTTTCATCCCACAATCCTTATACAAGTGGAAAAAAGCACCATGGGGCCAGTATGAATACGATATAGTCCAAATATCTCACCTACATGTATATGTCATCAATATTTAATAAGGCCTGTTCTACAAATGGACACCACAGCTGAATGAGTGAAGGTAGCAGCTGCATTCCATGTAATGTCACTGTTTTCAACCCTTTTACAGCTGATTTACTATTATTAGTGCTTGCCATTTTGCAGCATACAAGATTTTGACATAAGAAAATAAAATGGTACAGAACATTGTCAAAAAGAACACCTGAGTAAAAACTACCCTCAGCTGACCCTGCCATGTGTGAACAATAAGCACTTCCACTTGACATAATGTTCCTGTTGTGCATATGTTGAGTGGAACTGAGGCGACAAAAATGGAAATGATCCCAATAGCCTCTATGGAGCATAGAGCACGGATGATGAGAATGCAATGGATAGCTCTGGGCAGAGTGGAGATTTCAGAATGCTACAGGGGCATACAGATGGCCATATAGTGCTCCAGACTCATAGCTGTGAGAGTAAGTGGAGTAGCAAAGCTCAGCACTTCCATTAGTAGACAAAAAAACAACACATAGTCCTATAGGCATTGTAATTCTGAGGATCAGGAAAATGTTGGTCATAACAGATACAACCAGTCACAAAGCAAGGTGTGTACAAAAAATATATAACGCATCTTGGTGCAAAAATAGGTCTTTTTAAAAAATGTATATATCAATAAAGAATTCACGTAAAGTAAGACAGCTGACAGTATCCCAGCTATAATAAATTTTTCCCTGCCTCGTGGAATTGAGAAGCCATTGCCAGAGGCATCGGCTGTGTTGTTATTGACCATTTTTTTATTTTTATTTTTAATTAGCTGCAACTAAATCTCAAGAACTCACAGCAAGAAAAAAAAAACAAAAAAATAAAAAATAAAAACAGCAGAGATCTTACAAAACCATACAACATGCCATGTACATTAAAAAGAAAAACATATCCTAGAAATAAAAGATCGCTATACCATAAACAAAGAAACAAACAGAGCCTACAATGAAGAATATCTACAGTGAAAAGACAGTGACAGGATATATGTGGCAGGTTTTATGGTCTGTAGCACTCTTAGATGTACTCACTGAAAAATTCACACTGACAATCTTCCAGTTGCTATGCTGGTATTTTAGGACAATTTTATCATTATCTATATAATTAATATATATATAATTTGTCAAATATAATCACACACAAAACCAAATCTTGGCCAAAGTACATAACAATAATATATATACATATACTGTATATATATATATATATATACTGAATATATACTGTATATGTTGATTACCACAAAAAATTATTTAGACTCGTCCCTCCTTTACTTTAAAAAAAATCACAAATTGAGGTTACAATGATGCACTTACACTGGAAGTGAATGGGGCCAGTTTTTGGAGGGTTTAAAGGCGGAAATGTGAAGCTTATAATCTTATTAAAGCACTTACATTAATTCTTCTGTTAAAACTTGTGTATTATTTGATCTGTAACTTTGTTTAAATCATTGTTTATACAGTTATTTTAGAGTTTTAGGAAAGTTGTAAGTGATTTTCATGTTAACACACATATTTTTATGTCTTGTGGCTATACTTTTGAAACAGTGAGTATTTTAATGTTTACGGATTGGCCCCATTGACTTCCATTGTAAGTACTTTACTGTAACCTAGATTTTTGCTTTTTTAAAGAAAAGGAGATGCAAGTCAAAATTATTTTTTGTGGTAATCAGCTGTCGATTGAGCTTAACTTGTATTGAACCCGGAATATCCTTTCAAGCAAATACAAATGGAAACCTCTTGTACTCTTGTCATAATTTTGGAGACCCTGAAAAATTGCAGTGCATCTCTGAAACTGGTTTGTTATGTTTGCTAATAACCAAGATAAGTAAAAAAATATTTATTCATTTATTGATCTGAAGCTTAAAAAAGAAAACAGCCCTCTCAGCATGAATTCTCATAAAAGTCAATGAGCATTTTTTCATTTTAGCCCATTTTTAACCCTACAATCTAATTTGTAATAATCCAAAAGTTATGAGGAAGAGCTGGAAAGGGAAGAGAGGGGTAGATTGAAAATTTAATTGCAATTACTGGATATAGGCCCAACTTTATTGCTCTATACAGCTAACATATTTGCATTACAGTTTTTCTTGATCGATTTTACACATTTCTCCAAACTCAGGTCACTGCTCTCAAAACAATTAACACAGCCATCTGAACAACTACCTGAATCATGACTTTGCCATCTATAAAAGGAGTCAAATGTGAAAATTTTGAGCAAACAAACAATGAGGAAGAAGAGAAAGAAGAGGAAGAACAAGACAAAAAATAGGTGCAAACTGAGAAGAGGTAAAGTGGATTAAGGAAGAGGAAATATGAGGAAGAAGTGATGAGAAAAGTGTAAGGTGTTCTCAACACTTTCAGAGGTGAGCATTGAAAGAGTTGAGGAAAGACCAAATGGAGATGGTGCAATGATTTCAGAAAAGGTTTGTCCTATGGAAGCGAAACTTAATATGTTTTCATTAGGACCATGATCTGAGGGAACATGCAAAGTTTGGTGACAGCTCCACCTATGGGTCAAAAAAATCTAAACAACTGCTATTTTTGCCAGTAAACTTTGAACAATTTGTCCTAAAATCATGAGGCTGGTGTCTTTAGATTGCTTGAGTCATTGGGACTTCTGCTACAGTGGATATAAAAAGTCTACACACCCCTGTTAAAACAGCAGGTTTTTGTGATGTAAAAAATTAAACAAAGATAAATCATATCATAATTTTTGCACCTTTAATGTAAAAATTACTACCTATGCAATGCCATTGAAAACCAAAGTGACACATTTCAGAAAAAAAAAAAAACCCTTAGAATAACTTAACTGCATAAGTGTGCACTCCCTTTTATAATTGGGTATGTGGCTGTGTTCAGAATCAACCGATCATCAAGCTCATGTGAAATAGTACACACCTGTCCTCACCTGAAGTGACTCTGATTAACTCCAAATAAATCTCAGCTGTTCTTGTAGGACTTTTCTGACATCTTCTTGGTTGCATGCTACTACAAGTGCCATGGGCCACAAAGAGCTTACAAAGCATCAACGGGATCTCAATGTTGAAAGGTATCGCTCAGGTGAGGGCTACAAAACAATTTCCAAGGCATTAGATATACCATGGAACACAGTGAAGACAGTCATCAACAAGTGGAGAAAGTATGGCACAACAGTGACATTATCAAGAACAGGATGTCCCTCCAAAATTGATGAGAAGACAAAGAGAAAACTGGTCAGGGAGGCTGTCAAGAGGCCTACAGCAACATTAAAGGAACTGCAGCGCTTTCTGGCAAGTACTGGTTGCTCCCTACATGTGACAACTATCTCCTGTATTCTTCATCTGTCAGGGCTATGGGGCAGGGTGGCAAGACCAAGCATTTTCTGAGGAAAAAACATCCAAGCCCACAAAAACCTATATCCAGTCCCCCAAAACCATGTGGAAAAATGTGTTATGGTCTGATGAGACCAAGATTGAATTTTTTGCCAAAAATTGTAAAACGTATGTTTGGCGCAAAAACAACACATCACATCAGCATAAGAACACCATACCCACGGTGAAGCATGGTGGTGGCAGCATCGTGCTTTGGGGCTGCTTTTGTTCAGCTGGAACTGGGGCTTTAGTGAAGGTGGAGGGAATCATGAATAGCAGCAAGTGCCAGTCAATTTTGGCACAGACCTTTCTGGCGTCTGCTAGAAAGCTGAAAATGAAGAGAACTTTCACCTTTCAGCATGACAATGATCCAAAGCACACATCCAAATCAACAAAAGAATGGCTTCAGAAAAAAAAGATTAATGTTTTGGAATGGCCCAGCCAGAGCCCAGACCTGAATCCAATAGAAAATCTGTGGGGGGACCTGAAGAGGGCCATATACAGGAGATGCCCTCACAATTTGACAGATCTGGAATGTTTTTGCAAAGAAGAGTGGGAAAATATTCCCAAGTCAAGATGTGCAAAGCTAATAGTCTCTTATCCAAACAGACTGAGTGCTATAATAAAATCAAAGGGTGCTTCAACTAATTATTAGTTCAGGGATGTGCACAAATATGCAGTTAGGTTATTCTGAGTTTTTTTTAGTTTTTTTATCTGAAATGTGTCACTTTGGGTTTCAGTGGCATTGCATAGGTTGTAATTTTTACATTTAAAGGTGTAAATATTCTGATATGATTTCTGTTTGTTTAATTTTTTATATCACAAAAACTTGCTGTTTTAACAGGGGTGTGAGACTTTTTATATCCACTGTATATCCATTATTACTATCCTCCATTTTGAATTTTAGTTACAAAGTTATGTATCTTTTGAATGCTTTGTCAACAAATTCAGCCTTACTGTAATAAATTGTGGATTTTAAGACAAGTGTTAGGAAAAGAGCCACAAAGGTAAGAAGGTACTACAATACTCATATCTCTCTGAATTTCAATTTGCACCCTCTACCTCCCTTTATTTGATAAAAATGGTACTATTCATTAAATAGATGAATAGTAATAGATGTACTCCAAACTCATCTGTATAGACTAGAGATATATTTCATATGCATGTATTTTCCTAAAATCAATTAATTTAAGCTTCTTCTTTTTTTTTCAGACAAGGAATAGGAGAAGTTGAGTGCAGACAGGTGTCTATTTTAATTCAATCCCAGAAGATACATCATTTAGAAATACCAAGTGGATTGTTTATTTTTAAGGTTGTGCTTCACTTAGCAAACATGAAAATGCACATATGTACCCTTAAAATATGACACTATGAATATGATACTATAGGACACATAATACAGACAGTAAACAGCACACCATATACACTGTTGGTGTTTGCATGTAAGCATTAATGTATGAACTTATTACTTTAAAGAGGATCATTTTTATCATTGTCACTGAAGTTTTAGTTTCATTCATATAACAGCTGTGGCAGCTTCATCCTTCTATTCTTTACCATTTCCTACAATTGTAAAAGTCAAATAAGAGCTTTCAAGTACTCCTCCATCACACAAGTGGTTATGAGCAGTATTAGCCCAAAAAAAGTATGTAAACTTTCAAAATACACCAGAAATTAGCCATTTAGGTGCATTTGGCATGCTATTTTATTTCAACATACTATGAAACAGTATGTATTAATTCTAATCCAGAATATAAAAGGATAGTATGCACATTTGTGAATAGTCACTGTACATCCTTTTCACATGTGTATTTTTAGTATACATACAGTGTTATATTAACATTATAATTGTGGGCACATATTTTTTCTCTTTTTTTCCACATATCTGACTGAAATGAAATTACTAACAATATTACTGTGAATTATACATCATTTTCACAGAATTAAATATAGCACAAATGTCTTTTTATTCTCACACATGCAACTTGCATTTATAAAAAATAATGTACATCGGATAAAAGCCAAGCAACATTGCTGTATTTATATTAATACATCTAAAATAAATATTTCCTTAATATCTCAATATTTTTATTTTATTGTTTTATTTCTCTGTGGAGTACAACTTTTGGAGGGTGACCATGAATGATTTACAGATAAATTTGAAA
Source organism: Myxocyprinus asiaticus (assembly GCF_019703515.2). NCBI lineage: Eukaryota > Metazoa > Chordata > Actinopteri > Cypriniformes > Catostomidae > Myxocyprinus > Myxocyprinus asiaticus. The sequence continues at coordinate 17,658,399 of NC_059374.1, forward strand.
TGATCTGTTTATGAGCACAAAAATCAAACATGGTTTTAGCAGAAAGCTCTCATTTTGGGCACAAAATGAAAACAACTTTGTCTCACCCATGGTGGACAGTTAAAACATTTTGAAATATACTTATCCATTCAGACATATAAATATGAAACTCTTCACATTGTCTTTTATGTAACACAGTGTAAGTGTCAAATATACAACAGAATGCACAATGTTAATAAATGTTTGAGATTCTGTTAACAAATAACACAAATCTCTTTGTTGCTGCATTATTATTTTGTTGTTTTAACCTCTTTATGTGGGTCTATTCGTGGACCATTACAAGGCATGGCTTTCTTCATATACACTGTATTGCCAAAAGTATTCGCTCACCCATCCAAATAATTGAATTCAGGTGTTCCAATCACTTCCATGGCCACGGGTGTATAAAATGAAGCACCTAGGCATGCAGACTGCTTCTACAAACATTTGTGAAAGAATGGGCCGCTCTCAGGAGCTCAGTGAATTCCAGCGTGGTACTGTGATAGGATGCCACCTGTGCAACAAGTCCAGTCGTGAAATTTCCTCACTACTAAATATTCCACAGTCAACTGTCAGTGGTATTATAACAAAGTGGAAGCGATTGGGAATGACAGCAACTCAGCCACGAAGTGGTAGGCCACGTAAAATGACAGAGCGGGGTCAGCAGATGCTGAGGCGCATAGTGCGCAGAGGTCGCCAACTTTCTGCAGAGTCAATCGCTACAGACCTCCAAAGTTCATGTGGCATTCAGATTAGCTCAAGAACAGTGTGTAGAGAGCTTCATGGAATGGGTTTCCATGGCCGAGCAGCTGCATCCAAGCCATACATCACCAAGTGCAATGCAAAGCGTCGGATGCAGTGGTGTAAAGCATGCCGCCACTGGACTCTAGAGCAGTGGAGACGCGTTCTCTGGAGTGACGAATCACACTTCTCCATCTGGCAATCTGATGGACGAGTCTGGGTTTGGCGGTTGCCAGGAGAACGGTACTTGTCTGACTGCATTGTGCCAACTGTGAAGTTTGGTGGAGGGGGATTATGGTGTGGGGTTGTTTTTCAGGAGCTGGGTTTGGCCCCTTAGTTCCAGTGAAAGGAACTCTGAATGCTTCAGCATACCAAGAGATTTTGGACAATTCCATGCTCCCAACTTTGTGGGAACAGTTTGGGGATGGCCCCTTCCTGTTCCAACATGACTGCGCACCAGTGCACAAAGCAAGGTCCATAAAGACATGGATGAGCGAGTTTGGTGTGGAAGAACTTGACTGGCCTGCACAGAGTCCTGACCTCAACCCGATAGAGCACCTTTGGGATGAATTAGAGCGAAGACTGCGAGCCAGGCCTTCTCGTCCAACATCAGTGTCTGACCTCACAAATGCGCTTCTAGAAGAATGGTCAAAAATTCCCATAAACACACTCCTAAACCTTGTTGAAAGCCTTCCCAGAAGAGTTGAAGCTGTTATAGCTGCAAAGGGTGGGCCGATGTCATATTAAACCCTATGGATTAAGAATGGGACGTCACTTAAGTTCATATGCGTCTAAAGGCAGATGAGCGAATACTTTTGGCAATATAGTGTAGCTTCTGAGGCTTTCATCTCTAAGGCCACAAATGAGTGGATTCAGAAAGCGAGGAAGCAGAATGAAGCAGAAATAGTAGATAAAAGACATATCTGCTTGAGACAAACTGACACGCTGGACAAGGAAGAGCTCTGCGACAGGCTGGGTGAAGGCAATCATGCTGAGGAGCAACTGGAATCCATGAAGCAGCACCACTTGCAGAGACTTCCTCACTGACGTCCGGTCCTGCCACATATGATGAGTCTCCAGCAGAATCCGACTGTATGTGAAAAGAATCACTACAGCAACCACAGCAAAGAAGATCCCGTTGAGACTCACCTTGAACAGAGCCTGAATGGGTGAGGCATTGAGTAATGCGGTCTTGCAGAACATAGGGGTGGATTGGACATCTACACCTGGTTTGAGTCACATCAAGATAAAGTCAACAGTGGGCAGGATGCAACTGATGACCCATAGACTTAGAATGATGACCCAAATCCAGTCAGGTCTCCAGATGGCAGGGCGATGAAGTGGATAGAAGATAGCCACGTAACGCTCCAGAAACATGGTGGACAGGATGAGTGGGCTGTTCAGGAAAGTTGCGGTAGATACAAAGAGCAGAGGAGCACAGTAGACAATTGCAAACTGCACACTGCCCATTGCTAACTAGAAAAGGGACACAGAGGAGAGGTGTCGTTTATCAGCATGTAGCTGTAGAGGATATATTGGGAGTTATCAAAGAACTGCCTGTGAGAAGCAAAGGTGTACAGTGTCAGGAGGATGAAGCACAGGAAGGCAATGGAGAATGGGTTGGCCAAACACACATTCACAATGACAGAGAGAATGGTGCTGGATGTTGTGTTGCATGGGAGCTCTGTCAGATTCTGCATTGTTTCAAGCCCTCTACAGGGCTATGATGCTTACAAAGGCTGAAATGAAGTTTGTATCAAAAAATTATAAGGCATTCTCAGAATTGAGAAATTCACATATTAAATATGTGCTCCATGTGGTAACAGCCAAACAAACTGATTTAGTTAAAGTCAAACATATTATTTAACATAATGTACAGTACCGCCAAATACGTAAATGTAAAATGTGTGAACTAATCTGCATCTGGTTCAATTTCTATTCAACAAATCCAGAAACAACTGTACAATTACTACCTATTTACAGTTCACTCACCAATTTGCACTTGTTGGAAGGGAAATTAAAAGATGACTGAAGATGGGTAGCCCACTTTTATATAAAAAATTTTAAAAAATTGGCAGAAGAGGAATGAACCATTTTTGAGTCTTGAGATTTTGAGATTAATTTCATGCTATAGAATGCATCAATACAGTAATTAACAGCCTTGTCCCAGAGCATTTATGAGTGGTCTTTTCACAACAAAACAAAACAAAACAAATCAAGTGGGCTGTAATTAATCCAGAACTGAATATATAAATTGATGAATTTTTAAGGGTACAAATTTTAAAAGGGTTTTTACAATATGTTGTGCAAGATGTTATATCCCTGATATCATATTCACATCACCCAGACGTCTATTTGATGTGTGTGTTTACATCTGGAAGACGTATTTTTTTACGTTGTTTGCTCATCTGCAATACATCAAAAAGTATGTCTTTGATGTCAATAAGTCATTCAGCAGATGTCTTTGAAATGTCTATGATTTAGAATGTTTGTAAATCTGATCTTTTAAAGATGTTTAGCAGATGTTTATTAGATTGTGATGGTTTTCAGAGGAAAAGATCTAAAACAGACATCTCTGAGATGTACGTGTACTATTTGGGATGTAGGCCTACTGTCTTCATCTTGCTAACAATCTACTAAACTATCTAATGAGGAAAAATATATGTAGTTACACATGAAGTACACTTAAGTACAGTCTAGATACACTTTATTTTACAGAGATTAATTCTATGTAATATTGTGTCATTTGAATGTTATTATGAAGCTATAACATTAATTCAGATGTGCAATAGTGAGTTAGTTTAAACTTAAGCACAGCTTGTTAAGGTATTTAGTTACACATGAAGTACACTTAAGTACAGTCAAGATACACTTTAATTTACAGTAATGAATTATATGTAATATTGTGTAATTTGAGGCTTGAAATGTAATTATGATGCTATTACATGTAACAAGATTAGTCTATTCCATGTATGTAACAAGATACTCCTATTACACAAATAGGTATGTAACAAGACTGGCCTGTTTAACATATGTAATAATACTTGTCTATTACATATACATAATTACAGTGTTTAAGTACATGCTGTACCATAACTTAATTACATATTAAGTACATGTCATTTCATGTCGTGCATTATTTAGTACTCTGTACTTACTTGGGTATTTACACTGTAACAGGGACACTGTAAAATAAAGTGTTATCAAAAGTTCTGACTTTAAACTGGTTATTTTCTCTGAGTAGGCCTAATTACAAATTCTTTTTGTACTTCGGTTACATAAGTTTTCAAATATTCACAACTGAAAAGAAGCGCACTCAAAATGTTTATGTATCATTAACAGAGCTATCAGTTATTGACTGTGAACTCTGGTGCTCTGCCTCCTTTTACCACATTGTTTGCTCTGCAGTGTGGCAGACGAAGTTGTACTAAGAGGCGAAAGTACATTGTCAGCTTAATCTGCAGTGTCATATGCGTCACTCATAAGGTCCGTGAGACACGTAGCCCAAAACTGCAGTTCACTGACCTGGAAATGGTGATGGAAGATGAAAACATCAAACAGTAAATAGCAAAGATAACAGCGAGCATACTTTATCAATAAGAACATATGCAGCAGGGGATTAGAAAGACCAGCTGTCTTCTGTCTGCATGTCCACCAGCTCTCTGGTACACTTTACTTGGCTTGAATTATGTACAAAAAACATTAAAAAAAGGATGAAACTTTGCTATATTGGCTTGAATATGGAAAGACAATGGCATATTTATTTGCAGGATCATTTCCAGTTTATTTTTTCCCCTTTTTGTTCAGACATTTATATTTTAATTTAAAGGTGCAGTCAGTGATTTTTAATTGGTCGATATGGCAGTCGTCTTGGGATTCTAATGACACCTAGCAGTGTGGACCAGTGTCACGGTCCAGTCACTCTGTCAGTCTAGGTTTTGGTCTTACAGGACCGTGGCATTATCGTCCCATGTATGTCTTGTGTTTCGTTGTCTGTCTTTGTGTGAGCGCGTGGTTCTGGTTGTATTCCCTGCCGTGCGCTCTTCGGTCTGTCTTGTTTCATGTCGGGAGCATGGTGTCTGGATCCTGACTTCCTGTCTAGTTTGGTTTCGGTCTGTGTCGGAATCCGGACACTTGTGCTCCATGTCTGTCTGTTATTGACGTGGGTGCATCGCGCTTACATCATCTGCATGCACTCGCGCCAATAGTTTGTCTGTCTCTCACGAACACGGTTGTGCCTCGTTGCGTTGTGCCCCCGGGTCGCGAGCTGTCTTTATGTTGTGCCGAGGTTCGGTCACTTCGGTCTAATGTGTCAGGTGTATGTGTGGCCGAACTCTCGCACAGATGTCCTGTCTTGTTTTTGTCGTCTGTTGCGTACATCGCGTGGCGTTTCATTTAGGGTGAGAATGCGTGGCATCGCTTTGTTTGGTGCTGCTACACATTCTTTTCTCTTGTTTGTCAGTTGGCATGGGTGTATATTGCCTCATTGTCTTGGCGATGTGCGCTCATGCCATTCGGGTGTTTTGCTGTCTTGTGAGAGCAAGTGGCTTCGTTTTATTTCTGTATTGCCACGTGTCTCTCTGTCTTACGTCATACCCCACCTCCTTGTTTGCTTATTATTATTTCATTTGCCTCACCTGTCCCCTGTTAACCCATTTGATTTCTCTCCCTATTTTAGTCTCCTCATGTTTGCTGTCCAGTGCCAGTTCGTCTTGTTTCCAGTCTTGTGTGCTCAGTTTTCCTTGTCTGTCCTGTTTCCCCCACCTGGTTCCTGTTTCGGTCCTGTCAGTCCTGTTTCCCTCTGTCCCAGCTTGGATTACCCTTTTTCCCCTTCGGGGTAGTTTATGTTTGTTTTTTCCCCCCTGTGGGAGTTTTGGTTTTGCCCTTGTTATTAAATAAATTTCCTTTTATTTTTCAACTCTGCGTTTGTGTCCTGCTTTCTGCATTCTTGTGACTGACCAGTTACCGATGCCATTTTAGAAATGAGCTATTGGCATTTAGCCATGATTCATTTATTTCATGATCGAAAGTGTCCAGTAAAAATGTCTGACTGGTCATTTCAACAATTCACCCCCCATGAGGCAACCCGCTCAATGTGAAATAATTCAGTTTTTATTAGGATACTGATATGACTATGAATTTTCATTACTGGTAAATATTAAGTTGTCTTAAGTATTACATGAAATGTCAAGTTTTTGGTCTCATAACTCAAATATATAAGTTCATTGAGCTTATTTATCTTAAAAATCCATAGACTTAAGATTTTAAGTGGTAATAACTCAAACTATTGAGTACAAAATTGAGGCTATGGGGAATACCCACAATCCCTAGCTGCTTGAACTATTTAATTATGTTTCCTTTGTCAGAGGGAACATATTGGGGTATTTAAGAAGTTGTTATTAAGAATTCATAGACGTTTTAGCTCTTTTGTTATGTTATTTATGTTGTTTTGTTGCAAATAGTTGTTTCGTCACAATAGTGACCATTAGGGTGATCTGTGTTCCCTTTGGTCAAGTTGGACCCTGTCAACACTATCTCAGTTCTTCTTGTGCATTTGCAATATTAATGCTGCTAAAGAGGACTGATTTTTTTTTTCTTTTTTTACAAAACTATGTATATACTATGATAATGATAATGCCATTTACTTCAGCTCTTCTTTATGCACTGAGGAGAATATGTCCTAATGCAATCTCCATGTAACTAATTTAGATATAACAATTCATAAGGGCATAACTAAAGTATATAGAAGCATGCCTGTATTTATAAACATTGCATAAATGCCCAATCCATTAAACATTTCCAATCATTTTGTAAAAGTATGCAATACAAGTACTAATAGTCCTAATTAATTGCCTCTAAACACATTGATAGAACTAAGAACCTGATCAGACCAGTCTGACCATTTTACACTGACTATTCAAAACTGAAAGATATGTTATCAGTAAGCCAGTAATATAGCTTTGTTTGAGGTCAGTTCAATTAGTCTATCAATAGCTTAGGTAAACATGTAACTCTCTTCAAGACATCTGCAAGTTAATAAATATATTTAAAAAATACAAATTAACTCATGTCCCCTGAGCTGTACATAAATTCCATGACAAGGACATTTTCTAAATCTGAGAAATTCAAGATTGCATTGAATACTAGCATGTTTATGTGAGTCAGCAGTCAGCCTCTTACAGAGAGTGGGAGTCGTTGACAAAGAAGCTATGGTTTTAAGATGTGTTTTTAAAAGTTTAACTTCTTTTAACTAGACACACTGTCTCAAAAACACAGTTCTCTTTGTGAAAGACATTTTCAGTAAAACAAACAAAATGCACCATTTAAAGTTGTCCGTACTGTACAAGCTGTAGAACAACAATCAAAAAGCGCACAGCCTGAACACAAGAATGTGTCCTGTCTGAATGGCCCCAAAGTTGAACTCAGACCAACTGATTCGATTGCAAAATGGATTGCTGTGGACTGTAGGCCAATAATAGGCTAATGTTCAGTGATATGGAAATAAAACAATCAACACACTGACTTCTAAAACCACTATTTTGTCATGTCTATTAAATGCTTTACTTGTCTGCCACTTTAATGTAATGTCTATGTATTATCTTTGTGTATGGGCTTTTCTTAGCAGATATTCTTATAAGCGATTCATTTGAAGAATTCATCAATTTAACATGTAATTCATTAGATTAATTTTGTAATAGATTGACAGCAAAATTACAATATTTACTTTTTTGAAAACTCTTTTAACCAAACGTCTAATTTTGAAACAGCAGATCATAATTAGAGCAGGGCTGTTTCTAGCTATTAGCAGTATAAGTGGCCAATTATGGCCCCCGAGCCACCAGGGGGCCATCAAAGCAATATAGTTTTATTTATTTTAATATTTTTTTAATATACTAAAAACTGCAAGTAGGACTCAGGCAGTTTTTATGGCTCAGTTATACAGTTATAGGGACCGCCTTTTGGCCCAATAGGAAAGGGAGAATGTAACTACAGTTCTCTACTTGGGCTCCAAGTAGTATTTTGCTAAGTAGGGCCCCCAAATGCCCAGAAATGGCCCAGGCTTAGAGGTATCTTAGTGGTGTCTGAGGTTTTGTTATGCACTATTGCAGTGGTTCCCAAACCAGTCCTGGAGGCACCCCAACACTGCATATTTTGTACGTCTTCCTTTTTTGACACGCCCATTTCAGATCTGGGATTACTCAACTAATGAGCTGATGAGTTGAATCAGGTATGTTTGAGCAGGTCAATATCCAAAATGTGTAGTGCTGGGGTGCCTCCAGGACTGGTTTGGGAACCACTGCACTAATGAAACCAGTTAGCCAAATAAGAATCTTTACAGACAGTTTTGGGTACGTTAATTAAAATTGTAATCCACTACATATTACTTATTATTTCTCTAAAATTGTAGTCAGATTGCTTTACTAATTACTTAATTGAAAAAGTAATCACATTACTAATTCCTTTACTTTTAAATTACTTTCTAAAACACTCTCCCACTCAGCAAATTCAAAATAATGTCTATATTTCTTTTTTGTTCATTGTTACACATAAGTCATACACTCAGCACCTCATATTTCTCCTTCACAATGACTCGTTACAGGGGCCATAATTCATGTATTCTACATAAATAATATATTAAAAATAAGCATAGCCTAAAAAGCATAGCTTAAAAGTTTTTAAATTAATTGAAAGTCAGTAACTGTAATCTGACTACAATAATTTAAAATGTAATAAATTACACTACTTTTTTATAAAAAGTTGTTAGATTACAATAACTAAATACTTTGTAATTGGATTACACCCAACAGTGTTTACAGAGTTTACAGAGTCAATCCTGAGTTGCTAATTATGTGTTGTGAACGGCTTGGTGCTCTGATAAGGCTCCAGAGTACGACGGTGTTTTAGGGTCATGGAAAAAAAAATCTAAGGCTTCAAGAATAAAGTCATAACATTTTGAGAATAAAGTTAAAATTACGAGATTAAAGTCGTAGCATCACGAGATTAAAGTCATACTATTTTGAGAATAAAGTCAAAATTATGAGAATAAAGTCGGAATATTTTGAGAATTAAGTCAAAATTACCAGAATTTTGGTGTGGGTGATGCTTGGGCTGGGTTTCCCGAAGCTCTAAGTTGAACATTAGTAGCACTTAAATTGTACTTACTACAGCACGTTTCCCAAAAGCATCGTTATCTAAGTAGCAAATTAAAACGCTTATAAATTAACTAGAGCTGTGATACGCTCTTAAAACCATGAAGTGCAACTACACGTATTGTTCTCGCATCTTTAAAAAAAAAAAAAAAAGAGAGGTTTAAAGCAAAAGAGAGTTATTTATGAATCAAATTGGTTTTCTTATATTTTGTTGCAATCACAGAATTTGCATATGAGAAGGACAAAATCTAAACAATGTAAAACTTTTGTATTGATTATGTTAGTTGTTTAGGGTTAATGTTTTTACTGCCCCTCATTCTGTACGATTGTGATATTTTTCAGTGCTTCACGTCTCTATTTCCACTACACAGACACATCTAAATTTATCTCTATGTCACCAGTGCTTTCAAACTCTACATAAACTTTTGTTCACAACTTATTTCATTATAGCCGGTATATGACCAGGGCTCAAACCATCCAGAGTTACCTTCTGTAAGTGGTACAGCACAGTAATGTCATATTAATGAACTGATTTAATGAGCTGCAATGTTGTAAACTGAAATTATACACTTGTTCAGTGTTTCTTTTTTTTAAATCACAGGTATTTAAGGCTATTGATAATTGTAAAGTAATTAAATATTCATAAATGTTTATTTTTTTCTAGTATTTTATGTATCGTTAAAATGTGTTTTGTCCAATTTTCTCTAAGATGCGTGCGCAATGGACAGCCAGAATGCCAGTGCGGATGAGCAAATGCAACTGATCCAAACTGACCCCATCCGGAGGAATATATCACTGGCACTGACCCAGACCTTTGTGTGGCCATTCAGCTACCTCATCTTTGTCATACTCTTAATATTTTCTAGAAAAGAGACTTTCAGAACAGAGACACATTATATCATGTATGAACATACAAAGTTTGCAAAAAGAGTACAGCGCTCGCATGAGACGCTCACACTTTTTCAATAAGGGTTTTACCACTCCAAAGCCCATATATTTTGCACAACAGCTTCCCAATGGTGAGCGGCGCATTATATCTTGTAATGAATTACAAAGATTTAAAAAAGATTACAGCGCTCATTGCACATGCACGAGACGCTCACACTTTTTCAATAAAGGGCTTTCCCTCTTCAAAGCCTCACATTATGCGCAACCGCTTCCCAACGCTGAGCAGCGCATTATATCATGTTATGAACATACCAAATTGCCCTCTATACCGTTACGCAGATGCATTCCGATTTTAAAAATGATCGAACATGGTTATACGATCCAATTTGCACATTGGCTACCCCGTTTCAATGGTGTTCTGTCTTCCATGGTTCCGTCCAAAGACGCACCAGTGTTACGAGCCGAAATACACAATCTTCTCGCAAAGAACGCGATAGAGGTTGTTTAATATGAATTAATAAGCCTGCCGTCCTCAGGACTGATTTGCATAAATATAATAGGGAACTGCATATCAATTTAAAGTCCTTCATTTCAGCCTGTCTGTGGCTCCTGAAAATGTGGCTCATGAAATGTATTGATGCGGCGCTCGCCCCATTGAAAATGAATGGTGTGTGTGTTTTGAATTACCTCAGTGATTGATTATTACTAGCCAATCAGAGGCACTACTGAGATCACAGAGACTTGCTGCTTTGCCATATGGAAAATCTGGTCTAATGTCAACTGGCGAAAAGCACACTTTTCCCCAGCCAGTAAATCTCCTTTTTAGGAGTTCATGTGGGCGCACCTCATGAACGAACGCGTAAAGACCATTCTTTGGTGTCTGTTTCAGTTCAAAATGAAAAAACATTACCACTGAAGTCATTTCATTTTCATGTGCATCGAGTTAACTCGCCACTGTCTGGCTGCTCTAGCACCATGGACAGCCCCAGCCTTCTACCAAAAGGGTGTTATGCTGGGTCAAGTTTTCAGAAAGAAAGTGCTGACCACAAATGCATCCAACTCAGGTTGTGTGTAATGGACGCCCGACTTTCGACACGTGGAAACAGGTGCGAAACAGCCATGACATGTCAACCACCTAGAGCTACTGGCTGTCTTTCTTGCTTTGAGAGCTTTTCATTCCGATATTGTGAATCACCGCATTCTGATTCGTTCGCACAACACAACAGTACTGGTGTATATATGTCGCCATGACACGCTGGCCCATGTATGGCCGGTGAAACGCAAGTATGTGCTTCCCCCGGTGCGCCCCCTTCATTCTGTCATCAGCAAAGTCCGAGTGGACATGGAAACAGTTCTGTTAATTGCGCTGAAATAGCCCAATTAACCGTGGTTTCCGGAAATGTTAGAGATGTTATACAGCTCGCCATGGGAAATACCGCTGAGGAGGGATCTCCCCTCTCAGGCGCAAGGCACAATCTGGCATCCCCAGCTCAAGCTGTGGAACCTGCATGTGTGGCCCCTGAAAGGAGCCAAGAACTGACACATTCAGTCATGAACACCATTTTACAGGCCAGAGCACCATCCACGAGACGCCTCTACATGCTAAATTGGAATGTGTTCACTGATTGGTGTCTTTCACATGGCAAAGACCCAGTAAACTGCCCCATACATGAAATTCTCATATTTCTTCAAGAGCAATTAGACGCAGGACTCACTCTGTCAACGCTCAAAGTTTATGTGGTGACTATATCTGTGTATCACGCACCTGACGCCAGCGCCACTATAGGCAAGCATGATTTAATCATAAAGTTCCTTAGAGGAGCAAGATCCACCTCGGCCCCTAACTTTGGTCCTAAAAGCGCTCGCAGGGTCCCCCTTGTTGATTTGCGCATGCTCTCCATTTAGACCGCACTACTGCTAGCTCTGGCCTCAGTAAAACGGGTTGGTGAGTTACATGCACTATCAATTGACAATTCATGTCTGGAGTTTGGCCCCGGTCTTTAAAAAGCCACTGTCAAACCCAGAAAAGGCTATGTGCCTAAGGTTCTAACCATGCCCTTCAGAGTGCAGGTGGTTCACCTTTAAGCTTTCTTCCCTCCTCCATTTAATTCAGATGAGGAACAATCCTTGAATTTGTTATGCCCTGTGCGGGCGCTACACGCATATGTTGAGTGCACCCACCAGTTCAGACTGTCTGATCAGCTCTTTGTGTGCTATGGAGGATGCACGAAAGGAATGTCCATCTCCAAGCAAAGACTTTCTCACTGGATCGTTGATGCAGTTGCACTGGCTTATGAGTTACAGGGTAATATTTGCCCAATTTTTGTTAAAGTACACTCAACTAGAGCTCCTCATGGGCATGGATGAACAGTGTGTCTTTACAAGAATTATGTTTTGCAGAAGGATGGTCTTCTCAAAACACATTCACAAGGTTTTACAACATAGATGTAACGTCTCTCTCTTCACAAGTCCTCTCTGTTTAGTGTGCTTGCTATTTTGTTTGCCAAACATATACTTATGCCCCTCCCCTTAAGTATGGCTCCCCATCATTCAGGCCGTTGTAATTTACTTTAAAGCACTTTCATTCTAAATAAACTCCCTTCCTGACTGGGTTCTTGAAGGGGTTAATTATATGACTATAGTTTATATATTCATTCTGAGTGCTCCCCTCCTGGCCCAACATGAGTGTCACTCACTTGCGGCATACTCATGTCGGTCGTCGTCCCATGGGACTGCGGCGTCATATTTCCTCTCTGGAAGGTTATGTCGTGTAGTGCGGTGTGATGGGATTCTGTTCCCCATATGCGTTAGCTCGCAATGTCAAGTGTACTGAGTCGTAAGGGAACGTCTCTGTTACGTACGTAACCTTGGTTCACTGAGACGAAGGGAACAAGACATTGTGAACACTGGCCGCACTACAAGACTCAGAGCGATGCGATCCTTGTCCCTCAGTCAGAAAATTCTGAGGAATGGTGTTTGCGCACCTGCTTTTATAGCGAACAGCTTCACACCTAAAATGGCGGGGCTCAAACAACTTAGCCAATATTAGAATACTGGTGTTATTATAGAGAGGTTTCAACTAGGTCGTGTGGAAGAACACTCCCCATATGCGTTAGCATGCAATGTCTCGTTCCCATTGTCTCAGGGAACCGAGGTTATGTACATAACCGAGACATTATTGGTGGACTGCACAACTGGCCAAAGTAGCATTTTAAATGCTGATTACAGATGATATTGCCGATAAAACTAAGATATCATACTAATTTGACAAGGAATCAGTTCTTTTGCCTCTAAAAATGCACATTCTGCAGGGGAGAGCATTTTATATAACCTGCAGCAGTGCTTAATGCATCATATCATTAAACAAGACGAATGTTATATCAATATATGAATCAAACTCACTCAGAATGCTGACACGGTTTTCCACGCATCATTTTATTAGGCCATAACTATGTATATGTGGTTACAGACAAATGATATAGAACAGTGAAATCACTCACAGAAACTTTTAAATTCTCCTCCGTCTTGCCTGTACTTGAGTTAACTCCAGTATCTCACACTCCCCCTGCCTGCAGACAGATGATGTAAGCTCCTCTGTCTTCACTCTCATTGGTAGTCGCTCGTGAGTGTTGCTTGTCATTTGCATAAAGTTGAAATTTTCTCATCTTGACTTATTGCTCCCCACGGCAATCACAACGTTCACAACAGCTCGTGTCGCCGGAAGTCGCTGTGCTCTCATTGAAAATGAATGGGATGATGTCACTGTCTTGCACGATGTCGCTGGTGGTGTGAAGCTACGTACACACATGCAGCGACTTTATCGCTTGATGTCACTAGTCTCTGTACTGTGAAGTCGCTAGTGGGCATTCCTACTGCTGTCGCTCTACTGTTATTGGTGGACTGCACGTCTGGCCATGTCTTTTGAAAATTTTATCATAGATGAGGCATTTTGCTAGTAAAACTACGATTTCATTCTAATTTAACAAGGAATACATTTTTTGTCCTTAAAAATGCACATTCTGCAGGTGAGAGTGTTTTATATGAACTGCAGCAGTTCTCACTGCATCATAACATTAATAAGATGAATGAACTATCAATGTACGAATCAAACTCACTCAGACTGCCGACAATTTCTTTTCCACGCATCATTTTTTATTATATCCATATATGTGGTTAAAGGCAAATGATGTAGAACAGTGAAATCGCTCACAGAAACGTAAACTTTTTTTTTTGCTTGCACTCGACTCCATTATCTCAACGGAGATGGATGACGTGAGCTCCACTGACATAGGCTGTTTCTCAATGTGCATTCTTTTGTGTTCTTACGTTCTCATGGACTCGTTCTACATCATCATCCACTGCTGAAGTTCAATTCCAATCCTCAAGAATGCAAGTACCGAGAGCGTAGGAAATTACCTGGATGTGTCCTTGAAATCGAGGATGCATCGGATGGTGACCTGTGGGCAAGAACTTGGTAATATGGTGGCAGATGAAGGACATTTATCGTTTTTTCCTCAAGAGTTTCCCACTGTAAGCTCGCGAAAGTCTGGAGGCTCATGAGAGTCGTTATAGTCCGTCAACATTTGAATATTTTTTTATTCAAATAAAATATATTTTTTTATTTAAATCTTTTCTTTTTGTTTTTCTGTTTCAAAAGTGGCTTTTTCTTTGCAATTCTTCCCATAAGGCCTGCACCCCTGAGTCTTCTCTTTACTGTTGTACATGAAACTGGTGTTGAGTGGGTAGAATTCAATGCAGCTGTCAGCTGAGGACATGTGAGGCATCTATTTCTCAAACAAGAGACTCTGATGTACTTATCCTCTTGTTTAGTTGTAACTGGGCCTTCCACATCTTATTCTGTCCTTGTTAGAGCCAGTTGTCCTTTGTCTTTGAAGACTGTAGTGTACACCTTTGTATGAAATCTTCAGTTTTTGGCAATTTCAAGCATTGTATAGCCCTCATTCCTCAAAACAATGATTGACTGTCGAGTTTCTAGAGAAAGCTGTTTGTTTCTTTTTTTGCCATTTTTAACCTAATATTGACCTTAAGACATGCCGGTCTATTGCATACTGTGGCAACTCAAAGACAAACACAAAGACAAAGTTAAGCTTCATTTAACGAACCAAATAGCTTTCAGCTGTGTTTGATATAATGGCAAGTGATTTTCTAGCACCAAATTAGCAATTTAGCATAATTTCTCAAGGATAAGGTGTTAGAGTGATGGCTGCTGGAAATGGGGCCTGTCTAGATTTGATCAAAAATGACTTTTTTCAAATAGTGATGGTGCTGTTTTTTACATCAGTAATGTCCTGACTGTGATCAGTTGAATGCCACTTTGGTGAATTAAAGTACCAATTTCCTTCCGAAACAGCAAAATCTGTACATTATTCCAAACTTTTGGCCACCTGAGTTTTTTAGGCGCCACAAAACCGGATGTGGTGGTGTCAACATATCGACATTTGAGGAGTGTGTGCTTTTGTATTTGCTGAAAAGACAACAGAAAAATATGTTTGTATAATCTAACTTGTTTGGTAAGACTCTCCTCAAATTTCTGCTCCGCCATGACAGTTGTTGATTGAAAAAAGAAAATCCACTATAGCGCAACGCTAAAAGCAGTTTTACATGGGACGCAGTGGGCAGCAGGCTTTGCTTGCGATCTTATCACTTCTCGTTTGTACAGGTGTTTTCCATTCACACCGGAAGCGGTGTGAAACGCGCTAGTAAAAGTGCAATAATGCCACCCACTGCTTCAGCTCAGTTACTGCATCTATGAGGCGATTACTGTAAATAATGTATTAGTTTTCATGTAAGTGATTGCACTTAAATAAAATGGCACTTATTTTTTTCATAAAATGTGTTATAACTATACATATTGTAAAAAGCTATTTTTTATATTAATGTAAAATTATAATATCAAGGCTAAAAAATGTAGGCTAATTATAAATACTGATGGCGTCTTGCCACCTGTTTCCACATTTACTGAGTTCTGCATATTCTTTAATGACTAAAAAACAGACAGCATGTTACATCATATTTATGATAGCTCCTCCTCTCCAACCACCCCACCACCTGTCCCCTTGACCCCATTCCTTCCCACCTTCTCCAAGCCATCTCTCCTTCCATCCTACCTGCACTCACACACATTATTAACACATCTCTACTTACAGGCATTTTCCCCCACTACATTTAAGCAGGCTCGAGTAACCCCGCTGCTTAAAAAACCTGCACTTAACCCCACACAAGTAGAACACTACAGACCAGTCTCACTCATTCCATTCATGGCAAAAACACTTGAAAGGTCAGCTGTCAATCAGATCTCTGCCTATCTCTTGCAGAACAAGCTGCCGGATGACAATCAGACAGGCTTCAAAAGTGGACATTCCACCGAGACTGCCCTGCTCTCTGTCGCTGAGACAGGTGAGAGCTGAATCCAGGTCATCTGTCCTGATTCTACTGGACCTTTCTGCAGCCTTTGACATGGTCAACCATCAGATCCTACTCTCCACCATCTCTACTCTGGGCATCACAGGAACTGTGCTTGACTGGTTTAATTCCTATCTCTCAGGTAGGTCCTTCAAGGTAGCCTGGAGAGGTGAGGTGTCCAAGTCACATCAGCTACTTACTGGGGTACCTCAGGGCTCAGTGCTTGGGCCACTTCTCTTCTCATATACATAACATCAATGGGACCCATCATTCAGGCACATGGGTTCTCTCACCACTGCTACGCCGATGACACACAGCTCTACTTGTCTTTCCAGCCCAACGAAACCACGGTGACTGCTCGAGTCTTGGCCTGTTTGGCAGACATCTCAGCCTGGATGAAGGAATACCACCTGAAACTTAACCCAGCGAAGACTGAGCTCCTCATCTTTCCAGTCAACCCTGCTGTTGAACACAACATCACCATTCAGCTGGGTTCAACTACAGTAACGCTTTCCAAAACCATCAGAAATCTAGGGTTACCATCGATAACCAACACAGTTTCAAAGACCACATCTCAAAGACAGCACGATCAAGTAGATTTACACTCTACAATATCAGGAAAATAAGACCCTTCCTCTCTAAACATGCCACACAACTTCTTGTTCAGTCACTTGTCATAACTAGACTGGACTACTGTAACACTTTCATTGCAGGCCTCCCTGCATGCTCAATTAGGCCCCTGCAAATGATCCAGAATGCAGTAGCACTTCTGGTCTTTAATGGTCCAAAGAGAGTGCATGTTATACCACTCCTTGTCTCTCTTCACTGGTTGCCGGTTGATGCACGTATCAAATTCAAGGCTCTGATGCTGGCATACAGAACAGTCACTGGGTCTGCTCCAGCATACCTGAAATAATTTCTGCAGAGCTACATTCCCTCCAGAAGCCTGTGGTCAGCTAATGAGCGGTGCCTTGTTGTACCAACACAAAGAGGACCAAAACACTTTCCCGGACTTTTGGTTTCACTGTACCATGTTGGTGGAATGACCTTCCCAACTCCATCCGTGAAGCAGACTCACTCTCTGTCTTCAAAAAACAGCTAAAAACACATCTTTTCATGAGCACTTAACCATTCACTCATAAAAAAAATTATAGAATTTTTTTTTTTTTTTTTGCACTCTAATCTGTCTTGGATACTACTATTCTTATGCTAGTGAAACTTTGTAATGCAGCATTTTTCATACCACTGTCTCCTTAAGATGAATCGCTTATGATGTATTATTCCTCTTTTGTAAATAGCTTTGGATAAATGTGTCTGCAAAATGAATAAATGTAAATTTAAATATAAATATTTTTTTGCCAAATTGGTATAGTATAAATAACATCACATCAATAATTATAATGGGAGGGCTACAAATGAACATTCAAAATCCACAAAACACTCTGCCATCCCATCTGAGCGATTGTATTTTCTGTTTATCTAAAGTTGATGTTTCAGACACCTGCTGAAGAAGAGAAAAGGTGCATGGCCCATTTGTATACATTGCACAGTTGTCTATTTTCCAAACATAAGCTGTACATGTTTCTGTAGTCTGTTTTCACATGGTACACTGACTCGTCCACTCACAGCTTTCACAGCTGTTTTCCTATTTATGTCTCTATAAACACTCAAAGAAACATTATATGTCAGGAAGGAATTCAGCAACAGCGAGTATTTTCGTCTTCATGTTGTTTTTGACTACATAAAACTAAGTGTCATTTGATTGGTTGTGAATAAATTCAGGTCTGATTGGTCAGTGGCAAGTGGCAGCCGCTGAAAGATAAAATAGTTTTATCTTGCGTGGTGTGCGCCTCAAACAGTCATGCACAATAAAGTCTATGAGGCGATTACTGTAAATAATGTATTAGTTTTCATGTAAGTGATTGCACGTAAATAAAATGCCACTTTTTTTCATAAAATGTTTTATAACTATAAATATTGTAATGAGCTATTTTTTATATGAATGTAAAATTATAGTATCAAGGCTAAACAATGTAACTGTATATATTGATGGTGTCTTGCCACCTGTCTCCACATTTGATGAGTTCCTTATGTGCCCTTTGAGTCATCTTGGCTGGACGGCCACTTCTAGTGAGAGTACCCACCAGGGCGGACTGGCCATAGGGAGAATGGGAATTTCTTCTGGTGGGCCGGCCGCGAAACAGGGCCAAACACCCCCCTCGCCCCCATCAGTCCGTTTTACACAGGACGCGGTCATCACTCTTTCCCTATTCATTTTCAGTGAGAGAGAGGCGGCAGGCGGCAAAATGAATAACACGTTTCATAACGCAACGACGCGTGAAATCGAGCTTGCGTAGCAAGAGGCGCCTGCGTTCACGTACTTACGTAAAGTATGTTTGGGCCTTAAATCATGTCATAATGCCACGTTAAGTTACATTTGTATATCACATACTCTATAGAATAGAATCTACTCCAGTTTTGGTGGACCAAATACATGCCTTAGGGTGGTTAATAAATATCACATAATGGTTGATGTATTTATACACAAATAATAAACATCCAAAGTATTTTCCTTGCCAACAAGTTTGGTCTTGGGAAAGTGCCTCTCACATTCGGTATATGGCTTTAGGGCGACCTCCTATGGCTTGATTGAGCATGACTGGTGGAAAATGGTGGGAAAAAACCTTTACATGACTTGTTTATACAGTAAATTCACTCAAATATATTTTTTACAGTTTATTTGAACATGACAATAATTTCTCTATTTTTTTCGCAATTAAAAACACTACTATTGTGAAAATGATGCAACAATGCAAATATATCTATATTTGCAATAATAATAAAAATGGTTTAGCATGGAGGGCAACAAGTGGCTTCTCCTCTTTTGAACCAAGTAAAATGTAATTTTAGAATAAAATTAGATTATTCAACTTGGATTAAAAGAATACCAATGTATTTAACCAAGAATGTCATGTCATGATTTTTGCAGCTGTCAGGTAAATTTTACTGACCTGTCAATAAATCATTCAATAATAAGTGTAAAGGTGCACTAATTTGTCATTTAAGCAAAATGCATTTACATTTGGGATCTACTTTGTTTTCTCTTTCTGAAAACTTTTTCATATGTAATGCATATATTTTAAACCAGTGATATCAATATTTAGCATAAGCATGCAAAGCTGTTGATGAAAATTACTCCAGCAACTGAGAAATTATCCAAATAATAATAATAATAAATAAATAAACAAACATTCTTTCATCTGCAGAACTGGGGAAATATCATCCACTGTAGATGAAATCCACCTGGCATAACATATTATTATAAACATAATACTATATAATATAAGATATAACAACACTGACTGAGTAATGGGCCACAGAGAGTGCAACACTTCTGTGAATCTTTCTATTCAAGACCTTAATTTTCAATTCAGAACACTTTATGAGATGTAATACTCATTGAATCTCTTTTAAGGCAAATGCTTATTACCCCTTTACAAATATGATATGTTCATCAGCAGGTCAGATTATGACATAAAAGAAACATAATTTGTATAATTAAAGCATCTCAAAAGTGTATTGCTGTGTGTAAATAAATATATGAATTATGAAGATGTTTTACCTATTAGCATATTTAAATGAGCCACATCAATGCAAATAAATGCAAAAATAAATGCTGTCTACAATAAATGTGTGTATGTTCTGTGTACTTTTGCATACCACTGTGTCTGTCACATGATGCAACTGCGATTCTTGTGATTTGAACCTTGAGCTCTTTAAACCCCTTTGTTTATATTCTTAACATTCTTATTACCATTGCTTTAGATAAGTACTTGTCGAACTCTCCTGAATGATTTCATCACTTTTTAAGGGTTTTCACTTTGTTGCTCAAATTATTATTTTTTCTCTCTGAAACAGCTTTTCCCTTTCTATATTTTCCCATATACCCCATAAACTGAACACCCAATATGAGTGAGGACCAGAATTGTATTTAAATAGTGCAATGATAATTCTTGCTGCATGGCTCTAAAGCATCAAGAAGTGAAGTCAGCATCTTAGAGGCAGCATACCATTCCTTGCCTATCCTACACTGTTGATGATAGAACTGCCCCACTACAATCTCTAACTATAGTCTAGTTACAATAATTTCATTAAGAATGGTTAATAAAGCGCGCAACTAAACATTTCATAAATGTTAAAAAAAATTCACAAACATCCCACACACAATATATTTCTTGGCAACAATTATGTCTTTGAGAGAAATGACCAAATAATTACAAATAATTGGTCATAATAAATGCAATGGATGAAAGGTATAGTTCACCAAAAAATGAAAATTCTCTCATCATTTACTCACCCTCATGCCATTCCAGATGTGTATGACTTTCTTTCTTCTGCAGAACACAAATAAAGATTTTTAGAGGAATATCTCAGATCTGTAGCTACATAAAATGCAAGTGAATGCATGGGGTCCAAAACTTCAAAGTGCCAAAAAGCACATAAAGGCAAAATAAAAGTCATCTCTATGACTCCAGTGGTTTAATCCGTGTCTTCTAAAGCGATCCAATTGGTTTTGGGTGAGAACAGACCAAAATATAACACATTTTTCACTGTACATCTTGCCATTGCAGTCTCTAGGCACAATCATGATTTAAAGCTCGATTACGCTTCCTGGTGCTTGATGCATGTGAGAAGGGATAAGAACTGTAATCGCTCTTGAAAACATGATCACTAAGGAAACTGCTGATGTCAAGATTTATAGTGAAAAATTAGTTACATTTTGGTCCGTTCTCACCAAAAACTGAACGAATTGCTTCAGAAGACCTGGATTAAACAACTGGAGTAATATGGATTACTTTTATGCTGCCTTTATGTGCTTTTTGAAGCTTCAAAGTTTTGGTGACCATTCACTTGCATTGTATGGACCTACAGATCTGAGATATTCTTCTAAAAATCTTTGTTTGTGTTCTGCAGAATAAAGAAAGTCTTACACATCCGGGATGGCATGTAGGTAAGTAAATTATTAGAGAATTTTCCTTGTTTATTCCTTTAACGAATGAATGAAAAACAATAGCATAGTTCTGGTCTTTTATTTATTTTTATTTTTTGTTTCTTTCTTTTTTTATGTCAACAATGATATAAAAAATAGTCCCAATTAACTCTCTCCCATCATGCTGATAGGGAACAGTAGATACCTTTTTGAGACTAATTCACACTGGCTCTTAAAAGCCAAAAGATAAGTTACTGGTCAGTAAATAGCATTGCTGTGTTAGAGGTCAATTGAGTAGACCTATCAAGAGCCTTCTTCATCTATTGAGAGTACACATTAAACCAAATTACTTCAGTGATCGAAAAGTAAGTTATCTCCCAAACACCGTAGGTACAGCTCTTTATGCTGTCCTGCTAGAATAGGTCATTGATACTTTCTTGTCCATTTCGTTTGTCCTTATCATGTGGACTTGTATTTCTGCCACACCCTGTTAAGATGTGCAGAACATGCTGCTCATCATTTCCATGTGCAGGAGCATTGTTTTCTTGTTCAGTAGGCCACAATGTGCTGCTGTCCCCTATGCTCTCTAGTGTTTACCACAAGCTTTATGCTGACGTAATGTGTAAACATGCGTCAAACCCTATCTTTCCTTGAACTTAAACCACTAAAATCAAGATTAAAGGTCCGAATAAACGGATCAATAGACCGGTCTGTGCGGGTCAGAGTCCCTTAGCAGTGTATAAATACTGGAGTGCAGCTATTACAACTTCAGACCTTCAAGATCCTAAGCGAACAAATCTCAAACCAGGAATAAATACCCGGTTATTTTTCATTTGTGAAAGACTGTACGGTAATATGCAGGCTTTTAGGAACTGCAGCGTGTGTGTTAGTGGGAGTCTTCTTACAGGCCGGACCGACTTCCTGCTTGCCCGGAGAAACATGGCAGCGCTGCGGCTTAGTTCGGCATGCGTTCAGCTCCTCAAGTAAGATTGCACTTAGTTTCTCTACATTACTTTAAAGTAACGTGATATACAGAAATGTTTTAGAAAGTTATATACCCTCGGTCTAATTTAGTTTCTTATATTAAAGGGACAGGGCAAATGCGCTTTGCAGCAGACCCGTTCAACAGCGTCTCCTGCGTTTGCCCGAGGTGGCGCGACCCAATGCAGTCGCGTTCAGTGTGGGCAGTGGGCTCTGTGCGGTTCCCTTTACAAAGGTAACAATGCTTACTGCATACAGGTGTAGAAGTGTTGTGTACTTAAGCTTTGTGCAAGCTGAGCTTGACTATAGCAAGCCGATTTAGTTCTTAATATAACCAGCGTTACTCGTTATTGCATTTTTATTAGCAAAATTTCAAGTATAGTGCTCTACAATAGCTATTTCTACAGAGCTACTGATGTTTTGCTAGAACGAATTCCATTTGAGACTGCAATTGCATTTTTTACACACACACACACACACACACACACACAATTGAAGAGCTCTGTAATTAAAATTGAATGGGAGTCAATGGAAACATATGACAAGTAAATATTCCATTGTATAACTCTGTATCATTGGATTTGTAGAGCTCTATAATTGGAGTGTTAACAGTTAGGGAGCTCTAACTGAAAATCTCACTTGTAAAAATTCAATCATAGAGCTCTGTAATTGGAATTCTTACTAGTAAAAATTCAACTGTGACGCTGGGAACGTTAAAAGCTATTTTGGCCTTCCATAGCTTGACAGTGTGCATGCGTTCATTTCTATTGTGACAAGCATTCGATGTTAAAGCTCACTGTTTTCTCTCCAGCAAGTGGAAAACCTCTCGCATGAATCCCTGATCCGCCGGGCTTCCTGTTTGGTCACAGACAGCGCCAACACGTACCTCTCTCAGACCACACTGGCCCTTGTGGATGCCCTCACACAATATGCCAAGGTAAGATAGTACATTAACACTGCATCCAACCATAAACCAACCAGTTTTAGTTTTGTATCTTAAAAGTGCACTCCGCGATTCCTGAGAAACACTGTTGATATTCGAACTCAACTGCCAAAACAAACACACCCCTCCCTTCAGTGCTCCCTTGGAAGCTCAGCCCCCCAAATTCATGCACGCAAATTCATTCCTTTTACCTCTCGAAGGTCTCTCCACCGCTGAAAAGCCTCGCCGATGTTGACGTGGCTCCTAGCCCTCGACTTATCATAATCTTTCTTTATTAGTTTATATTCGTCTGACCTTTTCTCTTGGTCTGTTTCTCAGCCATTTGTCCTCAGAGTTTAAAAAGTTCGCACTAGCCAGATTTGCCATCGCTCTTCTAATGAATTTCCCTCTTGCTCTGCCTGTGCACGTGCAAGAACCACCCCCTGTTGCTGATTGGCTGGAGTAGTGTTGTGTGGATCGGTCCAATCCACTTTGTTTTTGTCCCTTTACAGAGCCAGGGCTGTGTACAAATACTAGATTGTTTTTCAGCCCACCCACAGAACGGACAGTTAGCAGACTGTGAGGAGATATTTGCAGAATTGTACAGATTGTATTGGATTAGAATTACTGAGTGCACCTTTAAGTGTTGTCATTGCATTACAAGTTTTTAACATATGTAAGTCATTTTATCATCTTGTCTGTTCCGTAGGCACTACATACACTCATTTCCCTTCAGAAACAATATATATCCTCAATAGGAAAACTTACAACTGTTGAAGAGGACAGTATTTGGCAGGTGATCATTGGCCAACGAGTAGAGGTAAATTCTGTTTATTCATATATGTTTTTATTTTATTTTATTTTTTTTAAGAACTAGGACTTCTTTAGATTTATCTAAGTGTTGTTTATCTTTCGAAAGGACATGGCCTAGATTAGTGGTTCCCAACTGTTAGGTTGTGACCAAACAATGTGTCGTAGGTCTGTTCTGATAGGGTTGCAGACAGCAAGGGAAAAACAAAACTAAATACATATAATAAAATGCAGCTAACCATATAATCGTGCATGGCTAGGATAGAAAAATATAGACATAAATATTTTTTAAAAAGTAGGAAAAAATGTTTACCACATTTTTTGTTGTTGACGTCAAAGGCAATGCGTTTAAAACAACTTGATCATACTCTATACGGTATTTTGGCATATTTAAAATACGACCCAGACTATATTAAATGGTTTGTGCCAACCACAATGTATTTTATGCAGTAAATTATTTGCTGCTGAGAGCCTTATAAACAAAGTTTTGGTATTGTGTTGGGATGCCACTTGATGTCTAATGTAAAATTTAGGACCTGATGCAAAACCAGTTGAGAAACACTGGCCTACCTTATGATTTTTAAGACTACTAACAGACCTTGTTAATTTTAATTAGCTACTTGAAAAGGACACCCATTTGATTTCAATGATAATTATAGAGCTTTCAATTTTTTTAGGTTGGTGAAAGACTGGAAGAATGTAAACACTTTGAGTCTAACTGGATGAATGCCATTAACATCTGTGAGTTGTCAGCAGAGGCAGCCTACAATTCAGGTGTGTTTATGAATCTTTTACATCAAACTTTGATACATTTTGTATATTTCCTCTGCAATCTAAAAAAAAAAAAAAAAAAAGATTGCTCTTGTCTGTAAAACTGATTTAGCCCTAATATTTTTTACAGGAGCTGAGCATGCAGGTACAACAACAAAGACTAATCTACAGGTGGCACAGTCCAAAGTAGATGAGGTTAGACAGATCTCAAAAGAAGCAGAGAAAAAGCTGGCAGAAACTAAAGCAGAAGAAATCCAGAGAATGGCGGAGTATGCCTCTAGTATTAAGATTCAAGACCTGGAGGATCTTCCAGAGGCGTACCTTCGCGAAGACTAAAATAATAGTGAAACGGGCTGTATAAAAGAACACATTTTCTTTGAGTTTATGATTCTGTAGCAAGCAATAAATCATTGAATCCAGAATGCATCTTGATGTGAAATTGCAGAGAGTATTGGTTATGGAATGTTCAGACATCATGCTATTAAAAGCTATATTGGATCAAGCTTTGGTTAGTATTTGTAGATTGCCATTTTTAGCAAGGCAAATATTGTGTAATATGACTGACAGACAGTCATTACTATCTCCTTGAAGAACAATAAAGTGTTTCAAATTTACTGGAAAAAAAAAAAGATTAATAATGCAGCATGTAAAATACATGGCAACTACATATAGAACAGAACCAAAGATCACACTGATTTGATATTTATGTACATGTATATATTTCCCATATTTAATGTTCGTTTACTCTTTGGTGTGCAATTGTCTTGTGTTAATGCAACACTGAAATTGTACCGCAGGAGTTTGTGGTATTCAATTGTATATTCTACAAAGTTGCAGGCTATATTGTTTTATATTTTTAAGAAAACATCTGTTATTTATTACCTTAATTGATAAATGGCAAATTTATTCAGACCAGTTTTTGTAAAAAGTGTGAATTCCAATAAATTGTTTTCTTGAGCTGAATTATGCTGTCTGTTGTGGGTGCATACTTGCATGTTTTGGGGTTCAGTATGCTTGCCTTGTAGAATGTGCATTGCAAAGTGAGTTTGCATTGAATTAATCAACATTAAATTATAGCTGAAGGCTTTTATTTGGTAACAGTGAATATCATTACACCAGCATGCAAAAACGTAAGCTAAAAAATAACGTTTTGCGTGTGCGCGTGTGTATGCAAAATATAATTTCTTTGCTTTTGCTTTTGGGTTCACATTCAGCCAACCCAGATCACATTTGTCAAGACAAGGACAGATATGTACTGTTAACCAGCAGGTGGCAATGTCATGCTATTTATGTTTTGTTCTACACATGCCAAAATCAAATCAAGTTGAACGCAATCAGTGAAGTCTGTCCTTCCTATCAGCTATAACCCATAGTGACCTAGCAAACTATAATTTAAAATTGTAAAACCAATTGCATCAGAAATGTTGGTGACACTTTACAATAAGGTTTCATTAGTTAACTACATTAGTTAACATGAACAAAAAAAAAAAAAAAACAACAACAACAAAAAAATACTTTTACAGCATTTATTAATCTTGGTTGATGGTAATTTCAACATATACCTTTTTAAAATTAAAAGTTGTATATTTTAACATTTGTTAATGCACTATGAACTAACTATGAAAAAATTAGCATTAGCATTCTGAGATGTTATTCTTCTCACCACAATTGTACAGAGCGGTTATCTGAGTTTCCGTAGACTTTGTCAGTCTGAACCAGTCTGGCCATTCTCTGTTGATCTCTCTCATCAACAAGGCGTTTCCATCCACAGAACTGCCGCTCACTGGATATCTTTTTGTTTTTGGCACCATTCGGAGTAAATTCTAGAGACTGTTGTGTGTGAAAATCCCAGGAGATCAGCAGTTACAGAAATACTCAAACCAGCCCGTCTTGCACCAACAATCATCCATGCGATTATCTACCCAGCCAATCATGTGGAAGCAGTGCATAAAATCATGCAGATACGGGTCAGGAGCTTCAGTTAATGTTCACATCATCCATCAGAATGGGGAAAAAATTTGATCTCAGTGATTTGGACCGTGGCATGATTGTCTCCTGGGATTTTCACACACAACAGTCTC
The DNA here is from genome assembly GCF_019703515.2 of Myxocyprinus asiaticus. Lineage (NCBI taxonomy): Eukaryota > Metazoa > Chordata > Actinopteri > Cypriniformes > Catostomidae > Myxocyprinus > Myxocyprinus asiaticus. The sequence continues at coordinate 17,685,174 of NC_059374.1, forward strand.
TAGAATTTACTCAGAATGGGGCCAAAAACAAAAAGACATCCAGTGAGCGGCAGTTCTGTGGATGGAAACGCCTTGTTGATGAGAGAGATCAACAGAGAATGGCCAGACTGGTTCGAACTAACAAAGTCTACGGTAACTCAGATAACCCCTCTGTACAATTGTGGTGAGAAGAATATCATCTCAGAATGCTGTTCTGAGATACGGGTTGGCGCTGTTTTGGCGACATGAGGGGGACCTACACAATATTAGGCAGGTGGTTTGTGGCTGATCAGTGTGTGTGTGTGTGTGTGTGTGTGTCAAAAGTTTTGAAACACTTGACTGAAATGTTTCTCATGATCTTAAAAATCTTTTGCTCTAAAGGCGTATGCCAATATATATATATATATATATATATAATTTAACCCCTAAAGACATGAACTGTAATTTTGCAATGTATGTAGGAAATCATGACCACTCACATTTAAATGAAGACTCCAGTCATATCAGTAACCTTATAACCTTATTCTACATGGAGAGGGTCCGCATATGGGGGCAGCCATGTTAGAATCACATTACCAGCCGAATACTACTCTCTTTATCTCAGTAACCGTCCTTTTATTTGACACATTCACTCACTGATTAAAGTAATCATGACTGACTGTGAATACTAAATTTCTTCAATGACATCTAAACTGAAAACTATTGATTTTAAATGATGCTGCATCCAAGCTGTTAGGTGTCAGTGTAAGTCCAAGATGACACAAAGACAAAAGTTACAAAAAAGACAAAAGCACCTTTAATGCACTATGAACTAACAATGAGCAATTGTATTTTTTTTAACTAACATTAACAAAGATGAATAAATGCTGTAAAACATATATTGTTAATTGTTAGTTCATGATACCTTATACTAGAACCTTTTTGTAAAGTATGATGTAATAAGCATACAGTAGTTAATAATCATTTCTTACAGTAAAGTTATGGCATTAAGAACAGGGCTTAAAGAGCTGTCTTCAAAAGGTGAAAAGTTGGGCTTATTTGCCATTTGATACTGTGGTCTACAAAAATGTATTTAATGCCAGATATTTCAAAATTGACATATTCCTATTGCACGTCTCACAAGAGATATTTAAAAATGAAAGCAACAAACCTGACCTGACTTGACCTCAGTTCGATCATTCCATATCTTTAGCGTTACGGATCAGTCTCTGTATTAAATGACGCAGTGGTGCAACAATAATTCTGATCATTAAGGTTGGGTTTTATTTACAATGACAATCCCGGAAGTCATCAATGAATAAAATATTTCACTGTGTGCAACATTTCCCAGATGTCTTTGCATTTCAGTGAGAGACAGAAGTCACAAACATTCAGAAGGAAGCCAATAAAAATGATTGATTGGTGTAAATGGCACCACTCAGCTGGGGATTTATCACTCTCTGGAGGACATAAATAAAACCCAAGGATCATGGAATGCGTGCCCAGCATGGCTCATGCTTTAATCTGAATGAACTGGGCGACATTCACTGAGAGAATATATGTAGCCTCCTGGGAACCCTGAGTCAAGTCGTTAAAAGATAACTTGTTTTGCAGTGTTACACAAACTATTGCAGAATATTGCAGAAACTGCATCCTAAAGCATGGCCACATATCTAATTTGAGAAAGCAGCCATTTATTTGCTCTGACAACTTGTGATGATTTATAGATTAAATGAGCTTCAAAACCAAAATATCCCGGGATAGTCTTTCGCTTCTTGTCTTGTGTTTCTGTGTAGCCTTATATTTCTTCATCCACTGCATGCAGCTCATGCATTACCCCCCAGCTAAAACCAGCCTAAACTGGCTGGCGGGTCTTAGCTGGTTTAAGATGGTCTCCCAGCCGAGCTAGTGCTAAACTGGTAAGCTGGGAGGCCAGCTGATCTCCCAGCCTGACCAGCTAAAAAGTGCCCAAACCCCCTCTAAAACCAGCCAGGTGAGCAGCCTGACCAGGATGGAGGGCCAGCTAAGACCATCCAACTAGCTTGGGCTGGTTTTTAGCTGTTTTTAACAGTTAATTCTATTATAATTTCAAAATAAGCTTCCTCGGAAAGAAAGTAAATCGTATAATTAAAATACAGTTTTGCTCTGCATTGTTGACCGTTTATTTTTAGTCGGACTGAACGGTACCGCCCACGCGTGGTCCGGCTGCAGAAGCTTCACACACTGAGTTGATTCAACGAGGAGGAACTCAGTGCTGCTGCGCCTGCAGTCAGAAATCATGGCTAAGGAAGTAAGACACATATTTGGGAATTGCACATTTTTCCTCGGACTGTTACCTTTCCTCTGCGTTCTGTTTTGCGTCTTTACTGGTGGGTACTTTTCCTTTTCCAGAATGAAGTTCAATCATCTTGAATTGGACTCGGTTTAAAGTTAACATGCAAGTTTGTGCCGGAAGTTTACCTAGTGAGTGGTGATGGGATGCGATCATGTGTAAATATATAAAGGATGCTCCGTACAGCTGATTAAGTTATGCTGAAGAACTTCCATAATTATTAAACAAGGGATTTTACATACAGCTAGAGTGCAAGAGTGTCCATCTGTTATACATTTGTGTTTACATGATTTATTCTCTTTTAAAACTTTAAGATTTAAACGTATAAGTAATAATATGAATGCAAAATGTTAGTAGCACCTCTTTTTGTGTTTTTTATTGGTAACTCTTCAAAGTAAGGTTGTAGCTATTGGTTAACATCAGTTAACTACACATGAACTAACAATGAACAATACTTTTACAGCACTTATTCATCTTGGTTAATGTTCATTTCAACATATAGTTATACATTTTTTACATTAAAAGTTGTAGCATTCGTTTTATGAACTAGCATGAAGTAACAATGAGCAATTGTATTTTCATAAATGAACATTGACCAAGATAAGTGCTGTTAAAAACATTGTTCATTGTTATTATGCAGTTACTAATGTTAACAAATAGAACCTTATTGTTTAATTGTATGTTGCACATCATTTTATGTAAACCAAGTTTTTTGCATTTGCATTGCAAAGAGATGGAATTTTCTGTATTTATCAGACTATCAATCAATGGAAGCAGAGCTTAATACTCCATTAAAGAAATATTCCAGGTTCAGTACAAGTTAAGCTCAATCGACAGCATTTTTGGCATAATGTTGATTACCACAGAAATGAATTTTAATTCGTCCCTCATTTTCTTTAAAAAAAAAAAAAAAAAAAATCAAGGTTACAGTGAAGCACTTACAATATAAGTCAGTGGGGCCAACTTTAGAAAGTTTTAAAGGCAGAAATGTGAAGCTTATAATTTTATTTAAAAAAAACCCACTTATATTAATTTTTCTGTTAAAACTCATGTATTATTTGAGCTGAACAGTTTAAATAATCATTTTATGATCATTTTAGAGTTTGTAACAAAGTTGTAAAACTGAATATAACTTTAAACAGAAAAGGTTAGTAAGCAGTTTCATCACACTAAATCATGTTAACACACATATTGTTTATGTCTTGTGGCTATACTTTTGAAACTTTTGAGTATTTTTATGTTTACAGATTGGCCCCATTGACTTCCATTGTAAGTGCCTTAAACCAAATATTTGCCTTTTTTTTTTTTTTGAAAAAAGTCTAAATAAACTTTTTTGGTAATCAACATTATGCTACAAATGCTGTCGATTGAGCTTAACTTGTATTGAACCCATAATATTCTTGTAAGTTAACATAATTAGTTGCACAAGTTGTCTCTGAGTAGATTACAGTTCCACTGTCTCATGTACAGTATAGTGTATAGTGAAACACACAGACTGATGAACCAGAACCAAATGGTTGTAAAGTGGTGTGCTTGTGTGTGTACATCTGCTTCGAAACGTGTGAAGGTTTGGGTGTGTTTAGGCAAGGCAGTGGAGGGCATACTTCAGCATCCGAGAGGAAAAAAAGGACTGCAGCCGCAGAGTCTGGAGGGATTGACCTGTTGTTGGGCACTCTGCCAGGGGCTCCCTCCACTTTTGTTGCCTTAAATATTAGGTTAAAATAAGAGAATCTCCATGTCTGCCCCTTAGAAAAACACTGCAAGAGGAAGTGATCTGATAAACTGAATGACTATAATCATACCATTTGTAGCCTAATGGGAAGGGTGGAAAAATGGATGCAGTAAGTGTTTAACTATGAAGTATCTGCAAAATGGGTGGCACTGTTGATGTAATGGTAGTTTGTTTTTACAGACCAGCTACTAGTGAAGCCTTGTACCAGACAAACAACAGAAATGCTGATTAGAAACCTCATAATTATTAAGCAACGTAAGTGAATGTAAAATTAACTACATGTATTTACCAGAGTATGGCAGACTATGTTGCATATCACTGATTTGAGGTAATAGAAAGATTTATTTATTTAGATTGGTGTAGTGTAGAAAGACTTATTGTGGCTGTTTGCTTGAGTAATTCAATGCAATCTGCAACTTTGGTTTGAGGACATCTTTGTGTACGAAATGTATATTGTGGGACAAAGAGTCATTTTGTAACTTTCTCAGCTAGTACTCAGGGTAGGGTTGCACCAGCTGTGTGTAAGATATCACTCAAGTTTAAACTAAGTTCAAATTAAGGGCTAAAGCAAAGCCCAATGTATACTTCGGTTTTGACGCAAACACTTAGCATCTGCATACAGCCGAAGTATACTTCATTTGACTGTGCGTGCACATACAGGCGGTTGATGCATGTGAGCTACGACTGCTATAGGACACTGGACAATTTTATCTCCTGTTGTTTAGCAGCTATTACATCTTCTAGCACTTGTTCGTGACAGCAACGGCTCAACTGTGAGTATTGCCCCCTACTGGACCCACTAATTAGTGTAAACAATTCCAAGCGCCTGTGCGTACTGCGCGTTCAGAGTACACACTGTTTGAAAAATTGGGCCGCACAATTTTCGCTGATGACGAAATTTTCTTTACGTGTCCTGTGCACAGACGCTTAGCATTCGAGTCTAACCGAAGTATTCTTTGGGATTAGTAAATACTAGTTCGTTTGCAACTAAGTTAGTACTTAATTTGGTTGCACCCCCGTTCTCATTGCAAAACTTAGCTAGTACGTTGTAAGCTCCCCGTTAAGCAATGTGTAGTCACATAATACAATGTTTACCTTTACAGTATGTACAATAAGCAGCCTTCAAATTTGTAAAAAGTAGTGTTAAAAAGCCATGCATTTCAGTTTTATCTTGTCACAGTTGATGTTCAAACATCATCATATGCAGTATGTCTAAAGGATTGAAGTCTGTCGTGCAAAACATAAGATCATTGATGTAATTTAATCCAGTTTTAATTTTACTCCAACTGCTACTCCTGGATGGAGGCTTCCGTAAATATTAAGTTTATAAGTAGGGATACGTTTCACCTAAGTTTAATAGTGCAATGCTCAAATATTTAGTAGTGCCCATTTATGCCACAACTAGGCCAACCGTTTCCAGGTGAATTGTCTGGATGCAGTAGTAGATGAATGTTTAGCCTTTAAGGCGATAATTGTGTTCTCATGTGGGTGATTGTATCATAAAGTCAAAGTCTATGTCATTTTAAGAGATAATGATACTTAGCCAAAGTGTTTTATGGAGGTGTGGTCAAATCAGCTGTTTAGCTCCAACAAAGTATATGTAAGTCAGCAACAGTGCAGTGATCATGTGTTTTTTTTCCATGCGGTTATTCAAAAGTATACATTTAGCAGACAGACCATGTCATATTGTTTTCACAGCAGTCACTATCGGCTAAGGACTTACAGGTTGATCCTGGGTCACAGAAGGACAAAGGGGGCATACACTGTGTCTGTGATAGCCTCACTGTCGTAGACTGAGAGAGAGTTAATGTTATGGAAATACAGTCAGCAAGTGTCACCCTGATCGGGCAAATTAGAGCAAGGTGAAAGCATTTTGCAAGCTCAGCACCTACAAACAGCAACCTTACTTTGAGGGTTACATATCATGGAGGCAATGCATTACAAGAATATTGGCTAGCCTATGTTGTTTCATTGCTGCATGATAAATGGGTTAGCCAGACTGTGATTTAGAACTGTTTTTCATGTCAGTTGGCTTTCTACTTAAAGGAATAGTTCACCCAAAAAGGAAAAATCTGTCATTATTTTCTCACCCTCATATCTTTCCAAGCATGTTTGCTGTTATTGTTTTTCTCTTAACACAAAAGGAGAAATTGTAATGAATCTTCAAGCAGGCCTTTTCCATACAACAACTGTTCATAGTGACCTCATTAGTTAAGCTCGTACTTAAACTCCTAATGACTACTACTATAAAAGTCGTCCAACAGCATATAGGTTTGAAACGACATGAGGGTAAATAAATGATGACAGAATTTTCATTTTTGGTTGAACTAATTCCTTCTAAGTTTGACTGCTTTGTATTGATTTAACTTCCATGTTAAATAGCATAAACATGAAAGGTAAGAAACACATTTCAGACAGGTCAATAACTATTCAGAATGCAGGCTTACTTTTCCATACTAATTTAGACTGGCTGAGTCTTTATTATGTGTGCTGCATCATCTACCCCATCTTTGTACTTTATTTTAATCTCACTTAGCCTACATAACTGCAGGCTGAGATCTGCCAATCACATTAAAAGATTCATCAGGAAATGACAATTAGACTTTATTGTGAGCTGAGGCAGCACAGAGGGGTACAAGCCGTGACCGCAGAAGCATTTTGCTGTGAATGCCTTCCATCCTGGAAAATGTGATAATCAGAGACTCTGTAACTGGGCTGCTCTCCATTAAAGAATATAAAGCAGTAACCTTCTGCCCCAGAAAAGTGCTGTTCTCTGTTATAAATGCATTTAGTGTGAGATTAAAGAGACAGCTAGGATGTAGCACTTCAAGATTTTTCTATCCCAGTGGAAATTAGCAGATACATTTCATTGAATATATAAATTGGTTTCCCAGTGTTGTGATTGCCAGATGCATTGCTTACACAGTGATGTCAGATCAGTGCCTTTTGCAACATAAGACATGCATATAGAATATTTGAAGGTGGAGTGTGTCATTTCTGCACCACTAGTATCACCAAGCAAAAATAATGACTGTTGTCAAACAGGTTTCCCAAACTCTCCCCCCACCTGGCATTGGTTGGACAAAAAGATAGTCTTGCCCCATGCCATTGGTTGAGTCAATTTTGCTGTATTGGGCTGGGGCCTGTACCATAAAGCTTGTTGAACAAACTCAAGGTAACAAGATTGGTTTCTGAGCAGTGCAAACTGACAGCCTATCTGGAATGCCGCGAACAAAGACATGCAGAGTGATACAAACAGTGAAGTGTCCCAGAGCTGTTATGCTGAATATCAGCACTCTTGGGTCACCGCATATCCAATCAAATTAGAGGACCGGAACTAACTGCTGAATAATGTTTCCTTCCTTATATGATTGGTGCTGAATGTGCCCTAGTTCCCAGTGATGCGTTTACCCCTTACAGAAGCAAATTTATCTGTTCTCACAGTGCCTCTAAGCCCCATCTGTCTGGGTATTGGAACAAAGAGAGCATTTTATGTGCAATGAGCTTCCATGCTGTCTTTGTAATTGTCAGTCATTGTGGACGATTTTTTCCATGTGCTGTGATGTTGATAAGGCCTGAGATCATAGAGTTCCTCTGCGTTCTATTTACATGTTGATGTATGATGTAATCACAGAGACAATGGGTGGTGTGAGGTCCTTATGGCCCTGCAGAGATATAAACATTTCAATGGTTTTGCTACATAATATTTATGTTGTAAATTTGACTGCAAACTACCCCATGAGAGCACTAGTAGAAGGTTTCTTTTTTATTTTATTTTTTTTATGACAAGGCAGTTGCATTCTAGAACTTGTGATTATTCAGCAGTAGCCTTAATAAGGATTTCCTGTTGAACTGTGTTAACTTTTGGGTGGGTGAGTCCTCAGAGAGCAACTCTGAGACTTGACTAAATTGTCCTGTATTACCCAAAGAGGTCTATAATACCTGGATAAAGCTATCTGTTAGCATTCCCATTCATTTTAATGACAGTTTCTCTGGCGCAGGCTTCCCCGGAAGTACGCAACCTGCCTGCTGCCATCTTTGTTCATGGGCATTCAGTTCTGGGCACAAAAGTTTTAAAGCTAATCACCTGAGCCATAAATGCCATGTGACTAATCACACCGGAGATGCAGGAAAGTGATGTCATGACAACGCTGATTGGCTGATGGCACCATAAGAATGCGCACAGTCCTCCAAGCCCTCACAAGTGACTATCCTGAGCTGTGACGTCAAATTCTATATCATGCTTTTAAGAAACTTAAAATGGCAAATCATCTACGATAAAATAATTAAATATTTGTTATTTTTAGGAATTGGCATTATCGATTAATTTTGTAGTTAAGTACTCTAACCCCTACACATAATTCAAATGAAAGTTAAATATAAAAGGTGACACGTACGTGAAATTTAATGAACATTATGCATTCATTCAGTTCACATTACATTTCATTACAATTATCAATGCATTAATGACTTAATTGTAATTGCGAGATTTGCTGAGGCATTCAGAGGAAAAGTACAGTATGATTCAGTGTTGCCTATGGCAAGAAAATGTGTAAAGGAAAATCAGTTTGTGATTTTTGAGTAGTATTTGACATAATCGATAAGTTGGTGATGAAAGAGTACTCGATTAGTCGATTACTTGATTAGTCGACTTACCGTCAAAGAAGAAAGATGTTTTTGCCCCCCAGAAAAACTAGCACCAAACCAGCTTTGCCAAGTTTTTGCAGATAAACAGCGTAGGAATTAGGAATGGGTATTTAGATTTCCCGATTTGATAAGATTCTGATTCACAAGCTCTCGATTCAATTCATATTCAATTCATATATAGGTATATTTAAGCTAAAATGTAAATTTTGCTTACATATGAAAGTAATTCTCTCTCAGCTAATGCTGTTAATTAAACAGGGGACCTTTTTATAAGGTAATTTGCCCCACTTTTGCCATGATTGTTTGTTGACTTGTGGACAAACAGGTGGAGAAGTTATTCAATTGATGCAATCTGACATGCAAACAAAACTAAGGACAAAGCCCTCAAGGTGGGTGGTACTGGGTATCAATACCGATTAATGTTTGCGGTTTTTCGGACGGGGCGAAGAAGAAAAGCGAGTGTGCCGAGAAAGTAAACCAAGCCTATTGTGTTCCATGTTGACCAAACTGCTGCAATACTTGCTCTGTAATTCAGTCTTGTTTGTTTGTCCTTTCCTTTGTGACATATTGAGTGTCTTGTGTCTTTTCTGGCAACATCTCAACCCCCTGAAAGCCTTGAGAGCGCCAGGGAACAACATCTCATCCTTTGATTTTTGGCACTTCCTAGGAGATGTTTTTTTCTTTTCCTGCTTTTTTTCAGAAGACATATAGAAGTTATTAAAGTTTCTGGTATAGAGACATTTTTAAATGACTTTTTCACTTAATCCTTTATCTAAAAATAGGTTTTACAGATAAAGTTAGACTTACAGCCCAAACGATTAGGAACATTATTTGTTGACTATAATGCACAATATTATGTTCACATTCAGAGATTAGTGATGAATAGTTTAGTTATTGTGTTTAAAAGCCAAAATAATAATTATAATAAACAATAATAATAACAATAAAAAAACAATAAAAAAAATTGGTTATCAATTAAACATAAAAATAATCAGTTTTTGTCATAAAAAACTAGTGATGTCCCAATACCGATACTGGTATCTGAATCCGGTCCAATACCATGCTCATGTATTTGTACTCATGCTTGTAAAAATGCTCTGATACAACCCCCCCCCCCAAAAAAAAACCAAAAAACGATTTGATGTAGGAATGCCGTACCATAAACATTCATCCCACAAATTAAAATCACGTTATGTCCTAGTGTGATTATTAAACTGCAAATACTGTGATTTAATGAAATTAATACATAGTTAGCATGTGCTGCAGGCTTCGAAGTGAATGTGTGGAGCTGGTGGTGTGCCAATATACTGGCTGCTCATACCTTTTAGAGGTCCTTGTCTCATACACAGAAAACACCATCATGAGCATTGCACACTCTGTTAGATGACAGTGAGCAGAGTACTATAATTCACTTTGTAGCGCAAGGCACATACAGACTGAGACTACATATTTATTTAATAATCACATTGGGTCACGTGGCAACTTGCTTTTTCGGAAGTGAGAAACTACCGTTAAAAACACACAGAAACGTAAAGGTCTTCACTCCAAAATAAAAGCTTCCACGAAAATAAAAGCTCAATTTAAATGGAAAAAAGTATGACAGAAATATATCACTACTATATAGTTATGTACAGTAATATTCACCAAAATACTACTACTACTACTACTACTACTAATAATAATAAATCAATAGTAATTGTATTATATTTAAGCTAGATCGCACACTTGAGATGCTCTGTTATGCACCACTTTATTAGACAAAAATGTTATATTATTTTGTACAATGTTATATTTTGGATTGAGCTGTGAGTTTTTGTATAAAAGCAATTCATTTGATAAAAATAATACAAAGTTATGTTGAAAATCAATTGTTCTATTTTCATTTGTTTTAATGAATTCATTTATTTAGACACAATTTTGATGATAAAATTGAAATAAATTGTTGTTTATAGGGAATTCAGAATAAATAAATAAATAAATAAATAAATAAATAACAGGTATCGGTATCGATGAGTACCGAAAAGTAAGTATCAGTACTGGTACTCATTCTCAAATAAATATTAGCAGGAAATCCCTATAAAAAACAATATCAGTTGATCACTATTGTGGTAATTTTGTTGCATAAACTGCTCTGCTCTTTCTTTGTGTGTTTTGATCAGATGAATAAAAAAATAAAAAAAATCACACTTTTTTGTTTGAATAGCCTTATCAGTGTTTTTCAAAGGACTTCAATTGAGCTCTCCTTTCTGTTAGTGTATGCATGAACAGCAAGACTCAGAGGGCAAGGAAAACAGTTCTCAGTGAGTTTGGGAAAGTAGTCAAAAACCCAGCCCTGCATACTTCGATAGCATGCTGCTCTGTGAAGCCTCATTAACAGCTCACATTCCATACCTTATTCACCTTGTTTTGAAAGCCACATTTTAATCAGCGGTCAAGAACAACTGCCTGATGCTTAATGTAGTACATTTAACATTTATTTCTAGCATGGATTTCAAATTAGGATTCATTTGCAGAACAATGTGGTATTTTGAGGAAATTGTCTACTCCAAACAAGAGAACAGTGCTTCCTTAGAACTGCGAAAGGAAGTTGTATAGTTCAGGAAGGTGCTAAGTCAGGGGTTTCCAACCATTCTGTGAATGAGAGCTTCTTGAACAAATAAAATAATCCAGATGGCTATTTGTTGGATGTACCTGAAGAATATCCATTTGCTCATTCTTTACCTTGTGCTTCAAACAATAACTCACTGCTGCTCTTTTTACTTAACAATATATGATATCTCTTGATTTTTTATACAGCTGCATTGTGGAATTATTGATTCTTGTTTCTGAAGTAGTTCCAGGTTTGTTGTCCAGGTCTTTTTTCTAACTTCTGTTCCCCAGCTCCTAAATTGCCCACTGTTCATTCACACAGAAGGATGAATAACACAACCATGGAAGAATTTGCCTCCACTAATAAGCAGTTCACCCTTGCATTGTTTGCCTTTGACCCGTGACTTTCAGCTCACATAATGTTAATGGCATCTCATGGAAGGTATTCTTTGTTTTGTTTCTAAAGATGTCAAGAAGTCCAGATGACAAGTGGAGCGTTGCTTGTGCTTATTGCAGACAAATAAGTCTTGGAAAAGACTCTCTGTAGTTTCATTGTTTGTTTCTTGAGTTTGGTGTGAAAGGGCGGCTACAAGTGACACCTTTAACACTAACATTATTGATTCCTTTCTTCATTTAAGTGCTGGTCTTTAATCAGATGTGATGGGTGAAAAAAAGACTTGAAATAGAGTGAGAGGAAACATTTCTCAGGAAGAAGGAAATGTTCTGATGCTCTCACTGTGGGGGGAACACTTTCAGAAGCTTTCTGTGCTCTCCAATAATTGTTTCTTTTTTTTTAAAGGAAGACAGTAAAAATATCTGCTTTTAAAAGCTTCCTGGCTAACAAGAAAATGATTAACAGATTCCACTAAATTTCAGTAAACACAGATCAAGTGGCTTTGAAAACTTTTATTTGTTCAATCAAGGTCTACTCTAAAGAGGAAGCAGCTAGCTTAGTTCTCAAATACAGCAATTACAGATTTATAAGAATGTAGCTTGACTAGTTTTACAGTGTGTTGTTTGTTCAGTGGACTAAGGTTATTCTTATTTCACCAAACAAAGGTCAATGTCCCTTTTTTTTTTTGTCTGTCATTAGTTTCACTGCCTTTTTTCTATCATTCACAGATTAGGCAAATTCTTGGTATAAAGGGTCTTCTTAAGAGCAAACAACAAAAATCAAAGTTAGTTATCAACAGTGAACCAAAATGTTTTTTTTTTAACAACCGATTCCAAACACAATATTTGCTAAATAAATAATAATAATAATAATAAATAAATAAATAAATAAAAACAAAATGTTAGTAACATTTTGCAATAAGGCTTTATTTAACAGTGTAGTTAACATTAGTTAACATGACCTAACAATGAACAATAATATTTCAACACATTAATAGTGGTTAATGTTAATTTCAACATATACTAATAACTTTTTTTTGTTAAAAGTTTTATACATTAACATAAGTTAATGCATTATGAACTAACATGAACATTTGTGTTTTCATTAATTAACACGATCCAAGACTAATAAATGCCTTAAAAATATATATTGTTCATTGTTAGTTCATGAAACCTAATGCATTCTCTAGTGTTAACAAATATAACCTTACTGTAAAGTGTTACCAAAATGTTTATTATCTAAGGCCAAGGCTGTCATTATATATGGGGTATATATATATATATTAACAGATGTGGCACTTATATATATATAAGTGCCACATCTGTTAATTGCCAAGCAATTGATTATTTGCAGAGCCGATAATCTTTAAATAGACAAATATTAGACAATATATTGATCCAGCTTTAATCAGAGATATTTAAATATTTTCTTATCTGTTTAAAACATATTATAATCAACTTTAATGCATTCAACATTAGCACTAAGCAAACTGTACTAAGGTTCAGCATTTCCCATTAGGGGTTATGAATTTTTATGACTTTTTTTACACTTCCTTTTTCGGCAGTGTGCGAAATACATGGGTACCCTGAATCAGTCCCTCCAGGATTTAGCCAATTCAGCCACTCTCTGCATTATATGTGCTAGCTTGCAGTTTTGTATATTTTCTAAAAATGTTCTGCATACACCATGAATCTGAGGTAAACAGACCTTTCTCCATGTTTGACAGCGGCAAAACAAATGCCTGAACAGCTTGACGAAGTCGAGACATCTCCAATTGCACAGCCGCCATTCTATCATCTCCACATAGGGTTGTCAACTGTCCCATATTAGCTGTGATTCCCGTGTTTTGGCTGAAATGACAACATCCTATACAGGATGCCTATTGTGCTGTATTATAGAGCCTAGACACTTGAGGGGGATTCAGTTGCGTTCACTATCAAAATCCTTGTCTTAACATTCGCGGGACCATAGACGGCGCACATATATCACAGCTAGCATTTAATCTTCAAACACTCTTCAGGAGCTACTCTGTGCACTGTTGCACTGGTAAATGAGACACAAAAACATGGCTTTCATGTCTAATATTAGCTTAAAATTAGTAAAATGTGATTAGAATATAAAGAGCTCAATAACTGCGTTTATCTCAAATGATTGCTCTCAGGCGATGTAATAATCGCAACAGGTCTGTAGTTTACATTATTATTATTGTATATCTACTGTTTTAACCATACCTAAATTTACTTGCATTGTCTGAGGCAGAAAAGTGCAATATAAAATAATTAAGGGTCTTCCGTTGAACTCGTATTAGCTATATCATGGGTTTCACCTCTTAAATGTGTGTTATTTTTGTGTGTATTTATGTTTTCCTTGCTAACTGCAAATTCAGTTATTATGCACAACAATATTTACAGGTTATTGCACTTATACTGTCATTGACACAAATTGCACAAGTATACAATGACTGTTTGTGACTTTTCACTGCAAAAAAAACAAAAAACAAACAAAAAAAAACTTTGAGTGTCTGAATTTTGAGTTAAGCTGCAGCAAATTCAGTCATTTTGTACAGCGCAAAAAATAATCAAGAAAAAGTGCTGCGAAATCCTGGTGGGACTGCTTTATGCTTTGTATTGTATTAGTGTTTAACTCCCTGCTGATTAGTTCCCCTTAGAATTTAACTCAGTGACAAAAGCACATGTCAACAAAACTGCACAGCTTAATGGCTGCTAATTATGTTGGCTTGACAAAGTCAACATACTGTTAATCTGCAAACTTGGTTTAGGATTTTTTCAAAATCCCTAAACTAAGACTTTAAACTTCATCCACCAAACTTGGCACAGACCTTCAGACAGTTCTGAAATAGTGTGTATTATTCTAACTGATTGGACTTATGGTTTTTGCACAGCGGACAATAACAAATGTGACAAATCCCATAGACTTACATTGACGGAATGTTCAAACGAGCTAATGGAATGCTTGTTAATTAAAACTCTCTCTCTCTCTCTCTCTCTCTCTCTCTCTCTCTCTCTCTCTCTCTCTCTCTCTCTCTCTCTCTATCTGTCTATCTATCTGATGGCATATCTGACTATCTATATGACAGTCTGTCTTATTATCTAGCTAGCTAGCTAGCTTGTGGTTTGCTCAATATAATGTCTGTACAACCATTAAATGTCAAACTTTTAAAACTAGTTTTAAACAGACTTGACAAGTTATGTCTCTTTAGCCTCTGACATTCATTATAACACTGATGAGAATGTGACCAAAGGTGATGCAATTCAATAAAAGCCATGCTGTCCTCTCACTCAAGCTCCCATATAATAAAGGCTGACTGCAAAATCTGTAAGAATAAAGCAATATCACTCGAGCAAGAGTGCTGTATGTCCAGCTGTCAGCATGGCTGTGATTCAGCCGTAGTGGCCTAATGCCGCAGGTAATCCCAGCCGTGCTGATTGATAGACAATACAGCACAATTGCGAGTGTGATATTGCTTTTATACAACAGTTCAACAAACAAGTAAATAAATAAGTAGGGAAAAACTAAGGACTATCCCAAAAAAACGCTCTTATGTGTGGAACCACTTTCTTACGCCACATGATCTGCCATTGCTAGTTTGAAAGATGTGCCCTTTAATTCGAAAACCACACTTTAGAACTATTAACAACAGCTTGAGCTGTTTCTAACAAGTTATTGGAGAAACAAAAACGTGTGTGTGGATGAGAGAGAGAGAGAGAGAGAGAGAGAGAGCATGTGATTACCTGCATCTGTTAGTTTAACTCTATTCCTCAACCAGGGTGTAAAAAATACTCAGAAATTGTACTTAAGTGAAAGTATGGATAATGAGTGAAAATTATACTCAATTAAAAGTCTAAGTATCTAGCCAAAAATATACTTGAGTGAAAGTAAAAAAGTATTCACATTACATTAAGTTCTAAAAAAGTAAAAAGTAACTTTTTTTCCTAGCTAGAATGAAATCAAAAGAGGAGATTGTGTAAGAGAGGATGTTGTTTAATTCGATAGGTTTGTTAAGCCTCCGTCGACTGTCATATTTCTCATCCAGTGGCATTTGCAACCTGGTCATAGAATCAAGTTACAATAACAACATTTTTGCAAAATGATTTTTATGTGGCCTGTTGTACGTAATATGGCAATTTCCTGGAGAAATGAACACTAGAGGAGCTAAAACAACAATTACTTTTATTCCCCTTCACTCAAATCATGAGTAAAACGGCAGATTATCAGTTCATAAACACTTACTTTTCGCTCTGTTCCTCACACAATGCTATCTTATAACATATAAACACTTTTACTATAGCGCATGACTCTTTTTAACATTTTCATTACATAACCAACTACATTTCCAAGATTGTTTAAGTGTGATCAAATTGCACGGTAGCTACACAGCACTGGGGTACGAGTCCTCAAGACCATGTGAGTCGACGTGTTAGCCGAAAGTGTCATAGAAGCACCACAAAATGACGTGGTTGCTTCTGAAATTGTTTTCATGACACATTTGCTTTTTATGACACTATTGGTTAGGTTTAAGGTTTAGGATAGGGAGCTAGATTTTGTTGATATAAATCTCGATAGAACATTAATATTAAAAACCTCATCTGTCCGGGAGAACATTTCACTCATTTTTAGCCACACAGTGGACATTTCACTTCGGAACTGCCCTGAGACGTGTAATGAACCACATCATTTTATTTTGCAAAACATTGCCACACCCAGCCCCTTGAGACATAGAGAAAGAAAATTCAAAATAAGCTTTGAAGAAAGTTAGTAATGTTGTTGTTTTGTGAATTGTTTTTTGAGGTTTGCTACCAAACCTTGCTGTTGAGCAGATGGATGAATGAAATAAAATTCATAATTAATATTTACTCAGATTCCATAATTTTTATTATCAATATTATGATCATTATAATTGCTGGTTTTATTGTTATTATTATAATTAATAGTTGCCTAACAACAACAACAATAATAATTCAGCAAATAGGGAGTAGAAATTCATAGATATTAAATATGTAGGCAAGTGTAGAAATACATGACATGTACACAGAAGGCGTTTAGAATAAAGTTTAGGACAAACGCCATCAGTGATTCTCATTTCGTGCTTATAGTTTTGAATGAATACATCACATTTAGTCAGGTGGTCACATATGGTCCATTCGCACAAATATTTCAACATATCCGAAGCTCAAATCGGATACGAAATTCTGCCTCTGCAGATGGTCGGAACTCCACACAGCCTCCGTGCGACACTCCATTTGAAATGATTGACCTCTGGTCTGTCATCTGTCGTTTGTTGGATTCAATGAAAAGGCTGCTTCAGTCCAGTAAGACAAAAGAAATTGATCTGCAAAAATGTAGCGAGTACTTTTCAAGTTTAAATAAAATTATAAGGAGTAAAAAGTACTATTTTTTCTTTGGAAATGTAATTAAGTAAAAGTATTCCATTTAAATTGCACTTGAGTAAAGTACAAATCCCCAAAAATTATAATTAAGTATAATACTTAAGTATTTTTATTCAATTATTTTACACCCTTGTGCTGAGCTGTAGTGTGATAGTAATCCGCTCCGATCGTGGAGTGATGCTTCCATACATGCTATCGGAATTATCCTATGACAATTTCACACTCGTTCAGGTGTTTTGTTGTCAGAGAGAAAACATGGAGGACACCAGTTTCATTCTTGTATATTTATTGGGGAACTCTTATTTTGACACTGACACAGAAAGTCTTCTCTCCTCTGCCATTTTGAAAGTTTAAATCTCCCAACTTGGAAACTTGTAACAGATAGGCGCCCTGAGCATCTTTGATTACTCCGTCTGTTGTGAATCTTAGCTGTGATCTTAGCGGCAGTAAATGCTGAAGTTGTTAAGTTATCTCTATTTCTCTGTCTCTATAGCTATAGTGTAGTAGTAATCCGAGCGATCACGGAGTGAGAGACAATTCCTGATGTCTTCATCCTGACTGTTTGTCAGCATTCTTAATCGCAAACATCATTAAATCGGTTTGTTCTCCATTTACCAGTCATTATCTACATAAGTATTTGGCTCCTGCACAATTCATTATATTTGCAAAACAAGGAAAGGCACATTTTTCCCTCACTGAATGGGAGGATTAAGAACAGACATTTTCCTAGACTCTCTCAGACTAAACTGCTGAGTTTTAAAGCGACAGTTCACCAAAAATGACAATTCTGTCTTCATTTACTCACCCTCATGTCATTCCAAATCTGTATGTTTTTCTTGCTTCCATAGAACACAAATGATGAGAGATGTTTAGCTAAATATTCAGGCTGCTCTTTTCCTTACGATTAAAGTGAATGGGAATGGGAGCTCAAGTTTAAAAAAAATACTGAAAAAACAACAACAACATAAAAGCATCATATAAGTAGTCCTAAAGCCATACGATAACTTTATGTGAAGAACAGACAGAAATCTGCATTGTTATTTGTGAAAATCTTCTCCTTAAGATGTGATATGATGTCAAATCGGTCTTTGGTTATACCTATCCCCAATTGCTTTCACTTTATAGAAAAGAGCAGCATGAATATTCAACTTAACATCTCTTTTTTGAGATCCATGATAGAAAGAAAGTCATATGGGTTTGGAATGACATGAGGGTGAATAAACAGTGACAGAATATTTTTTATATTTGTGTAAACTACTAAGGGTTCAGACAAGATTTGTTGTCAAATCTTACCGTACCTAAATTTGCTTACTCATAAAGTTCCTTATTATAGTGTACTTCCTTAGAGTTTTAGCACTGCTTCACTGCCATTATAGCATTAACACAATATTCATTTAAAATCCTCTCATTGGTCCATCCTTCCACACAACCGTCCACATCACTGAGACCTTTCAAAACAACTGGAATCTGAATGAGCTTTTGCGTGCAAAAGAGGAGTTTTGGCTCAGATGTTTCCTGCTTTTTTCTTAAATGTGAAAGTGTGGGATGCATCAGCCCATTCTCTCCTCCCAGTGACCTTATACAAAGACCAGGGGCTGTGGGACAAGTCTCACCACACCGAAATGAAGTTAATATGTTTCAGGAGAGGGTGAGGTCAGGTTCAGATCTCAGTTCACGCTGAGGCATTTGGCTTGTCAGACGAGGAGTGGAATTCATAGTAGAGGGCTCAGATATACAGTTGGACCCTGTGAACAGCTTGTAGCAGTTAGTGATGTCAGGAGAGAGAAAAACAAACACAGGGAACACTTCAAAGACTGAACAGATCTCTTTCATTAATTCATTTCTGATTTGGTTCCCCTCATTTCCTTTTTGTTTTCACTCATCTTCACCTTCCTGTGCAGTGACCTTTCGATTTGTTCCTCATTACCTTTGCCAAATTTTTTGGTTTAATGCAGTCACACTATACCTCTCATTTCCAATTGAGCTTGTTGAAAAAAAAAGAAAAAAAGAAATTGGGCATGCTTTCAGAAAGCTTTGGCCAGTACCTTTTTTTTTCTCCCCTTTTCTCCCCAATTTGGCATGCCCAATCCCAATGAGCTCTATGTCCTTGTGGTGGTGTAGTGACTTGCCTTAATCCGGGTGGCAGAGGACGAACCTCAGTTGCCTCCGTGTCTGAGACCGTCAATCTGCGCATCTTATTGTGTGGCTTGTTGAGTGCATTACTGCGGAGACCTAGCGCGTGTGGAGGCTTCACGTTATTCTCTGCGCCATTCATGCACAACTCACCACATGCCCCACCGAGAGCGAGAACCACACATTATAGTGACCACGAGGAGGTTACCCCATGTGACTCTACCCTCCCTAGCAACCGGGCCAATTTGGTTGCTTAGGAGGCCTGGCTGGAGTCACTCAGCACGCCCTGGATTCGAACTCGTGACTCCAGGGGTGGTAGTCAGTGTCAATACTCACTGAGCTACCCAGGCCCCCCAGACTGACATGCTTTTTGAAGTTTTACATATTGTTAAGACATGCCTGGTTTGAGGTAACTATAGAACCCCTTTAGATTATAATAGATTATTTTCAAGGAAAGTTTACATGCTTGTGAAGGAATTGTGGTAACTGTATCTACACAAGTCTTTCAATACACTCAATGGCAAACCAAATTGTTTCAGATTAGCTGGAGTTTAAAATCAGAGCTGTGTTGCGTCATTACTTATGTCATTGTGTGTACACGTTTACAGCAAATGCAATGGACACCAATTTGGTTGTCTGGCTTTGATTCAGATATCTGAGGCAGAGGCCATCTGTTCACCTCTACAGAAAAGAGGGACTATATTCTTCTGCTCTTGATGAACAAAAGATGGAATTAAGCTGCAATTAAAGAGCTTTGTACCAGAATATTCTGGGTTCAATACATACGAAAGGAATAGTTCACTCAAAAATGAAAATATTGTCATAATTTACTCACCCTAATGTTGTTCCAAAACTGTGACTTTCTGTGCAGAACAAAAAAATTAGATGTTTTAATGAATATCATGGCTCATCTCTTCAATACAATGTCTCAATTTAAAGCTTTAAAAGGACTCAAAGGTATCATAAAAGTAGTCCATGTGATTAATGTGTCATATTCACCACTTCTGAAGGTATTAGAAACATGAAATGTAAGTTATTTTTCATTGAAAATCTTTTTTTTTTTTTTTCTCCCAATTTGGAATGTCCAAGTCTTTGTGGTGGCGTAGTGACTCGCCTCAATCCAGGTGGCAGAGGAAAAATCTCAGTTGCCTCCGCATCTGAGATGTCAACCCATGCATCTTATCACGTGGCTCATTGAGCACGTTGCCACAGAGACATAGCGCGTGTGGAGGCCCACGGCATCCACCGCAGCATCTACGCACGACTCACCACGCGCCCCACCGAGAACGAACCACATTATAGCGGTGGAGTCACTCAGCACACCCTAGGATTCTAACACACGAACTCCAGGGGTGGTAGCCAGCGTCTTTACCACTGAGCTACCCAGGCCCCTTCATTGAAAATCTTGATGTCTGTTGCACATTCATGAGTGCATGAGAGAAGCTTGTACAAAGTGGTTAGTTTTTAGCACAAAAAGAAATGGAAAAATATGAAATCACACTGTTCTGAATGATAGAATCACATACTAACATTTTTAAACTCATGTCATGACCATGTAAAGCCAGTAAACCTTGTAACTTTCATATATGTGCAAGGACACTAAGTCCAATCAGGAATTTTCTTGTCACCTGATCGGCCGATACCGATCATTTCACCTTTTATCAGGATCTATATGCAAGCTTTCGGCACACTGTCACTATTATCAATTTGCCTAGTTTTTGCTGACAAAAAAAGTTTAAAATGTTTAATAGGCTTATTAAAAAAGCTTTTTTGGTAACACTTTACAATAAGGTTCCATTCTTTAACATTAGTTAATGCATTAGGTATCATGAACTAACAATTAACAATATATTTGTTACACAATTTTTGTTAATGTTAGTTAATAAAAATACAATTGTTCATTGTTAGTTCATGTTAGTTCATGGTGCATTAAGTAATGTTAAAAATGCAACTTTTGATTTTAAAAATGTATTAGTATATGTTGTAAGTAACATTATCTAAGATTAATAAATGCTTATAAATGTCCAAACGGTGAAGCATACCACACATTTCGTCATGGTGGTGTGTATAGGTTTTGGGAGTTGTTTTCACAGCCGACTGCAGGCTGATATTTTTGTCAGTGTGTGTTTATTATCCTCCCCGATGACCACCGTAGAATGTGTTTGTAGAATGTATGTGTGTACGTGACAGGGAAGGGTTGGGAGGTCAGTGGTGGGCTGGCTGGCAGACAGGTGACAGCTGCTCCCACAGCTCAGACTGCAGTAAAGTGGAGACAGCACAGGCTGTGTTGTTCTGCCCTAAACACAACAAACATGCATAGGGCAACCATAAACATAAAGCATAAATAACTTGCCAAACCTTTTTATATTAAATGCTAATTGAGCCTAATTTGCAAAAGTCACATGATAGCCATTGTTTAGTAAGTAAATGGAAAAAGTGATAGCCCTGTAATATTACAGTAATTACTGCTATGAGAGCACCTAATAAATCTCAAAATTGGTTTTGTAATGTATTTAAAAAAATTATAAACAAATAAACCAGATTTGTGTTTCAAGTGCTTGCAAGGCATCAAAAAATAGATGTTAAAGTTGTAGGTACGGTAAGATTAGGGTCTTTTGCTCTCTGTAAATGAAACGCAGAGCTGCTTTGCCATTGTCATGACCGGTATTGAGTAAGTTACTCAAAAAATGAATCCACTACAAATTACTTAGTAATCCTCTAAAGTTGTTATCAGATTACTTTACTCATTTCTTCATGTGCAAAGTAATCACATTACTAATGACTTTACTTTTAAGTTACTTTCTAAAACCCTATTCACAGGAATGTTTTTGTATTTCCACTCAACGAATTCAAAATAATGTCCATATTTCCTCCTTTTTCATTGACTCTTTAGAGGGTGCACACTCTTCTGCTGTCACAGAAATGCAAATAGATGTGCATATGAACATAATTCATGTTTTAAATGTATATTACCTAAATAATATTATTTAGAAATGTACTTAAACATAATTAAATTAACTGAAACTGTAACTGTAATCTGATTACAAGAATGTAATGTACATGTAATGGGTTTCAGTAATTTTTCTATAAAGTAATATGTTTACAGTAACTAATTACTTTTTAATCAGATTACACCCAACACTGTTCATGACACGTCTTGTTTTCTGTGGTCTGTGCACGAAATCAACACAACCCCTTTTTTGCAGTGTAAAGGCGGTTATACATGGTTAAAGAGTTCCAAGAAAGAAAAGACCAATCAGAATTCAGTATGCAGTAATAGATATGCAATAGAAGATCAATGACAATTCAATATGAAATCAGATATCAGAAAATATTACTGTGCAAATTTTAAAGTAATATCAACGCTAAATATTTTTTTTCTTCACATGAATCTACACTCCATACCTCATAATGACAAAGCAAAAAACTTGAGGCTGTAATCGCTGCCAAAGGTGCTTCAACTAAGTACTGAGTTAAGGGTCTGAATACTTATGTTATAGTGATATTCCAGGTTTTTCTTTTTAATAAATTGCAAAGTTATCAAAAATCTATTTTTTACTTTGTCATTATGGGGTATGGAGTGTAGATTGATATTAAGAAAAAAACATATTTAAGGCATTTTAGCATAAGGCTTCTTCATGAACTTATGTTCCATGGGTACAGGACTGATGGAGTAAAAATCATGCTGGCTCCTCATGCAGTCTGGTAAGAACTCTGAATCCCTCTGTGTTTACCTAAGATTTGATGTGGCAGCCCAACATCAAATGTCAGACCACATCTGAAGTTTGCCTGATCTTAAGTTTTGTTGATAGTTGAGCACAATTTCAAGCTCTTTTCTCACAGAGGTAGTTATTATAACTCTGGGTAAAAGGAGTTTTCCTCCTACTGGCTGTTTATGGACTGTCTGATGCATATTGCTCTCAAAAATGGCAAAGTCTGGCTAAAATCACCACCAGTCACAATCTCATTGGCTTACTGCTACTGTATATAGCTGGCTAGTTCTTTGCCAGAATAAGATAAAATGTGAACCAGATTTATGCTGATAATCAAAAGACTAGCTCTGCACGACTAGGGATGCACTGGTTTTTATCAGTCCACCAGGAATTGTTTGTTTAAAAGTTTTACAATGAGCAGCACTTCTGAGGAAGAATTAAGCCAGCAATATACTTCTAGCATAATCAAAGAAAGAATGGGTGTGATGTCATTTCGAACAAAGTCTGTCCAAAAAAAAAAAAAAAAAAATTGTGTTTATGAGTTCAGTGCATTGGTTCAAAACAGCTTGCCAGACTTAGTCGAGATCAGCCAACTTGAACACAATGGTGTGCAGAGTTGCCACCCTAATATACACCCATCTTTGCAGTAGTATCAAGGACATTTAAAGTATGAAAATACCTTTTTCATTACATGGATTCTTTTCACAAAATTCATCATACAATATCAGTAGATAACCTGTGCATATTATGACCACGTATAGGGTGCTAGTGTTAGCATTAAAGCCATGAATGTAGAATATAAACAAGACAAATTACACCATATCTGCTGCATATATATGGTTAAAATATGGTTAAATATTATGGTTAAAACAGCTTTCTTTTACTGATCTCATATAGATTCTAAACATAGAATGATGCATGTAGTCATTGATAACACATTTTAATGTCACATTGGTTTTACATGTGCTTTCCTGACAACAGACTATATGTCTCATATTTAAATGCTCCTCTAAACACAGTCCCCAGCAGTGTGGGTAGGGTTCCAATGTTTGCAAACAGTATACCAATGCTTGATTGTTTCAACCTTCTTTCTAGCTCTAAAGGAAGAACAAAGAAGAACTTTGCCATGAGTGTATTGGAGTCTTTAGTCGCTGCATTTGACAAAGTTCATGGAATCAAATATTTGAAATGGTTTGGAGAAATCTTTGTTTGA
This sequence comes from Myxocyprinus asiaticus, assembly GCF_019703515.2. NCBI lineage: Eukaryota > Metazoa > Chordata > Actinopteri > Cypriniformes > Catostomidae > Myxocyprinus > Myxocyprinus asiaticus. Next base: position 17,709,293 of record NC_059374.1, read on the forward strand.
GGGAAACTATAATTTTGATACCTGAGTTTCCAAGTTGGGAGGAGACGTAAATTTTCAACATGGCGGAGGACAGGACGGTTTCTGTAGAGAATGACTGGTTTTATAAATCTTTCTAAATTCAGCTAATTGTTAGCGCTTGCCATTTCGGTAATATACATTTATGTATATAAGCAACAATTTGATGTACATGCATGTTGTACATTTTTACACTGTGAAAATAGCTTGTATTTGACCAAAATTCCATTATCGTCAGCTAGCTGAGTAATATGTATTATGGTGTCAAAATAAAAGTTCCTCAAGAAATGTGCATGAACGAACCTGGCATCGTCCATGTTTCCTGTTTTTGTTTCTGACAACAAAGCACTTGAACGCGACATACTCGTAATTAGCACTTCAGAAGTGGAAAGAAGGATAATTCCAAAAACACATGAAGGCAGCCTAAGTGAGCAGTTCTTGACCAAAATAAGCTATTATACACACCAGACTTGTGAGACTAAGTTGTATAATAATTGTACACTCACTGAACACTTTATTAGGTACACCTGAACACCTACTTATTCATGTGATTATCTAATCAGCCAATTGTGTGGCAGCAGTGCAATGCATAAAATCATTCAGATACAGGTCAGGAGCTTCAGTTAATATTCACATCAACCATCAAAACGGGGAAAAAATGTGATCTCAGTGATTTCGACCGTGGCTTGATTGTTGGTGCCAGACAGGCTGGTTTGAGTATTTCTGTAACTGCTGATTTCCTGGGATTTTTTAAGCACAACAGTTTACACAGAATGGTGCCAAAAGCAAAAAAAACATCCAGTGAATGGCAGTTCTGTGGACGGAAAAGCCTTGTTGATTAGAGAGGTCAACGGAGAATGGCCAGACTGGTTCGAGCTGACAGAAAGGCTATGGTAACTCACATAACCACAATTGTAGTGAGTAGAATAGCATCTTAGAATGCACAACATGCTGAACCTTGAGGTGAATGGGCTACAACAGCAGAAGACCACGCCGGGCACTTTATTGGGACCATAGTGTTCCTATAATAAAGTGCTCAGTGAGAGTATATACAGTATACTAGCTGTAAAGTAATTTGTTTGCTAGTACCTTCTACAATAGCTAAATGGTCACATGAGGGTCTTACAGGTATTGTGATTGACATAAATGACTCATTAACAATCTTTTCAGTGTGAATTGAAATGGGTGATCCTCTGCTCTCAGCAAATTTTATATTTGAGAAGTCAGCCAGATTGCATTGTACTCTCTCTCTCTCTCTCTCTCTCTCTCTCCCCCCCCTTTTCTGACACACACCCTCCCTTCTCCCTCTTTGTGTGTGTGGTGGTATTCTTGCGATTACTGGGTGGGCAGGGGAACAGGCACAGGGAGAGCCTGCACCCATACAGGCAAGACATAATAGCAGAGGTTTACCACTAGTATGCAGCTGCCAAGGTTTCAAAATATCAGTCACTATTTAGTGCCTCCATAGACCCATTTTTTTTTTTTTTTTTTATGATATGGTCTCGTATACCCAGCCTATGTATTTTAAATAGTACAGCTTTACCTTTTGACTGGTTTGATGGTTTGAATAGTTCATTTGTACATGCAGCATTGAATGCTGTCAAAGTTTTTTAAAGGGAGTAAAGCTTAGTGTCCCGATTAACAATTGTCCCATCTGAAATGCAGCAGTTTGTAAGCTTTAATGACTGAGGAGATTTATATTTTGACTGCACAGAGTTTCTCTCAGAATGTGTTTTGCACAACTCCTTTTCTATAGCCTATAATTTTTCTGTTTTCCAGTGATCATAATGGAGACGTGCTCTTTTGTTTTGCTTTCCAAACACTATGATTTCCTGCACGAGACTAAGCTGCAGACTAGTGTGTTGTTTACTATTTAAGATTCACTTTTAACCCCTTTAAGCCTTGATCTGTGCCGAGAAATACTGGAGATTATTAGTAAATTCGCCTTGAGGAATTTGCATAGATTAAGTTTGAAATGGTTTCATAAATTAACATGATTGATTCATAAATTAACATTAAAATCTGTAGCCAAAGTGCATAACAAATTATAAAAAAAATACAGAATATAATGTTGATTCAATAAAAACAAATGAAACATTCTTGAATGGTAATACACTTCAAATCATGGACCAGCAGGCAAGCTGGCGCAAATCACATTGTTCAGTCAGATATACCATTGGTTGAGCCAGGCTGGTTGGGATGCTCAAACAAACAGAGCAATGTTTTGATAGCACCACAGAGAGTTTACACTTTTCTAAAAAATCAACATTAATGGGACCCCTGATTTGAGTGGCCCCAGATCTCCATCTCTTCCCTCCACCTGTATTTAATCAGGCTTGTCTATTGTAACGTAACTGCTAGCGTGTCAGAAAATCATGTTTACTTGTTTCAGCAAATAACTCCAGTGTGTTCAAATAAACATGCAAAGGGCACAGATGCAGAATAAAGACACCCATTAAACAGTAAAAAATGCTCCCAAATTGGCTGTTGGTGTTTTTCATCTTGTTCCAAAGGCTTTTATTAGGCAAGGTGCTCAGAAGGTTAACAGAGAAGACAGAGCATCCTGCGGTGTGACGTGGGGGTCTGTATGCTGCTCATTATAAATGTGAATCATGGGCTGTGTAGCACAGCACTCCCTGACTGCAGCCGTTCAGAATGAAGTCCTCCTGCATGGGGTGTAATTACGGCTGGGGAAAACATAAGCCCTCATTATCTGCCTTACTAGATCTCCCACTACCGTACTTCAGCTATGACCTTTCAAGGGTTCCTCTGATGGAAGCGATGTCAGCAAGATTAGACAGATGGAGCTGGTTAAGCCCACATAAAGTTTTGAACTGATGTACAATATAATATGAAAGGATTTTTTTTATGAGATTTTCCTTTTTAGGGCTGGGTGGTATGGCGTTATATACCGGGTGATGTTAGAAATGTGTCAACTGGTCGAGATTCAGACTTTTTGTCTAGCCTACACCGGGGTATTCCAGCCTCATGACAACACAAAATACAACAGTGTAGCTTTGAGTGTATACAGCTTCATTGATTATAATGGGCAATGCGGCGCTCACGTCCTATATAGAAACAGGTTGTTTATGGTTGTCAAGCGAAGTCACAACTTGGTGCAATGAAGACCAAGTGAATTCAATTGATTAGCACAGTTTTTTCCTGTGTTTGTTGATGTATTTCCTATATATCGAAAGGGTTTTCCAGGAACATTAGATGTGTATATCTGCTAAAAGCTAATTTAGTCAATGTTTAGGATTACACTAGCATATAGATGACCTCATTGCTAACACACATGGGCTAGAAGCCACAAAACTCTCACTCTCATTCAACTGATGTTTGGTCACAGGTGTTTGTGTATTAGCTATTTTACAATGGCTTCAAACATGGCTTATCTAACCAATCATATTTATAATGGATTACTATTTTGAGTGTTTTTAAATCAAGTGGTAAATAATATAAAGCTGTTTTTACATGGATGCCAGACACTAAAATTCCTTTGTTCGGAATAATTGTATCTTTTGGTTTACGTCCATCAACTTTCAATTAAGAAATAAATAAAGAACTTCCTTACATTGTAAATTATTTAATTCATTGGATTGTCAAAAAAAAAAAAAAAAAAAAAAAGCATTACTACATGGTCATGAAATATATAGAACATTTTAAGTAGAATTTCCAGAAAAAATTATATATATAAATAATGTTATATCTCTTGACAATTTATCTATTTCCTGTATCATTGTTTCTAATTATGTGTATCACTCCAGGTTTGTGGGCCAATGATGTGCTGGTTCCAGAGCATGCGACCGCAGTGCTGGGGAAGAACGTCACTTTGACCTGTAGGGTGGAGGTGAGCACGAACCTCAGCCTGACCCAGAGTTCCTGGGAGCGCCGGCTGCCCTCTGGCACTGTCACTTTGGCCGTCTACAACCCCCAGTATGGGACCTCCATAGCTGAGGAGTACAGCAAACGAGTGCACTTCCTCAATCCTTCAGTGCATGATGTATCCATTGTCCTGGAGGGTGTGGGTTTTGCAGACATTGGGACCTACACTTGCAAGGTGGTTACCTTCCAACTTGGAAATATGCAGGCCTCCACAACTGTGGACATTATGGGTGGGTACATCTTTGCGATCTATGGTCATATCAACAGTTAATACACTCCTTGCTTTTTCAAGCTACACTATAGGCAAACATAAAACAACTTATTTTAATTTGTAATAATTTTTAAATGATTACAGTTAAGATATTTGAGAATAATTGAGAGTTATTTCAATCTAATTAGTTTGCAAATAACTTAAAAAGTTGTAAACTGTGGCACCTAACTCATCCTGCACCATTTGTCTTATGGACTGCTTGTTAAGGAGAGTTATGCTATTACTTTTCTAAGACCCTGTTTCCATAGATGTGTTTCGAGTGATTCGATCACATGTGGTCAGCCCTAAATACAGGTCTAAACGCGGTCTAAATCGTTTTGTTAATGGATCACAAAAAACACAAACGAATGTGGTCAAAAACGCATGTGTCCATATCACATTTGAGGTGTAAATGCTAATCCGTCCTATATGCGTCTCGACAGCAGTGAAGCACCATCCCTCACCTGTCAATCAACTGCTGCGCAAAAACAAGAGTTTCCACTTTGCCATTTATGAGCAGCTTTAAAAGGAAATAACCATCCGATCGGAAAATTTTTAAAAAGTGGATACAGTACATACATAATCAAAAGAGCTTCACGGATCTTCTTTAGTGTGTCTGATATCAACACAGATGACAAGCATGAACACCTCAAGCTCCTTTATTACATGTAATCCAACTGCATCTGGAAGAACCAGCACTCCATGTTTTTTCACTATTTCTTTGTCTTTTCTTACTTTGTTGCACTTTATTATCATGCAGTAACACACTGACATAGTGATTGATGTATGTCGTCATGAAACAGAGACCCTCCCCTCCAAATCTGAACACGAGTAGTCACAGGAAACGCATTTAAGTGACCAGGTGTAAACAGCGACATCACGTGTCTCACCAGACCACGTGTGATCGGATCACCTGAGACACATCGTAATACCAGGTGGAAATGGGGCTTAAGTGATCACTTTTAGACTAATGACTTTTGACCTGTCAGACGTTGCAAAGCAATTTGTCTTTCCATTGATTTGTGTTCATAACTTGGTTGGGCTCAAAAAGAAACATAGCGCGGTCTGACTGATGATGTTTTAATTACTTTTATGATCCGGTTCTTTTAATGAATCAGTTCTAACGACTCATCAACTGAAAAGTTATTGGTTTTAATCAGTCTTAATGAGCTCACTGAATCAGTCAGAGCAGTTACTGAATTAAAAGTGGCTCACTTATGGAACCGCAAGTCTTTACATCAGTCACATCCGAAGCAAGAACTGTTTTATTTACTTAAAGGTTCATGAATCAGTCATTACACTTGTTGTTCATGTTACAATGTGTAAATAAAGATACACATTTCTGCATTAATTAAAAAAATAACTTTAAACCTTAACTTCCTGAGACCCGAGCATGACTGCTGTGTGCAGTTTCCATTTCCCTTTTAGCTCCTAATAAATATGAAAAAAAAAAAAAAATCGAAAAATTGATGGCAACATACAGTATGTGGACAGCAGGACTAAGTTTTAAAATAATTTTAAATAATACCAAGATATAGAATTCCTCTTCCAACAATGAAGAGTTCCAGCACCCTCCGATACCCAGCATGGATCCTATCGCTGGACCAGTTCAGCCGATCACCATCACCGAAGTGTCACAGGCTGTAAAGAAGATGAAAAATGGGAAGGCAACTGGACCCAATGACATCCCCGCCGAAGCCTGGAAACTCATGGGGCGCGGAGGCGCAGATATCCTCGCACTACTCTTCAACAAGATCATCACCAATAACAGGCCACCCCAGGCCTGGTCGACCAGCGTCACTGTGCCGATCTGGAATGGCGTTCTGGACTACCGACTACGCAACATCACCAGCATCACGCCAAACCAATGCGGCTTTGTTAAGGGATCCGGAACTACAGATGCCATCCACGCCGCCCATCTGCTCATGGAGAGGCACAGGGAGAAGAACAAACCGGTCCATATGGCCTTCCTCGACCTGGAGAAAGCCTTTGACAGAGTCCCTCATGGCCTCATATGGCGAGCGCTTCGATCGTCCCAGAGGAATACGTGCGCTGGGCCCAACTCCTTTACCAAGACACCACAAGCAGCGTCCGCTGCCCTGTGGGAACTCCTCCACACGATGGAAATGCACATGCTCAGGTGGACACTGGGACTGACCCGACTGGAACACGTTATGAACGAGGACGTTAGGAAGATCATGGGAGTGGCACCGATCACAGAGAAGATGAGAAAAGCTCGCCTCCGATGGTATGGCCATGTGACCCGAAGCGAGGAGGAGTCAGTGGCAAGGAGAGCATTACGGCTCAGCCCCGATGGAAAACGGCCGCGCGGGCGACCAAAGAAGAGGTGGATGGATCGAATTAAGGAAGATATGAAGCACGTCAATGTCACCCCCAGGGATACCCTGGATCGGATTTTTTTTTAATCAAATTGTTTTTGTTTCCAGGAGTGTTGATTTTTCATGTTTTTTTGTTTTTTTTATCCCTTTTTCTCCCCAATTTGGAATGCCCAAATCCCACTACTTAGTAGGTCCTTGTGGTGGCGCGGTTACTCACCTCAATCTGGGTGGTGGAGGACAAGTCTCAGTTGCCTCCGCTTCTGAGACCGCCAATACGCGCATCTTATCACGTGGCTCGTTGTGCATGACACCGCGGAAACTCCGCATGTGGAGGCTCATGCTATTCTCCGCGATCCATGCACAACTCACCACGTTCCCCATTGAGAGCAAGAACCACTAATCGTGACCACGAGGAGGTTACCCCATGTTACTCTACCCTCCCTAGCAACCGGGCCAATTTGGTTGCTTAGGAGACCTGGCTGGAGTCACTCAGCACGCCCTGGATTCGAACTCATGACTCCAGAGGTGGTAGTCAGTATCAGTACTTGCTGAGCTACCCAGGCCCCCTGATTATTCATGTTTTTGAGACGTTACAGACATTACATCAGAGATTAGCATAATTAATTCTGATTCAAAGTAATGACCAGCATCTTTCAATCACTGCCAACCATGTTAAAATAAAATTATACATTATAAATTCTGAATCTATGTCCTGATTACAATTGTCCCATGTCTGCCAAACATGTTGAGTCATCTAATCATCATCTGCAGCCTGAAACTAAACTTTTGACAGTATGTTTGGAGTGAATGTACTTAGCTGCATAGAGAGCTATAGGATGCTCCCTTGCTCCCTATTTAGTAAATTACTTAACCTCCAGTGTGCTGTCTGTCTGTACTGGTCTCAGAACAGTTTGAAATGCACCTTATTTTCATCCTAACTCTCAATGGGACAATACACAGTAAATATAGGATTTCTAAGAATAAAATGCTCTAAAGTACACATTAGTGTACATTGTGTTTAGCAGTGTGACATTCTGTGATAATTCGCTTAAATTTTAAAATTAGCATATTGAATGATACTAGAGACTCAAATCTTTTGACTCAAACAGGTTTCATTGTAAAAAAAAAAATGTATTAGGTTTCTTACCAGATGTAGGTTTTTTGCCATTTCTCCCAAAGATAAATTCCGCTCTGATTGGTGCCATGTTGTTTTGTCACATGACAATGTGTGTCGAAAGTTTAACCCTTTACTGACAGCACAGAGTCTCCTGAACTGAGATCAGTCTAAATGAATTTAAATTGAGTTGCGTATAGCGAAACCAAAATACAACGTCCCCGCATGTGTACGTGGGGTCGTATGTGGTTAAAAAAAAAGGTTTTAACATTAAAATGTTACCAAAATAGTATATATACTGTATATATACATATATATATATATATATATATATATATATATATATATATATATATATATATATATATATATATATACACACACATACACTGGCAGCCAAAAGTTTAGAATAATAAACAGATTTTGCTATTTCAGAAGGAAATTGGTATTTTACTTCACCAAAGTGGCATTCAGCTGATCACAAAGTATAGTCAGGACATTACTGATGTAAAAAACAGCACCATCACTATTTGAAAAAAGTCATTTGTGATCAAATCTAGACAGTCCCCATTTCCAGCAGCCATCACTCCAACACCTTATCCTTGAGTAATCATGCTAAATTGCTAATTTGGTACTAGAAATTCACTTACCATTATATCAAACCCAGCTGAAAGCTATTTGGTTTATTAAATGAAGCTTAACATTGTCTTTGTGTTTTTGAGTTGCCACAGTGTGCAATAGACTGGCATGTCTTAAAGTCAATATTAGGTCAAAAATGGCAAAAAAGAAACTGCTTCCTCTAGAAACTCATCAGTCAATCATTGTTTTGAGGAATGAAGGCTATACAATGCTTGAAATGCCAAAAAACTGAAGATTTCATACAAAGCAGATGCATTTCTATATTTCTATATATACTGTGGAAGGCTTTGTTTGGAAAATGTTAATAAAGCATTATTGTTCTGTTTTGTTTTATTTTGTTTCTTAAAAGGAAATAAATGCATTTTCACAGGAAAATAAATATATATTGTCAAATTTCAATATATACATATAATATATATACAACATACAATATAATATTTATAAAAATAATCGACTGACAGCACTAATATAAATATATACACACATGGGGAGCTCACCTGCTGCAAAAGCAGAATTCTGTAGAAACACTGGAAGGAGGTGCCCAAGCCATGTCTAGGGACCAGAATATCTTAGAGACTTGCATGGGTTGGCTCTATTGATATGGGCCAGTAAGCAGCCTCCTATTAACCAGCAAGAACACCCTAGCTGCCACGTAGCAACCCCTAGCAACTACCAACAACACCCTAGCATTTTGGCGCCGACTTTTTCACGGGCAAGCACCACTCACATTTTCTTCAGATAATTTAAAAATGCAGTTATATTTATCATTTCTAATTATACAAGGCGCTCAAAACATGATTAACCAGCATTCCAAAAACTCTATTGAAAACAAGACTAAAATTGCAGGGAAGTCGTGATTTAGTAAAACTTGTGTTGGAATGGCTTATTTTTGTACATTGTAATTATAGAAAGTGGTGGAAACACCCTTCACAGAGCCCCTTTTGTTTTTGCTCCAGTGAAATGAAGAGTAAAACAGTTACTGAGATGACAAAAATATTTGTCACACACTGGCATGATAGTACATTCCTTGTTCTATTTTCTATTGTGGGGAGTTGTTTTGTCAGTTCCTTGTTTATTTTATGCATTCCAGCAAAGCATGAATGACAAAGGCTAATTTAATGTTTCTCCTTTTTCTAGTAAACTTGACAGTGTAAGAGTCGATTGAATGCAAAAACTGATGAAGAGTTTGACCAAAAGTTTGAAAGGACGTTTGACGTTTTGGAAAGTGAAGCTTTTATTCCTGTGACATTTCACACAAAAAGGAAAAATTTACTCAAACCCCTAAAACTGTAAAAATAAAAAAAAAGAGAGAGAGAAAGAGAGAGAGAAAAAAGGAACTGGCCAATCAGCTTGTTTCAAGCTTGTCTGCGTTTTGCACACTAGCTTGGAGCAGCCACCCTCATTCCTGTAAATGTAACAATGCAGGGATTGCAGGGATTCTCAATGACCGTATGAATTTGTATAATAAAACATATCAGATGTGGCACACTGGCCAAGCTGTATAATTTGTACCCACAATTCACATTCCTCTTTTTCTAACATAAATGGCATTACTTGCTGGAATCTATTATAATGGATTATATGGTTTTAGGAGCATCAGTTTTAATGCAATCTGCGTCCCAGAGAAGAAAAATAGGGAGGCATTTGGAGCGGACCCATATTATGGATGGGTCACAATTGTCAACAAGTTGTCCAACAACTGACTAGTCTATTAGTGTGGTTGACTAATTTATCTAAAACATTTTTTTTTTACTTTCATGATGGAATATTTATTTGTAGCATATATTTTTCTAGCGTTTTTCCATCAAAAGCAACTTCATATTAACTTCACATTCAACAACACTTGCCTCTGAGACAGCAAATGTAAATATCTGACAGCAGCATGTCACTACAGTGTCTGCAGAAGCACTAAACCCATTGTTAGATCGGCCTAGAATGGAATATAGTGAAACATATAGAATGTTAGATAGCATTAAAAGAGGAATTCACTATGCCCCCACATAAATATAAATATCTGAGGTATTTTTGTCACTTTCAGTGGCATTTTAGGCCTGAGTCCTGGTTAATATCTGACCCTGGTGCTGTGCTTTGGTTTTTAGACAGTTTGCCCAGTAAAAACTTCTCAGAAAAGTTGTGTATTTAAATGATCCCCCTTTAAAGCACTTCCACTACTGCCATACACATGCAGACAGACATCTCTGGCCATTGAGTCACGTCTCACGCTGGTTTTTGAGTGCTAGATGACGTGTCAAGTTAAAAATAGGACAACTTTTAAACATTTGTTTCGAGACCCCTCACTGTGTTCCATTCAAAGAAGTCTATAATACGGTTCCATTCAGTTGCGCTCTGTCTAGCTGTTTTGCACTCAAACATGGGTCTTATGTAAACATGTCTTATCTAGCAGAAATTCTTCTGATCGTGATCAGGTTAACCCCAGACCAGCCTATTTATACAGGACTGATTATTTCTTTATATTTTTAAAAATATGTCATTTTGCACATCCTAAGAGTGTAAAACATGAGTGTCTTCGTTCGTCTGTTTTAAATGAAAGCATGAATGATTTGGGGTCTGTGGGGGATTTGTGTGGGCGATAGTGACCCAGCCCTAATTCTAGCACCTTCTGATGAGAAATCAATACCCTGGCCCTTTCCACACTAGTGCCTTTGCCCGACCCAACCTGCAACATCTAGTCAACCAACCCTATTTTTTTTTTCTTCTCTCAAAGGGGCTGGATGTGAATGGGTTGCCAAGATGCCCCTGCAAGCCCTGAGTCAGCAGAGCTCCAGCGTGATGCAGATGTCAGGGTTTAGGTTAGGCCTGATCTTGGCAGTCAAATGTCATTGCTCACTGATGCACTGGGTCCCCATGTGCAGGTGCCACGAGACTATATTTAGCATTAGGGGTCTCGGGGGCTATTTATATTTGTCGTACACAGGATTGGTCTGTGTACAGAGTTGAACAGGTGTGTGGAGTTGACGGCCTTGTGTTTAGGATTAAGTGGACATTTCTGACCCACATGGTAAAACAGTTTGTTATGAGCAGGAGTGCAGCTGTTGCAGTTCTCTGTAGAGAGAGAGAGAGAGAGAGAGATATGGAGATAAGAAGAAGGGAACAGGACACATTAAAAGGGTTCATTCATGTATTCAAATAAAAGAGACTGAGGCTACGTTTATTCGATCATACAACAGTGGCCAAAATCTGATCTGATTCCAAATCACATTTTCAGTTACGATCTGCGGCACTTTCATATGTTGAAATAAATTAGATATGGATCTGATTTTTGCAATGTGACCTTTGTGAACAGTCAGGTTGGAATTCATTTGCTTTTCGTTTTCATTCATCATAGTTAAATGCTTGATTTAACCTGGGAGTGAATCAGTAAATAGTTTATGAATTGCATTACATTTTCTGCACTACAATGTATTGCTCAAGTATTACACAGAAGGGTGGAAAAATATATTTCACGAGTTCACTGGTTCATATAGTCCGGGAGCACATTAAGGTTAACAGATTTAATGGCGTAACGTTCATAATGAAGGGGTTCGGGTTAGGGTTAAGCTCGAGCTCAGGACTGGGCTTGAGCTCTGAGCTCTGAGATCCCTGGAGTATCTGACTAAAGCAAAAAATAGAAAGACAATTTAAAAATAATAATTGTTACAGGTGTAATGAAATATAAAGGTAGAGATAGGGAGGTGGGGGGATGTTGGAAAAATTGTCACCGGTGCAAGGGAAACAGCTGCTTATATATCCTTGGGATTGGCAGGCCTAGATGAACAAGCTCCTCTCAAAAATACATTTGGAACTTAATTAGTTTAAAATATTGTTTAAATAAGTATGTGAAACTTTGCTTTGAACAGTGACAATAAAAAGTGACAATAGAAATTAAAATGTTAATGGCCTTAAGAAAAAAATTCAGCCTGGTCTCATGAAAATTAGGTGACCGTAACAGTTTTGTAAAACGAAATGATGTGCCTTAATACGTTTTGCTGCAGTTTCCCAGTGATATGTCCAGCGGGGGGCACCAAAAGTAAGTGAAATGGTGTCGTAATAAGGTCAATATTAGATGGAGGTTTTAATAAGTAAAACGTACCTCCCTAACCTAAAATTTTACCTAAACCTAACCAATAGTCAGGAAACTGAAGAATTTGATTGATTACCCCAACTCTACATATTCACATTAAAAATGGATGATGCCAACAATCTGAAACCACTGTTTGCTGAGGTAGGAGTAGTACAACCAGCCTGAGTGGCTTCAGTCTCTTCAGAAAAATGGCATCATTGTGAGACTCTACATGGATTTTCAAAAGAACAAAGGCAAGATCCATTATGAATTACAGCTGAAGCAGTCATTGTGCAATGTCAGTTTTGCTGCCATAATTTGTTCAGCTGCCCTGAGCAACAAAACCCAACACTGATTGAATTAAAAACCCTGACTCAATTTCGACTATTGTTTTTCTTTTTGAAATAACATTAGCTAAGAGACCATTCACCTCAAAGGCTACATTCACACCAAAGTCAAGTGCCCAAGTCACATGACCTTTTAAATACACTGCAAAATAATATTGTCATAATCAGTATTTTAGTCTTGTTTTCCAGTAAAAAATATCTAAACGTACTTAAAACAAAATAAATTAATGAAAATGTGTAATATAATAAGACTTATGAAAACAAGGAAAATGTTTTTGTCTTGCCAATGGGGAAGTAAAAAAAATACATTTCATTGAAAACATATTCTGTTAAAACAAGTCTCAATACCTTAAAATAAATTTTGCTTCTCAAGTAAATTGATCTTGTTTTAAAGGTGCACTCAGTACATTTTTCCTCATTAAAAAGTTGTACTCCTAAAAAAATTTATAGTAATTTTGAAACATAGGTATAAATCATGAGCAATCATATTAGATAAAGACTCCAGTCATATCAGTAACCTTATAAAAGCTGTTTTATTCTACATGGAGAAGTTGTCCTCATGGGGGCGGCCATGTTAGAATCACATGACCAGCCAAATACTACTGGCTTAGTCTCAGTAACCGCCTTTATATTGGACACTTTCACTCTTGAATTACATTTATAATGGCTGACTGTGTATAGTCAATTTCTACAATGGCATCTGAAACTGAAAACTACTGATTTTAAATGATACTGCATCCAAGCCGCTAGGTGTCACTGTAGGTCCAAGATGACACAAACACATAAGTTACTGAGTAAACCTTTAAGTATGTTTTGATATTTGTACTGGGAATCAAAACAAAAATACCGATTAAGAGAAGATGGAAAAAGGCATGTTTATCATCAATAAATATCAAAACATACTTTAATAAGTATAAATAATCATATTTTCTCATTATATGAAACTAGAAGAACTTTGGAATTTTTGCAACCTAGTCTCATAAAATGAACGTTACTATAACTACAATTTTGCAAACTGAATTTACATGCTGCTTTCTATGTTAGCGCAGTTTCCTGGTAAAATTAACACTAGAGGCGCTACAACAACTGTGCGTTTCATTCACTTTCACACAAATAATGACTACAGCGGCTGAATATTACTTTATAAACAATTATTTCTTGCTCTGTTACTCACACCCTGCTATGTTTTGGTATCACTTTTACTCTAATGCATCATTTGAAAAAAATTCTGTAAGCGATACATTTTAACATTTGAATTATAGACTCAACTATATTTACACACTTAATCCAATGTGATTAGCTTGCGCAGTAGCTCAGCTGATAAAGTGTTGGACTTTGGACTCGGAAGTCTGCCAGTTCAAAACTAGTTAAACACAAGCTGACATGTGAGACGAAGGTGTCATAGAAGCAACATGAGATGACGTGGTCACTTCAGAAAATGTGCCTTTCATTTCTCATTTTGTTTTTGGACACTATCGGTTAGGTTTAGGCATTGGTTTAAGGGTAGGGAGGCCTCTTTTGTGTCTACCTCTCATTTCATTTTAGATAACTATACCAAGGCCCATTTTTTCTATTTTGTTTTCTGATGTTCATTATTTATTCATCTTGTTGTACAGTATCCTCTAGGTTTAATATCAGTAACTCATTATGTAATATACAGTAGCCCCAAAAAGTACTAGGACACTTAGTTGACAATTAAAAATGTTTGAATGCCATTGCATGAGATGCAGAATATCAAAGCAAGTGGTGTCTGCAAATAAATGATTCTAGATGTTTTCTCAGAATTGTGTTCACTTTTATGAGCACATTTTGCAATTACTTTCAACCAAATACTTTTTGTCAGAATTTTGTACCATATATCTATTGTTTTATTAGTTTGAAACCTAATAAATGTTTTGTTGCTAAATGTTTTGCTTAAAAAAAGGGGGTTTGTGATATATGTATTTAAAATAAATGCCACTTGGATTGATATTTTGTTGTATAATGCAAATACATTCATACATATTTAAATGTGGCTTAGGTGTTCAAATGCTTTGGGAGCCCTGCATAATTCATCCTGACCCTTTTTCATTTTTAGCATTTATTTATTGTTTCCTGTCTGATTAATTCTGTTTTTTTCTCTTTCTTGGCTTCTTCAGTGGAGCCAAAAGCCTATGTGTCTCCCGGCTCTTTGACACTGATGGATGGAGATGGTGAAACTCTGGTGGCCACATGTACAGCTGAGAGGGGTCGCCCAGCAGCAGAGGTGTTCTGGGAATCAGACCTGTTGGGTCACACAGAGGTCATTACACAGAAGGAGTCTGATGGCACCTCCACCACTTCAGTGCACTACGTGTGGGCCCCCACCCGTGACAAGTTTAACCACACCCTCAGCTGCATTGTTCGTCATCCGGCACTATCCATGGAATTCCGCATTCCCTATCGGCTCAATGTGCTTTGTAAGTGTGAATGTAAATTGCTTTCTTCAAAGAGCCCCTTGTAGAAGAATTTTTTTCCTGTTGCCGCCACTGTTTCTCCTATTTTGTATTTAGATTCAGGGTTCGCACTTTCCACAGACATTGAAAACCTGGAAATATCGGGAAATTAAAAAAATTGCAATTTACAGACCTTGAAAAGTCTTGGGGGCTATTCATATAAAAAGTTAGATACAGCGGCACGAATAGAACATAACACAGGTGTCTTAAAGGGATAGATCACCCAAAAATGTAAATTCTCTCATCATTTACTCACCCTCATGCCATGCCATATGTGTATGAGTTTCTTTCTTCTGCAGAACACAAACGATTTTTTTGAAGAATATCTCAGCTCTGTAAGTCCATACAATGAAAGTGAATGCAACTGTAAATCTCCACTTTCACTTTCACATTCTTTCATATTTATGTTAAAAAAGGACTTAAATATTGATCTGTTTCTCTCCCACACCTATCACATCACTTCTGAAGATGTGGTTTAACCACTTGAGTTATATGGATTACTTTTATGTGGCCTTTATGTAATTTTTGGAGCTTCAAATGTCTGGTCACCATTCACTTGCATTTTAAGGACCAACAGAGCTGAAATATTCTTCTAAAAATCTTTGTTTGTGTTCAGCAGAAGAAAGAAAGTCATACACATCTGGGGTGGCTTGAGGGTGAGTAAATGATGAGCGAATTTACATTTTTGGGTGAACTACCCCTATAAGATGCGTTTTTAACAGTTGAAGTTGTTTTTAACTTGACACACCGCTCCTCAAAAATTTTCAAAAACATCTGTATAGGCATGTTTACATAGGAAAACATTTGAAAAGACAGCATGGACAGATGCAAAAACTAATTCTGTGTGAACGGCCCCTTGGAAATTAATTAAATGTTAAAGGAATAGTTTACACAAAAATGTCCTCATAGTGTTCCAAACTCCTATGATTTAATTTCTTATGTGAAACACAAAAGGAGATGTCACGGTCCATCTCTTTAATACAATGGCAAGAACCCAAAAATATCGTAAAAGTAGGCATATTCCAAGTCTTATGAAGACATATGATAGGTTTTGGTGAGAAACTACCTGGAATTGAAGTCATTTTGCAGTGAAAATCTTATCCGTTGCACATTCATGAGCACTATAAGAGAAGCTTGTTTACTTGCGTTGTTTAATGCTACAAACAACTTGAAAAGACGGTCTGCGATATTCATTCAAACAACTTTTGTCTTCCGCATAAAACAGAAAGTCATACAGGTTTGGAACAATATGAGGGTGAGTAAATTACAACAAAATGTACATTTCTGGGTGAACTATTTCTTTAAAAAGTCATGGAAATGTCTGTTATTTCCAATTATACATGTTTTTTTTTTTGTTGTTTTTTTTTTGTTTTTTGTTTTTTGTAGCTTTTAAATATTTAATCACTGGAAAGTTCTTTCTGTAAGTGCCATCTCTATAAAATTATTTGTAAAAACCCTTATCTAGTAATTTAGAGGTATAAATGGTTAAAAGGTGTGGGACCCCTGTAGTTAAAAGGTGGACTCCATTATGTGCCTGCAGTTAAGGGTTTCCTGTATGTTATAAGAAGCACAGATCGCTCATGAGCTCACTTTTGTGACTCTCAAACTCTCATATAACATCAATTTATGAGTCAGTTTAACATCTTAATCCTAAATATGCTTTCCTTTGTCATCTTGAACTGGTGGCTGCTGTCTGTTTGTACGGAGCGCTTCTTAATGGAAGTTCTTTATGAAATATTGATCTGAGCACAACAAGGGCAGCTACAAGAGCGGAAACACAAGTGGGAGAGGTCCGTACCGACAGAGGGAGGCTTTAGTACTCAATAAATCACAGACTGCCCTCCAAAGTGTTTAAAAGTGAGAAAACTGCTTTTGAGCCTGAAAACCCCATTCATATATCAATACTAATTATTTCATTAAAGTTGGCATGAAATGAAAATTCGCCCTATCTATTTTCTAAATGCATGTTATTGATCTTATTGTGAATGATTCATCCATGCATATATATTATTATTATTATTATTATTATTTTATTATTATTATGGACCTCGTAATCTTTAATCAAAATGTAATAACTCGAACTTCCGAACTTCTCTCTGGCGACGTATGCAGGACTTCTCCAATCATTTAGTCCACTTAAACCCATCCCCTATCTTATAGATACCACAACCTTGAGTAGAATTGAAAGAAGCGTCAATCGCATGGTGGTGAAGATGGCAAGGTGCATTTTCGTCTGTTTTCCTTCAAAACCATCGTTCCTTAACCCAAACTTCCTTGGTTACGGGTCAGCTGGCTTGAATTTACATTTCGAATGAGGAGGAATTACGGCGAATTTGCGGTTGTGTTCGAGACATTTCACCCCTGAATTGCTGAGGTGATCACTAATGAATATAACTCTTCGGATGCCTCTGGAGTTTATTTATATTTTTGAATGCAGTTATCTTGGGATGCACAGCACAAGTACGTTTTTTTTCCCTTTGTATTTAGTGTATTGTGATTCAAAACGTTAAAATATGGTTATCATTTACTAACTCGTTTTTCAGTGGCTACAGCCTCTTCGTAAGCAAAGACTACGATGTGCTCGTGCATTTATATTGTCAGTTTGATCATAAATGTGTTGAGATCGCTGCTTAATTTCACCGATAACCGGCTCTGACTCGAGCAGCACGGTGGTAGGGGTGTGTGTGTCCACTGCAAACTCGCATTCAGATCTGCCTCCAATCCGCTATGCAACACCCATATTTTCACAATCCAATCAACAACCAATGGATAAACTGAAATCTCGCCCTACATTTTTTTCTTGTTCGATAAGCTGTTTCACTCAGAAATACTTTTTCATCATCTTTTTCTACCTTGTCTACAAGGTTTGGCAGACTTTGCTACTTTTATTGCCTTACGTCTTTATTTAGGAATAATGTTATCTATCCTACTTGCTCCTTATTTCCTCATCGACTGGGTCTCTTAAAACTGAATAGGCCTTGATAATGTGTAAAATGTGGGCTGTCATGATGTATCCATCTCAGTTTGGAATGAAATGTTTTGTAGCTTAATTTCAACTGAGGAGAAAGTTCTGAAAGTTACAGCATGACATTACAGCATGTTTTTAAGGAGAATTGAATTTTTCATGATATGAACCCTTTAACCCTTGAATGGTCACTGTTGATCTCACCGGGTCAAATTTACCCGGCTCGTTAAATCATAGTTCAAAACCCAAACAACTGTTTTATCATCTATATCTAATGTTTTATCATCTTTTACTAATTTACAAATGTAAAATTGCACATTTTATATACAGTAAATGCTCCAAATTTACATTAGAATATATGCATGTACCGTATGTTTTTATGTACAGTGGCAAGAAAAAGTATGTGAACTCTTAGGAATTACCTTCATTTATGTATAAATTTGTCTTAAAAAGTTACAATAAGGAACAAACACAATCCGTTTAAACTAATAACACACAAATTATTGTATTGGTCTTGTACATGTTGAATACATAATTAAAACATTCACAGTGGAAAATGTATGTGAACCCCTATGCTAATGACATCAACAAAAGCTAATTAGAGTCAGGAGTTGGCAAACCTGACATCCAGTTAATGACAAGAGATTGAAGGTGTGGGTTAGGATTATAAAAAGCACTCAAATATTTTGAGTTTGCAATTCACAAGAAGCATCTGCTGACATGAACCATGCCTCGCAAAAGAGATCTCAGAAGACCTACGATCAAGAATTGTTGCTTTGGATAAAGCTGGAAAGGGTTACAAATTTATTACAAAAAGCATAGAATTCATATGTCCACAGTTAGAAAAATTGTCTATAAATGGAGACAATTTAGTACTGTGGTTACTCTCCCTAGAAGTGGCTGACCAGCCAAGATGACTCAAAGGGAACACCACAAATTGCTCAATGAGTTAAAAAAGAACTCTAGAGTGACAGCTAAAAACTTGAAGGAATCATTGGAACTGGTTAACATCTCTGTTCATGAGTCTACAATACAGAAAACATTAAACAGGCATGGTGTTCATGGCAGGACACCACAAAGGAAACCGCTGCTTTCCAACAAAAACATTGCTGTGTGTCTGAAGTTAATCAAACACCACCTTTACACTCCACAATGCTACTGGGAATATGTTTTGTGAACTGATGAAACTAAGGTGGAATTGTTTGGGAAAAACATGCAGCACTATGTGTGGCGTAAATAGGGCACTGCATACCAACATAAAAATATTATCCCAATGGTGAAGTATGGTGGATGGCACATCATGATTTGGGGCTGCTTTGCTGCTTTGGGGCCTGGACCACTTGCCATCTTCGAGGGAAAAATGAATTCACAAGTTTATCAACATATCCTACAAAATAATATCAGGGTGGCTGTTCACCAGCTGAAGCTCAGTAGAAGTTGGGTGATACAGCAGGACAATGACCCTAAACATCGAAGTAAATCCACTACAGAATGGCTGCAAAAAAAGAAAATCCACCTTTTGGAGTGGACCAGTCAGAGCCCAGACCTTAACCCAATAGAGGTGATGTGGAATGACCTCAAGAGGGCCGTTCACACCAGACATCCTAAGAATATGGCTGAGCTGAAGCAGTTCTGTAAGGAAGAATGGTCCAATATTCCTTCTGAACATTGTGCAGGTCTAATCTGCAGCTACCGGAAACGCTTGGTTGAGGTTATTGCTGCCAAAGGAGGATAGACCAGTTATTAAATCCAAGGTTTCACTTACTTTTTCCACTGCACTGTGAATTTTTAATGGGATGTGTTCAATAAATATAAGAAATATTATAATTGTTTGTGTGTTGTTAGCTTAAGCACATTGTGTTTGTCTATACTTGTGACTTTTTTGAAGATGAGATCACATTTTATGACCAATTAATGCAGAAAACCAGCTAATTCCAAAGGGTTCACATACTTTTTCTTGCCACTGTGTGTATGTGTGTGTTGTTTCCATTGACTTAAATTGTTTTTAGATTGAGGTTGTAATATTGTGACGACGTTTTTTTTATAGCTTTGTAATAAATACATGCAATTTAAAAATAAATAAATAACATTGCCAGATTCAGAACACCTCTATCGAGGATGTCATGAAGTTACAGTTTAAGTTAAAGTTAAGTTGATGTAAATCAGTGTTAAAAGTTAAAACAGGTCAAATGAGGTCACGTGACGCCATGCAAGAAGCAGACGTGTGAGCGACGACCTCTGCACACTTTGCTAAATTTTTTATTACTTTCATGTTATAATCTGGTGAAATTTTATTCACCCAGTTACACATTTGCTCTTTGAGGCAAAACATGGCAAAGAAGTCAAAATCCTCGGGCTCTGGAGACATTAAAAAACACTTATGTGTTCAGGATGAAAGCCCTGAAAGGCCTGCAGACTCGATTTGGATGGCGCAGCGGGAGAGGTGATCCAGCATCAGTTGTCCAACATGTTGGTGATGTTGACGAAGGTTCTGCTGACTTGGAGGATCTCGCTGTAATACGTCGATCGATTACGGCAATGGAAATAACATTTTCTGAGTTAGTTACAAGAGTGACTGATGTTGAGAGACGAATCGATTGTCTGGAATCTTCGGAGAGGGAATTAACCGCTAATCCGCCCATGACCAAAATTGATTTGGAACATCTCCTTGAAAAGCTTGAAGATCTTGAGAATAGAAGCCGCAGGAATAACGTTCGAATTGTTGGAATTCCTGAGCATGAGGAGGGCAGAGATATGGTGAAATTCCTAAACGAGCTTTTCCCGAGTCTGCTCGACATAACAGGCCACGGGCTGGAAATCGACCGAGCTCACAGAGTCCCAGCTCACAGATTTGCTGAGGGAGATAGGCCCCGATCGATTCTAGCCAGATTTCTGAGATCATCCGATAAAGATAAAGAATTTGTGTTGCGCCAGGCGAGGAGCAAAGGGAAGCTTTCTTGGAAGAACCATAATATTTTCTTGTTCCCGGACTTTGCGAGTTCGACAAGAGAGAAACGCGATCGGTTCAAGGAATGTAAGAAACCCTTACATCAGCAAAAGATCACTTTTGCGCTGATGTTTCCGGCTAAACTGAGAATAGAAACGAAGGACGGTCGCAAAGTATTTACATGTCCCAATCAGGCAATGTCTTTTATTGAATCAATGGGTGAGTAAACCATTGGATGTTTCTCATGTGAGTGGGTCGACTCGCTGTACTTACTCTGGCTTTTGAGGAAACTGGGTGTCATTTTGGATTCTTTTTTCTTTTTGCGTTGGCTCTGCCGAGCAGCTGGAGTTGTTTTGTGAATAACACTTTTCCTTAAAGAAACTTTTGCATTAACGTAAGATTACATTTGCATTGAAGTTCCCGGCCAGTTTGAGAGTGGACACTACGGATGACCGCAAAATATCTACATGCTCACACAAAGGATGTCTTTTATAAAGTTGACGGATTGTGTAAGTCATGGTATATACTTTTATGTGACCTCCGAGTGAATTGACTCAACCATCCGGGGAACCGGGATGCTGGTTTTGTTTCTTTTTGTATTGGTTCCGCCTAGCGGCTGGAGCTTGTTCTGTTGAATAACACACCTTTGGAACAGCTGTGGATTAATCTGTTCGTTCTACGTGCTTATTCCTCCTGCTGGCTGGAGTTTGTTTTGTTGAGTACTTTTACGGGACATTGGAATGATTACATCATCCGCTGAACTCATAACTTCACTTAACTTAACATTAATCACTTAACATTCGTTTGTCTGTCCGAGGAATCTGAACGGTTTTATATCAGCTGGAATTTGTTTTGTGGAAGATCACACCTTTGAGACAGTTCTGTGAATGAATCTACACTTTCTGTGTGTTCATTCAATTTGTGAGGCAAAATTGAGCAATTCGATGGCAAAGTTATTGTGGGGGCTTGTGGGCATTCATGGACCTTTTGAGTTTTGAGGGACTGTTGCCGGTTGGCGTTTTTGTGCGCGGGGTTAATGCGTACGTTTTTCTTTTTTCTGTTTGTTTTGTTCGGGGGGAAGTTCAGGGTTTGATTGTTTCACTAATGGGGAATGTGGTCTGTATAATTTTGTTTTTGACACAATTTATTTTTTCTACTATATCAAAATGTTAAATGTTAATATGAGTGTAATATCTCTCTCCACATGGAATGTAAATGGGTTGGAGCACCCCATAAAAAGAAGGAAGGTTATTTCTTTTCTTAAACGTAAGAAATCTGATATTGTGTTTCTTCAAGAAACACATCTCTCCCCGCTGGAAGCTGAAAAAGTTGGGAAGATATGGGGTGGACATATTTTTTTAGTGCTGGCTCAAGTAAGAGCAAGGGAGTCATTATATTGATTAATAAACATCTACAATTCAACTGTCTCAAACAGACTAAAGATAAATTAGGGAGAGTCATTATTGTTTTAGCTGAAATTCAAGGGCAAAGGTTGATTTTGGCTAATATTTACGCACCTAATGCTGATGATCAGGGCTTTTTTATAGATCTTGAAGGGATGCTGCAAACCGCTGGCACCCCTCATGATATAATACTGGGAGGAGACTTTAATCTTTTGATGAACTCACAGGATGTGTAAAAATCTTGGCTTTATGGATATTTGGAGACTTTTGAACCCAACTGGTAGGGACTATACATTTTTTTCATCAGTCCATAAGATTTATTCTAGAATAGATTTTTTTTTTATATATCCAAATCCCTCATTTCATCTGTTGTTGATTGCTCAATTGGAAATATCTTAGTCTCAGATCATGCCCTGGTGAGTTTAGAGGTGTTGCCATATATAGAGAAAAATAAATCATATTGTTGGCATCTTAATGTGTCCCTTTTGCAAAATCCTGATTTCCAACAAATGTTAAAGACTGAAATCAATGTTTATATGGAGACCAACTGGTCATCAGTATCCTCTGTGGGTGTGGCTTGGGAGGCACTTAAGGCAGTTCTTAGGGGTCGCATCATACAGTATGCCTCATTCATCAAAACATCCAAAGCACAAGAACTCGTGGAGTTGGAAGAGAATATT
Organism: Myxocyprinus asiaticus; assembly: GCF_019703515.2. Lineage (NCBI taxonomy): Eukaryota > Metazoa > Chordata > Actinopteri > Cypriniformes > Catostomidae > Myxocyprinus > Myxocyprinus asiaticus. The sequence goes on from NC_059374.1 coordinate 17,732,411, forward strand.
AAAAGTCCCAAGGCAGAGCTGAAGCGCCGTATGTCAGCTGATGGCCCCGATTGAAATATAGATATAATACTATTTTGTCGCGGAAAGTGGAGTTTTGGTTATTCAGGGCAAGACAGTCATACTTTGAGTCGGGCGACAAAGCAGGGAAGCTTTTGGCTAGATATATAAAGCAGAGAGAGTCTCTTTCCATCATTCCCTCAGTGAAATCTGCTGGTGGTGACATTTATACCTCAGCCATTGATATTAATAATGCCTTTAAAGAGTTCTATCTTGATCTTTATAGTTCCACGTCTTCGTCTACTGATGAAGATATTAGAAACTTTGTAGAACTATTAGATCTTCCTAAACTGACGATTGAGCAAAAAAACTCTGATTCTGAGATAACCTTGGAGGAGCTTGACGAGGTAATTAAGTCCCTACCTACTGGCAAGACAGATGGTTTTGCCGCAGAATTTTTTAGATCTTATGCTACAGAACTGGCTCCACTTTTGTTAGAAGTTTATACTGAATCATTAAAGAATGGAAAGCTTCCTCCAACCATGACACAAGCCCGGATCAGTCTGATTCTTAAAAAGGACAAAGATCCAAGCGAGTGTAAAAGTTACCGTCCAATCTCCCTGATCCAACTAGATGTAAAAATATTGTGAAAAATTCTAGCTTAAGTAAGGTTATGACATCTCTTATACATATAGATCAGGTGGGGTTTATTCGGGGCCGTAGCTCTTCTGATAACATCAGGCATCTCATCAATATCATGTGGTCAGTAGCGAATGATCAATCAACGGTCGCTGCCATCTCATTTGCCGCCAAAATGGCGTTTGATATAGTAGAATGGGATTATCTTTTTAAGATTTTGGAAATGTATAGGTTCAGGAGTACATTTATTGGTTGGATTAAGTTACTTTATAGACACCCTGTAGCAGCGGTACAAACAAATGGATTCATTTCAGATTATTTTACTCTGGATAGGGGCACTTGGCAGGGTTGCCCTCTTTCCCCATTATTGTTCTGTCTTGCCCTGGAACAATTAGCAGCCGTGATATGAAAGGAGGATGATTTTCCAGGGGTGGTTGCGGGAGGTGTGGCGCATAAGCTTCTGCTTTACGCAGATGATATTTTATTATTTGTCTCTGAACCTACTAGATCTATGCCTTGCCTCCACAGAATTATTAATTCCTTTTCCAAGTTCTCAGGATACAAAGTCAATTGGTCTAAATCCGAAGCTTTGGCTCTGACAGCCTACTGTCCAGTAACGGCTTTCCAGCCGGGCGCCTTCCAGTGGCCCAAACAGGTCATTAAGTATTTGGGGATTTTATTCCCAGCAAATTTGGTCTGATTTAGTTAGTGTTAATTTTGACCCTTTTATAAAAAGGTTTTCGAGTGATGTGGGCAGGTGGGCTTCATTACATTTATCGATGATTGTAATGGTTAATGTTATTAAAATGAATTGTATTCCAAAATTTAACTACCTGCTACAGTCTCTCCCTGTAGATGTCCCCCTCTCTTTTTTCAAGCAATTTGATAGCATAGTGAAGTCCTTCATTTGGAATGGTAAACGTCCCAGATTGCATTTTAATAAGTTACATAGGCCGATAGACAAAGGTGGGCTAGGCCTACCCAAGATTTTGTTTTATTATTATGCATTTGGCCTCAGGCATTTGGCTCATTGGTCGCTTCCACCTGAAAGAGTCCCTCCCTGGTTTTCTATTGAACAGGAAGACCTCTATTTTGCCACTGCAAAGCCTTTTTATCAAAGTAACCAGAGAAGTTAAATCACACCCCGTTATTTCACATTTGCATGTGATTTGGACAAGAGTGGCCAGAGTATTTAATTCTGACATTTATTTAAATGTTGCCTCAAGCATATGGCTGAACCCCAAATTATGTATCAACAAGTCCCCTTTCTGCTGGTCAGAGTGGATTGTGGGGGGGGGGTTACTACACTCGGCGACCTGTATGAGAGTGGAGTGCTGAGATCTTTTGAAAATTTGGTTCATCGTTTTGGGATTCCCAGATCTCAGTTCTATAAGTATTTACAGCTGCGCCACATACTCTGTGCTGTTTTTGGGAGTAGCACACACCCCCCTGAGGAGGCAGATGCTTTGGGAGAGGTGATTGCTGCTTTTGGAAAAGGTCATGAGGCATCAGTGTATTACTCCCTGCTAATTCAGAGTCTGGGGGATGGAGCCTTGACTTCTCTCAAGAGAGTATGGGAAAAAGATTTTAATTTGGTATTGGAGGATGGAGTGTGGACTAAGATTCTGAAAAATGTCAAGTCTGTATCTAGAGATGCAAGGGTTCGCCTTATACAATTTAAGATTTTACATTGATTTTATTGGACCCCCTCTAGATTATATAGGCTTGGTCTTAAAGACACACCCACCTGCTGGCGATGCCAATCAGAAGTTGGAGACACTACCCATGTCTTTTGAGGGTGTTTTAAGATCCAGGAGTTTTGGTTGAGGGTTCGGAGTTATTTGTGTGATGTTTTGAACATTCAGGTTTTGCTTCATCCCAGACTATGTATTTTGGGGGATGGGGGGTCATGAATTTAGGGGATAATCACATTAAAAATTGGGTTCTGACCAGTCTCATGATCGGCAGGCAAGTAATTTTAAGGGATTGGAAGTCAAGTGGAGCACCCTCTTTTCCAGAGTGGTGTGTGGAAATGGGGAGGGTAGCTGCATTTGAGGAAGCGGTAAGTAGAAGGCTGGGGTTTAGGGACTTATTTGTTAAAAAATGGGGCAAATATTTAGTTTTTTGGGGGACTCTCGGGGAGGGGATGTGGAGAGTGTAGTTTAGTTTAATCATGTATGCTTATTATTATTTTATTTATTTAGATATATATATATTTTTTTGGGGGGGGGGGGGGGGTTGTGTGTGTGTGTTATGTGGGACCACAGGGGTGTTCGTTAGGGGTCAGGGTGGGATTGTATTAGTGGGGTTTAAATGTAAAATGTTGATTCTTTATATATGTGTTGAGTTTTTCACTGTCATGTGCATATGAATCAATAAAAATGTTAATAAAAAAATAAAAAAATAAAACGGGTCAAATTGACCCGTAAGTCCATTCAAGGGTTAAAGGCAAAGCTGACTGCTTTATGCATAAGTTTAAAACATTTGGACATATTGAGGAGTTCATGTATTTGCAGATACTGTGGTTTGTATTGTTCAATAAGTAAGTTGAGCACTGCCCATGTTGATAAGAATTTGATCATGTTGTTTTGTATTGACTGCTGGGGTTGGATCTCAGCGCTCTCAGTTTCACTCCTGGATCTTTCTTCCATATCACACTTGAGTTTATTTTCTCAGCCCCAGCTAAGCCTCAGTAACCTGAAGTTTCTGTTTAATTGAGTTAGCCAATCACATCCCCCTTGCAGTCTCTGGGACCCTACAGTATTGTTTTCATTATGGCATTTTCTGGTTTCTGTGTTATTGTTGTATTGTGTCTTGATAAAAACGTTAATGTAACAAAAACAAAAAAAAGAAAAAAGAAAGAAAGTAGGAGCTCAACAGCCCCAGATCACTTTCAGAAAGGGCATTATGCAAAATATGTTCAGTGGAAGAAAGAAAGTCAAACAGGTTTGAAACGACATAAGGGTGAATAAATTATGACAGTTTACATTTTGGGGTTTCTATTCCTAAGGGTTTGAACACTTTTGCCAAGCACAATATATTCTTTAAGCCATGTAATATTCAGATTGTTTTTTTAGTCAATTGGAACAATTATCTAAATTCTGTTACAGTTGCTCCAGATGTCATGGTGGTGGGTCAGGAGGAGGTGTGGTATGTGGGACAAGAAAATGTAAAGCTGGACTGTAGAGCCAGCGCCAACCCACCTGCTAATTTCTTCCTCTGGACCAGGTATGTGCTTTCAGCTATACTAAAATTTGCTACATCTAATGTTTGTAGATACCATGTCCATCATCTCTGCATCCTGAAAACATGCTGAGAAGACTAAAGTTTTCCTGACCAAAAGTATGTTTGTATTTCAGTAAGTACTAACTTTGTACTAAAGTACAAGATCAGGGGTGTTACAAAGGGGAAAGCAGGATATATATAGGTTTGCCAGGTATTTATGGAATTTATGTATTGATGATCTACCAGATTTAGTTGCCATTATGGGTCAGGGGTTGTTAAAAATGGTACTTCATGTGAAAAATGTTTTAGGTTTAGAGAGGTTACATATTTGAACACTTGTAGGGCCAAAATGGCTTTGTTTACATTAATAGACCAAGTAGGATTTTTTTGACATGTCCAAATCAAATCTATTTAGCTTTTTGGAATCTGAAAAGGGAAATGAAGTCATCAAAAATCATTCAAATTTGATCTGATTCAGATGCCTAAACTCATTCAATCCAATCCACAAAAAGATAATTCTGAGACACCTTCAAATGCGGTTTGAAATATATTTGAATTTTCAAATTGGGTTTTTGAAAATCTGAGTTATTCAGTCGTTCAGAAATCAAAAAGTTTTTTGCCTGAACAGATGGATCAAATTTCATCTTTTGCAAAATGCAGTGCAGATAGTTAGTCCTAAAAATTGGATAAAAAAAATTTATAAAAAAAAAATGTTTTAATTGTGTGCTAGGTAAACAAAGTCTATGTGAACTGTTGAGATTCTGTATCACCTCATTCTGTATTATGTTCCTATGAGCAAGGCGCCTGCAGAAGAAACAGCAACCTTGTCAACAAGTTTTAAACTGACCGTCCTGTCTTCTGTCATCCCCCAGGCTGGGTGCACCAATGCCTGCAGGTGTGGACACATCTAATGACAGCCTAGTGTTTACTCGTCCTGTAGAGCAGAGTGACTCTGGACAATACAGGTGTGAAGTTCAGAACGATATTGGGCAGCGCTTTCAGGATATGAGCATCTTGGTACTAGGTGAGAGGTCTCTTGTAAACTAAGAGGTTCACAGATGCCAGTGATGAAGTTTGAGGGAGGAACTTTACGTGATAGATTATTTTCTGACATTCTGACCTTCAGACAACATTCATACATATCCACACACAGTTTTTTTTTCTCATGTGAGGAATTGAGAAACAAACAAAAAAAAAGACACCAAGTTGGCAACTTGGTTGAACAGTAGTGTTTTTTATTTGGGGGAGACTGGAGCTTGTTGTCACAAGGGCTATATCTCAGTAACTATAAGGTTAAAAGTCCAATTACATAAATTTGTGTTTTCTCTAACAGTGGTTTTGTATGTTGGTTTAAAACACCTAGTTCAAAGTCCCTCTTTAACTAGTTTAACTTCTGAGAATTCTTAAAAGCATACATTTTTGAAAACTTAAATTCCAATATCCAATTTTAACAGCTGTTGGGAAAACAAGTGAACATAATAAAACCACACAATCATACATTCAGGCTAGTGAGGCAGTTAACTGTATTATTATAGTACATTTTATCACAAAGGTTGAGCTATGTTCTCAGAACAAAGGCATTTTTCATAAATGTCAGATTGGGGCAAATTGTCAAATGTGTTTTAAATGGGTCCCACTTTATATTATGTGTCTTTAACTACTATGTACCAACATTAAAATACACACAATACAATGTACTTATTGTGTAACTACATGTTGTTCTGCAAAATTCTCTCAAAATTCATATTTGCTGCTTCTGAGGTTGAGGTACAGTTAGGGGTTAGGGTTGGGTTTGAGTTAAGGTTAGTTTAGGGTTAATAGTGTAACTACAGATGTAATTAAATGCATGTACTTTCAATGTAAGTATAATGCAACAACATGTATTTACATAATTAGTACATTGTATCAAATGCTTAATTACATAGTAGTTAAATACACCTAATATAAAGTGGGTCCTTTCAAGGTTATAAACATATACAGTTGTCCAAAACAATGGTTTGATAATTTTAAACGTTATACTTTTCATTTTTATTGTGTCACGTATTGTTTCGTGTTTCATAATTGTTTTACAGTTTAGATTTTGCTGTAAAGCCTAATATACTTTTTAATGGAAGGTTCCATTGTGACAACTTACCCCATATAGTGTGACAACATGCTTTCATTCAACATGACATTGTGTCACAAAAGGTCAACTAGCCCCAATGTCCCCCTTTTTATTAATTCTTCAGTAGGATGTTTGGTTTGACTTGTTAACATCCTGTATACAGGTAAGACAATCCGCTCAAGAATTAAACACACTGTACAATATGGTTACTGTTAGAGCTCATTTTGTTTCATTTTTTGAACTTTTGAAAATTCTTTCCAGCTGGATGTCCACAGTGTGTTGAAAGTTTTCTCCTTGCATGAGCATGATAACATGCAACATTTTTTATTTTTTTCTTTCCACAATTTATGCAATCTCTCAATTCATAAGTGTTTGTACAGATCGTCTTTTATTAAAATTATAGTCATGGACAAAGGAACTCCTTCATGAAATAATTCACAGGATCTTTTGCTGTGTTTGTTATTGTGTTGTTTTATAAACAGGTGTGTGTTTGACTTCATCTAAATGTTCTGTTGATGAATATGTGCATTTGCGAATCCCTTGCTGAAAACTGTTAACATGATGCTTTTTTGAATTTTGGCTGAACACAGCAAACAGTCCACACTTGGCCTGTGATGTTTCTGGAATGATGTAAATAAAGTTTGGATCAACGCTCACACAATTGTTTCCATTCAACCAGCTATTTGATGCTGTGTTTTTACTACGCATTTGGAAATTGGGCCCTTCCACTGGCCAGTGTTATTATCATAATGTAACCTAAATTACAACATTTCCGTTAAAGCTATTCTAAGCAATTCTGGGCTCTCTATCAACATATGCTGAAACATATTGAAACATAAAATTGCAAGTTACTTGCGGAGAAACACTGTTTTTTTTATAAATGTAAGTTTTCCTTCGCACTGCTCTTCTGTGTGTATGAACTTGATGGTTCGAGGTATAATCATGGTTGCCTGTAATCAGTATATCCGAGCAGATCTGACTGGCTACACCAAGAGTTAGTGATAGTAAGAAGAAAGTTATAAAAATGTGCAGTGTTCAAAAATCTGTTGTCTAAGCAATTAAGTAGGAATTCGTAGATGCACCTGGGTGGCGGAGGACGAATCTCAGTTGCCTCTGTGTCTGAGACCGTCAATCCGTGCATCTTATCACGTGGCTTGTTGAGCACGTTACCGCGGAGACATAGCGCGTGTGGAGGCTCACGCTATTTTACGCTGCATCCACGCACAACTCACCACTGGCCCCACCAAGAGCGAGAACCACACATTATAGTGACCACGAGGAGGTTACCCATGTGACTCTACCCTCCCAACCAATTTGGTTGCTTAGGAGACCTGGCTGGAGTCACTCAGCACACCCTGGATTCGAACTCGCGACTCCAGGGGTGGTAGTCAGCGTCAATACTCGCTGAGCTACCCAGGCCCCCCAGCTGCACCTTCTTTTCTTTGTTTATTGATATGACATAAACAAGCAAGGACAAATGATCGAAGCCTGAAATTTCACACTAAACGAACCCGATAGCTCTGAATGTAAAATCATTATTGTAGGCTTATCATAGTGACTTGAATATGGTTCAAGTCACTAGAATATGGTTTTAAATTGGTCGACCATTATGGGGTTTTCAAAGGTCGTTGGCGATACCGATATCTAGAGAGCAGGATGGCCGATATAAATACAGATAAACACAATACAATTTAACAACAGCAAATTACATTTACACAAAATTTATAAAGTGAAACAAACACTTATTTTATGTAATATCTACTCAAATTTGCATAAAGTTGAAAAGGAAAAACCTTGAAAACAGAAAGTGTTGACTATCCATTAACAAATCTATTGGTAGATTTTAAAACTAACTCAAGGGAAAGTTAACACTTCTGTTAATCGGTCAAGCGAACGTGTTTATTGGATGATGACAATAATTGCAAAATGGTCAAATATCGGTCGATTAATCGGCCTGGCCCATATACCGGTCTATGACTAGTTTTAAACACAGATATGTACTGTAGGGGTGGGCGATATACCGGTAGACACGATAAACCAGTAGAAATTTGACAACCGGTATACATTTTGGATTATCGTCTCTATCGCGGTTAAATGTGCACTTCATTCTATTCACTTTACACGTACATGCTGCAGTAATCATTCTGTTGGAGAAATAGAGGAGGAATGTAGAGTGGCTTCGTGTGAGACTGTAAGAATTGAAGAAAAAGGGTTTCTCAGGCACTGAAAAGTTTTCAGCGGCCGCCCCAGAGAAATTTCGGGCAGACGAAGCAAATTCAATGAAATTCATCTTGTGTAGTAAATACGCTTCTCATCTGACATGCACAGCGGTGTTTCACATGATTGTCACGCATGCTGTATCTGGAGCATGCAAGTGCTCCATGCTCCTGAGTTTTTTTTACTCAATTTTTTTTGTGCTATGGAGGAAGTCAAACATTTCAAATGGTGAGATAGCCTGACAATCTAACCAACACTAACAAGGAAAACAGCTAAATGTTTTCATGTGCCAACAATTATATGCCATGCAGGTCTTTTAAACTTCACAAACACAGACTACACTATCATCACCCTTAAAAAAAAAAAAATAGAAAAAAAAAAAAACTAAATTAAAAAATGTATAACCTTGCCTCAGAAAAATAAACATGAAGAAGCCATGTTGTTCGTTTATCTAATTGTATTCCAAAAAACGTACTAGCAGTTTTGGACTTCCGTGGTGCACCAATTCTCAACATGTACAGTATGAGAAAAGAACAGAGAGACCAAAGGATATAGTGGAAATCATAAAACAGGCTCCTGTTCTTGAGAGAAATTAAAAGTCACTTTTTAAAAAACAAATGTTGTTTGCAGGTGACATTTCACACAGGAAATGGATACACCAGTTAATTCCACATTTACTGCATATCAGCTGAAGAAGCAATATTTTGAAAATCCCTTGAGAGGCTAAGAACCACTCTTTAAATCTTATTTACTCTCATAGTGTCTTCACATGTTTCCAAGCCCCAATCAGTTAGCCGATTTTCCACTATCGAGCCAGTGCGAGCCAGGGCTATCAACCATGTCAGCCTGGGCCAATAACCTCAGACCACGAGCCGTGAGACCAAAATCAATCTGCATTCCCACCATATGGCCAATAGCCCTGCAGAGCTGCCCTAAAACCTGCCTTTAATACGCCGCCCTGGTGCCAACGTCACCAACGAGGTACCAGACTTTGGAGACTAGCTAGACCTCGAAGTGAACACGGATTTGTATTGTGTCCTCAATTGTTTTAATTTTATTTCCGAACCTGTACTGTTGTGCGCTGGATACACAACTTGGCAAGTTCGGCAACAATATATTTAATCAAGTCTTCATTTCGGCAGATGCCGCTGACCTGACAATTCACATTTTCATCAGCCCAAATATTCAGGAGAACCCTGATTTCATCTGCTGACCAGTACTGATGATTCTCCATTCTCCGTTGATCTGTTGAGTTAAGCTGGTAGCTAGATATGAAAGACTGGGAAATGAGTATCTTGGTGCTGAAATCTCTGACCTGACTCAGCGAAACTCTGCCTTTGACATTGACCCTGCTTCAATCCCCACTTGACCTTCTTTAACACAAGGGTAGTCGGTGGGCCAGGGTGCTTGGCTGTTGGCCCCGAGGAGGCACGATGAAGACCCAGAAGTGATAGTGGGAAAGCAACTATCCCTGGCACGCACTAGCATGGAATCATTTGGCCAGATAGTTGAAACGCGGCTATTGTGGCCTTTGTTACCTGAATTTGCAGTTGAGTTAGATTTAGTATTTTGCTTTGTCATTGCAAATTCTGTCCTTTTTATCTTGAGAGATAACCTTTAAATAACCACCAGCCTATAAAAATGCTTTTTCGTTATGAGTACAATAGCATATTATGATGCAAACAGCAAATCTCTTGCAGAATGATTACTCTGTTAGATTTAATGGTGAGTTGATAGGAAAAAAATTGCTCCCCACAGATTGTCTCTACACAGGCCCCAAAAAGTATCTGGACACTTAAATCGCACTTAAAAATGTATGAACGTTTTGCTTGAAAAGTGTGCTTGTGCTATCTTCCTTAAAATAAAAAATGATATTTTATTATTTAATGCGATAACATTCATACATTTTTTAAGTGTGGCTTAAGTATCCAAATACTTTTAGGGGCCACTGTATAGTTATATCTGTCTTCTTATATTTTCATGTTTGCCCTCTCCCTTTCAGAGCCACCATCTACCACTGCAGTCCCCACCACCACCAAGACCATCCTGCCTGAAACCAGTGTAACCATCACTGCTCCTATCAAGCATCATGCTCACTTCACCTCCCCGACTCAGGCTCCTTTACCAGATAGCAGCCTGGGAACCATTGTAGGTGGCGCTGTTGGTGGGATCTTGGTCCTGGTGTTGCTTATGGCATTGGTGGGAGTTTTCTACATGCGTCAGAGGAGAACATTTAGAGGAGACTACTACACCAAGCAATACATAGGCCCCTCTGACATGCAGAAAGAGTCGCAACTGGACGTACTTGAACCCCATGAGCTGCAGGACGTTTACGGTGACGACTCAGGCAATGGCAGCCAGGACTTGAAGCCCAAACCCGAAGGAGACATTATCTATCCCGATTATGCCAATGACCATAAAGACATTGAGGGCTGGGGAGACAATCTTAGCCTTCAGAGAGAAGGCACATATTATTCTGACCAACACAACCATCACAACGTAAACCCAAGCGGGCCTCCGCTAAACAATGGCTCTCTTTACCTGCAGGACGACTGCTATGACAACGGCACAGACAGCGATTATGTGTCCCATGTAGATGGATCTGTGATTTCACGCAGGGAATGGTATGTTTGAAAACAAAGCTGGGGAACATTACTGGACAACAATAATTTAAAAAACAATGGAGAAAGTATTATTTAACTCAGAAAAGTGTGAGAAAGTGTTAACAAAAATGTATCCTTCTAGCTCAGTTTTTGATTTTATCCTCACGTTTTGTACGTAGCGAACGGCTGTAATTTACTGCAAATCTGTTTAGAATGGGTTTTCGTTCAGTGGACTGCTGTGAGACTTCAGGACGTAAAGGGAGAGGTTTACATGGTTTATGATCACAGGGTGGACTTACACAAAGAAAACAAGTCTGCTAAAATTAAGCTGCACTGTGTGCGTAACCATTCCAGTTACCACATTGCACATGACTGTTAGCTTCAAAACCAGGTGCAGCATTTATTTGGTTCTTTCCTCTCTCTTTTTTTAAGATTTATATGACTTCTCCGTTAATAGGAGCAAAGTATCACTTTAGTTTCATATTAAGAGTCACATTTACTGAGTTTGAAAGTCTTTTGTTTTGACTGCAGGGAAACACACACACACACACACACACACACACACACACACACATATATATATATATATATATATATAATATGCGTATATACACGTTTATATGTACGAGTAAACAGTAAAAATTATTTTCTTAATCAGAGTGTATTATTGTTTTACGGCTAAACATCCTTAAAGCAAGATAAATTATCTTGAGAAGCAAAATTGTGTAAGATAAGTTTATTGTTGGTTCTCAATTTGTAATTTTTTGTTTTTGTTTTTGTGTTTTATTAAATTTTATTGTTTAGTTTTATTTTTTGTTTGTTTTGTTTTTGTGTTTTGTTATGTTTTGTGTTTAGTTTTATTTTTTATTTTTTTTGTTTTAAGCCTAAATCTAACCAAATTTAGAAAAGTTTATGTTTAAAACAAGAGAACTATTTGCCAGTTGGGTAAGAAAAATGCTTCACTCAAGATATATTCTCTGAAAACTTATTATCATACACAAATGCTTCTCAATTAAATGTATCTTGTTAAGACAAATTATGGCAAATAAGTTAAACATATTGATTAAGAAAATGATTTTTTTGCAGTGTAGAAATATTCTACAAGTTTCACTTAACACATGCATTTTATTTTTAACCCAGCTGGTCTATATTTTGACATATTTCAACACACACCATTCTTATAGCATATCTCTTTTCATAAATGAACAAGTTAATAAGCAATCAGTGTAGTCCTGAAAGAACGGTTTAATGTGGCTGTGCTGAAGACCTGTCATAAGGGGCGAATGGGGGTTGACGTTTGCTTAGACAGATCAAAAGGACCACGGTCTGCCCCTGAGGTTGCACTGAAGCCTTGTGGCATTTGCCAATTTAGTGCACTCCTTTTAATTTTGTGCTGATTTCTTTTTTTCTCTCCCTTTCTCCACCCTTGCTACTCATACACTCCCTGTGCGAGACATCCAGATTTCCTAGAATAAACTGTCTGGCAGTACATCTGTTGTATGTGCTTCCTTTAGCATGCTGCACCTCAAAGATCGAACTTTGTAATTAATATTTTCTGCCCTCCTCCAAACAGACCTTATTTTATTTGATCTCAGAGTTGTGCTGAGCATCTGTTTGCAAGCACGCAAGGTTGTTTTTCTTTCTAGATCTCAATGGTCAGGCTCTGCATGCCTGTTGAAAAAGATACGGCAGTTGCTATTACTTTGATTCATTGTTCGTAAATCCACAGCACTGTTTCTACAGCTGTGCTCCTGTCTATATTAAGTTTTCAGGACATTTTTTTTTTTCAAAATATCGCTCTTCTTTTTTCTCTTCTTTAGATTGTATCACTAACAATTATCATAATTGTTAAAAAGGACATATCTGTAGCACGAGTTAGAGTTTAACTTTTCAATCCATTATCATTGCCTGTTTGTCTCATTTAGTCCAGAATGTGTTCATGAAACACAATAAATCTGTTGTTTTCAGACAGTTCAGACTATTGCATGCATATCCATGTAATGAGTTGATTAAGTTGCAGAAACTGGTGAAAACTGAGTGAAAGTTGACACAGTTTGGTTACAGTGTTTTTCTTTTTTTTTTTTAATAAAGTATATATTAACAAGCATAGTGCCTTTGGCTGTACAAATATGCATCAGATTTTTGTCAATATTTAATGAAGACACACTTTGTTCCCAAAGTGTTATCTGTTTTTGCCATTTATTGTTTGTTGGAATTTATTTTTCTTATTTTTTATTTGCCTTTAAAGTTCAAAAGCACCTGAAATGGTGAAATCTTACTGAAAATGTATAACAGTAGCACTTTTAAGTGTTAGGTTGGACAGTTGCAGTACATGTATTATAATTGTTTTGTTTGTAAATATTCTGGTGGGAGATATTTGTCTATGGAATAAACATATTTTTATATGAGGCCAGACAACATTGAGCGGATATTGTTCACACTTTGTTAAAATGTGCTTTTTCCTCTCATGTTCTTATATATATATATATAGTTCTCAGGAGTTTGAAAGATTATTTTGTGCATATTAGAGGTATACAAATGATTGATGGCTTGAATGATTTTGAAAATAAGGGACAGAGGTTGCTTTTTTATATGCCTTGTAGTTTATAATAAAAAAAAATTCTTTGAACATGTTAATATGCTTGTGATTTAGACCATGTGCCACAGTAATATCTTGAATACCATGTATTTGCACTTTGATCCATCCTGGCAATTATTTCTATTTGATAAGGCCACTTAAATTAAGATACTCTTTGAAGTAGTACTTGAAAAGAAATAGTTCTCCTGAAAATGAAAATACTCATTGTTTATCATTTATGTTGTTCCAAACATAATGGATTTTATTCCAAAAACATTGTCATTTAAGTACAATAAGAGTAGTCTATATGACTTGTGAACTATTTTCCAAGTATCCTGAAGCCATACGATAGCTGATAATCTGCTCTTAAATCTCATTTGTGCTGCTGTTCAATTCAAAGCATTCAAATGGATTGCATTACGCTGGTAGTGAGACATCCGAGAACAAATTATGTTTGATTTTAAACCTGGTGCGATTAATCTTAAATTCTTCCTTTTCCTTACTCAAAGCTATTGTATGGCTTTAGAAGACATGTAATATAGCACATTAATCATATGTACAGTTTATGTGATATTTAAATTTTGCTTCTGGTAAACAGTGCTTTTTTGTCCCATTTTGAGCTTTACAAACCCATTCACTTTCATATGGAAAAGGTTAGCCTAGACATTCTTCAAAACGTCTCCTTTTTATGTTCCACAGGAAAAAAGATTAGAAGTCATATGGTTTGGGGCAACGTGAGATTGAGTAAATAATGAAAGTTTTCATTTTGGGGTTAACTATTCCTTAAAACTTTCCAATTTTGTCAAGCAACAAGAAGCTGTCAGTGGCAGAATTGCAAAAATAATCCATTTTCAAATAGATTCCAGACAACTTCCCCATCTTCAGTTGGCTGTACAAATAGATAGTCCCACCCCAAACTCTCACCATTGGCTGAGCCATTGTAGCTGTGTTGGGCTTGATACGTCGCTCAAACAAACAGAGGAATGCTTTGATAGCACCACAAAGCTACGCTTTTACTTTTAGTAAAAAAATAAAAAAAAAAAAAAAAAAAACTTTACAGTTTTAGATGAAATCAACCTACAAATGCCCTACTTATTGTCGACTCTGCATATTAAGCTGCAATACGAGAAATTTTAACATCTAAAAAAGTACATCTGCTTTCAAGCTCAGATCAGGTAGCTAATTAAGGGGTCCCACTTTATATTAGGTGTCTTTAACTACTATGTACTAACATTAAAACACATACAATACAATGTATTTAGTGTGTAACTACATGTTGTTCTGCAAAATCACAAGATTCACATTTGCTGCTACTGAGGTTGAGGTACGAGAAGGGTTAGGAGTAGGGTTAGAGTTTAGGGTTGGGTTAGGGTTAAAAGCATAAAAGTAGGTTTAAAAGGGTATAAAAGCACTCCTCGCACCTGCAATTATTGGCTACTGACTTGACGCATCACCTTCCAATAGGTCCAACTCAGCACCCTGTCCATTACTTGATTTTTGGCAATGAGAGGTAATCGATCACATCAACACAGCCGTGATACATCATGTTGTCTATTCTTCTGTGTATTGACCAACCACACAAAAACACAGACACAACAAACACACCAAGTCAGCTATGGATCCGCCCAGCTATTACAGTCTTGAGTAATTCTCTCTGCTGTTGAGTGATCCTAGTAAATTGAAACCCCCTCTGGATATTGTGAATGAGAAGCTTCAGTCTTGTTCCCATGACATTTGACAGGGTTTTTAAGGAGATTGCATAAAACACATCCTTGAACAACATCCCTGATAACCTTAGTGGTAACACTTTACAATAAGGGCTAAGGTTATCTTTTCCATATAATAAAAGTGAATGAGGACTTGACCAAAAAAAAAAAAAAAACAATTATTAAAAAATGTGTCTATGTGCACTACATATTCCAAGTGTTCTGAGCCATACAGTAGAGATTGAAGACTGAAATGCACTATATTTATAGACTGAAATTCTGAATATGTTCCATTATCTTTGATGGTTAATGTATAAATTAACACTTAATGCATAAATTAAATCTAATGGGCTCTACAAGGAAGAATATAAAGTGGCAAATCTAACTCTAGCATTGATCTGAATTAAACATGCACAATTTTAATTAATTATCACACCTTTAATTAATTATCTGCAGTTTTATTTAGAACATCATTGGATGGAGCTTGATTATCGCACCTCATCATCATTTACATAGATAATCCAGCGAGATAATAAACATTACTATTATTATAATTATCATTCATATGTGTATATGTACAGCACTGGGCCCTAAAACATAAAAACAATACATTTAATCACAACAGGACATGAGGACGGATAATTAAGGACACTTTCACAGTAAATTCATTCTTATACTGTAGCTGATCAGCAACTTTCCAGTTTTTACTCAGGGAAAGCCACAGAAGGCCACCAGACTCTCAGTCACCCCTCATGTCCTACCCGCTGTCATGTTTTCAACACTCAAGTGGCTTTAGTGTCTTCTCTTCAGCGGGACAGCTTTTGTGCTGTATTGTTGTCTTACCGCAGTGGCCCCAATCCCATCAATCACTGCTTTCAGCAGCAGGTTCATCCAGTTTGTGTATAAATATCTCTCTGCTGGTGGGCTTGTGTTACCTTCTTCCTACTTCTCTAATCAATCTTTCAAAAGCTTCACCTCCTATTCTTTTATAAACACTTGATAAATCTTTAAGTAAATTAGTTTGCCTCTATTTTATGCTATTCTGTTCTATTATATCAGTCTTACTCTTGTGATAATGTTATCTCGTCTGTGTACAGTACAGTGGGGTCTGAGGTCTGAGAGCACTAGTTTTTGTTTTTGACGTTTTTTAAATCACAAATGTAATACATGGCAAATTGAATACATATTTTGTCCTTATACAGTAATATTCTAAATAATATTATCAGCAAAATTCATCAAGAGCAATTCTTTGGTGGTGCAGGCAAAAAGTCATTATAGGGAGAGAGTTTAAAACAATTTGAGTGACAAGTTGAATTGAAAAATGAATTTCAGAATTTCTTATGCCCTCTTTTGTTTTAGTGACAGCATGCACTCAAACTGGCATGGACTTCACACAAGTTTGTACAAAAACTGATGATCCATGTTATCCCAGCATGATTTGAGAATGATCCAAAGAGCATCTTGTGTGCTTTAACGAAAGCAAGGAAATATGACCTTTTCTAGTTGACATGGTCAAATTTACAAATGCACTTGCATTTGATTGCTTGTATAGAAATAGTACAGAATCTTGAAAAGTTCTCATTTATTTTATGTCATTTTTTTTATGTTCAAAATCCTTAAACTTTCTGTTTATTCCCAGGTTTCAATTTTGTGCTGCATGGTTATGACAAAAATCATAATTTTCATTTACATTTATTCATTTAGCAGACGCTTTTATCCAAAGCGACTTACAAATGAGGAGAACAATAGAAGCGATTCATCCAACAAAAGGGGCAACAATATAATAAGTGCTGTGATACAAGTCTCACATAGCTTAGAGCAGTACATACAGCAAGGAAAGGCTTTTTTGTTTGTTTGTTTTTGTTTTTTTAAAGAACATGAAGGTAATGCGTTAGTATGAATGGGTTAGGTGTTCATGAAAAAGATGTGTCTTCAGCTGTTTTTTGAAAAAGGCTAAAGACACAACTGCTCAGGTGGAATTAGGCAGGTCATTCCACCAACTGGGAACAGTCAAGGTAAAGGTCAGGGACAGTGATTGACGACTATTTCTCTTAATACTGTAATTGCGATTATTAGAATTGCCATTTTAATATGTATTTTTCTTTATGTCGGCTACACATCCAAAACAAACTGAGAACTGTGTTCCTGAATGACTTTATTGCAGTTTTATACTTTAGTAAATCAAGACTAGTTGCCTTAATGGTCACGTTCACATTGGCCCTCTTAGCAACAAAGCTGTTATTCAAAATTTTGAATAAATTATACACAGATGTGAGCAACAGATTTGTCTGTGAGTGGTTACAATTGTCATGTGTATTTTGTTGATTCATGTTCTCATTCATCATCTCATGTTCGAGATCCACCTATGGGAAGGGCATCCGTACCTGACTTCTGCAGAAGCATCCAATTGCACCAAGTCTGGCTAGACAGACAGAAGCGCGTGACCTATGCCCGGTAAGGACCCGCCCCCTTACCTAAGAGCATATAAGGACCTGCATGCGCTGCTGTTCCTCAGTTGACATTCGCTTCTCCTGACTTCTGTTTCTCTCAGCTCGGTTGGAATTTGGACTTTCACAATTTTATCTACAGGAGGACAAATCGTTCAGATCAGCCTCCGCCAGACGTGACTGTCTTGCTTCAGCAAGGTTAGCTGTTTTTGTTTGCACGCTCGCTTAAACTACCAATCAGGCTGCTCACCTTTCTCTCTCACCACTTCCCCTGCTCCACGGCTGCCCGCCACGGATTTTAAGGAGTTTTTCTCTAATATGGGGCTTTCCAAACCTATGGCTTCCCCCAGGGACAACCTATCGCGTTCCTGCCTGGCCGCGTGTGGTGCCCTCATCCTTTCTGTGTTGTTTGTATGGGACACAAACATGCGGAGGAGGCTCTAAAATTCCCGGAAAACTGTAGCCACTGCCTGGCGCTGCCCAAAAAACTCTGGCGCCGGAGGCTCAAGGTTGCCACTACCCAGTGCACCGACCCCAATCTTTCCGACTCTGATGGGGGAAACAGTGACGACGACACACTCCGGGGTGCCTACCGGGGCGCGATCTCTCTCAGCTGGCCCGATCAAAGCAACCCGGCATTCCCTGAGGACATTTTCTCAGGGGATCCCTCGTTCGCCAATGAGCTGGCTGGCTCCGGACGAGGAGGCCATCCCGTCTTCCATGTCTCCACAGGTTAACACCCCTGTGGCCTTACCCCAGTCCGTCATTATTGAGGTTTGTGAGCGAGCGGCCACTCGCCTCAATATTGAATGGCTAGCTCTACAAAGTGCCGCTAACCAGGAGAGGGACGAGTATGACGGGAAACTCCTGGGACCCCCTCCTGCATGTGCTAAGCATATGAGGCATTGTTGGGGAGACCCGCTCGACCTCAAACACGGTCTCTCGGGCCTCGAAGTGAAGGATATGATGGCGCCAGACACCTTAATCCCTCTCAATGTGGCCTTCTTGCCCCTCACAAGCCTGTTCTCCCCAACAAAATGGACCGCTTTTCTGTCTCCATCCATCAGGCCTATTATAAAGCCTTGGCCTTGGCTGTCAGGGCCTTCAACGTCTCCTCCCTCCTCTCTGTATACCAGGCTGAACTCCTAGTCGACATGGGGCAGCAACTAGAGAAAGGGACCCCCACACCCTCTCTGTGGAAGGAGATTGTCACAGTTAATGACCTTGTTCTCCGTAACACATGTCAGGCCATCCAAGCCTGCGGGTGTTCCATGGCTCTATCAGTGGCCAGAGAACGTGCGCTCTGGCTTAATCTGTCAGGCCTCTCTGACAGTGAGAAGTGGCGCATCGCGGATGCCCCGGTAGAGCCTGGCCATGCTCTCTTTGGCCCTGCCGTCGCCTTGATGCAACAGCGTTGCGACGATAAGAAAAAGAGGACGAAGCGCTTAAATTATGCCTTTCTAGGAAAGCGGCACCGCACACCCATCCAACCCTCCTGCCACGGGGCATCTTTTCCATCACCCTGGTAAGGCAAAGCCACGCAGAAAACCACCTCCTCAGCAGAGTAACCCAGCCTCCGCTAAGGGGGAGAACATCTTTCGCCTCGGCTGCGGCCAAGAAACCCCCCAACTCTATCCCCTCCAACTCTAAACGTAAACAGCCGGCCTGATGCATGGCCTCAAGGGACTTTGAGTCCACGTTCTCGGGCCGCCAGCACCCCGGACTCCTGTTCTGCCCTCCTAGTTCACCCGTTCAAAAAAAGGAGGTTTTCTCTCGGTGGGGTCAGTCCCCCCCCCCCCCCACCCCCCCCCACCAGTGGGTGCCCACCCTGTGTGTTCAGTGCAGAACAATGTGTGTTCCCCCATCCAGCTCATGTCAGGGAGCCTCCCCGTGCTGGAGGTGTTTACAGTGAGAAAAATTACACAAGCAGTGTCACCACACCACCCCTATTACATTTCTCTCACCCATTCAATAAAGGCTTCAGCCCCAGTGTTTCACAACACACAAAAAAACAGAAAAAATCTAACGAATCAAATGATTCCATGACATGGAACTCTGGCACGGCGGCCATGACGTGGAACTCTGGCACGGCGGCCATGACGTGGAACTCTGGCTCGGCGGCCATGACGTGGAACTCTGGCACGGCGGCCATGACGTGGAACTCTAGCTCCCTATTGAACTTTGAAAATTATGCTATGTTTTTTGTGTTTTGTTCATGTGTTGAGGTGTCGGGAGCCGCCCCTTAGTGGGGGGGATATGTCATGTGTATTTTGTTGATTCATGCTTTTCATGTCTTTTATTTTGAAAAGTTTAGTTCTTGTTTCATGTGGTTCCCTTGTCATGTGATTTCATGTTTCCCTTCAGGTTCATGTGTCTTGTTTTCATTAGTTTATTGTTTGATTACCTTGTTATCAGTTCTGTCTGTTCATTGGTTCCCTCATCTTTGTTTTAACCCTTGTCCATGAATTTAAGCCCTCATGTTTACCATTGTCCTTTGTCAGGTATTGTGTTTGTGTAGGGTATTAAAGTCAAGTCTATGTCAAGTTGTTCATGTTTTGTTTTGTTCACGTTTATAGTTAGGGTTTTGGACATCACTTATGTAAATAAACTAAATTTGGGTTCATCTTTACTTCATCGTCTTCATCATCGTCATTGCCAGCACCAACGTTACAGAACATTACAACAATGGTCATCCACTGCACAAAAACACATTAAATAGAAAGTTAAATAGAAAATTTTGATGCAACATGAGTAGACCTACGTGGACTGCTATAATTGACACTTTTCACAGTTAGTTAATTGTGGCAGCTGTTATTGTAAGCTTGATTATTTACTGGATTTATTGTACAGCCTTATTTAAATTCGATTTTGAATCCCAGATTTTCAGTCTGAACTCAATCTTTTGGACCCCACTGTATCTACTCTCAAAAGATGAGTTACCCCATTTAACCTTCTGTAACTATTTGGGTCATATTTGACGCATTTGACTTTTCTTTTTAAAATTAAAAATGGTTTCCTTCATCGGAGCAGTACAAGGCTTGTTGACTTTTGCTCTACTTCCCATCTGAAAACACACACACAGACAGACACACACACACACACACACACACACACACAAAGAAACTGGACTTGATTTGATGAGTCTAAGTGGTTGCAAAAAAAAAAACTGTTCTGGGTCATATTGGACATGCCATAGTCAATGAATGGGTGAGACTATAATATGGAGCATTTTTTTTATTTTTTTATTTATCAAATAAAATCAATCAGTTAGCCACAATACAGAGCACACCCACTCAGAAATGATGGAGTGAGACTCTAGCACATCCAAAATACAGAACACTCACTCACTCACACACACACACACACACACACACATACATACATATACATACACATTAACACACACATACACAAATGAATTTGTGAGTCTACAATGCAGAGCAATTTTTTTATTTTCTCAAATAAAAAGCAATCAGCCACAATGCAGCATGCACACACACATACACGCACATACAGATCAGAGTTAGAGTCTGACCCCACGTTATTTTTGTTCATGTCACTGATTTGAAATTTGATGTTTTCCATTGCGCAGTCTTCTGTTTGTACACAAATTGTATTATCATTGTTCATTGATGTTCACATCTGTTTATTGCTGTTAGTTTTATTGACATTTTTATTTATTTACTCTTTTGAGTTATTGAAATTTGATGTTTGATGTCTGAAATAAATAACAGGTAACAAAATGCTTGATGTCTTCTCTTCATAATACCTGTAAGCATAATGTAGCAAGTGGTTTACAAAAAAAAAAAAAAAAGCTAAACTTTGGCAAATAATAGTCTTTGATGATGTCTATGTATATATCCAAATACATAACTAGTGAAATACATCTTAAAAAATAAGTTTGTTTCAACTTTGTATTGCAGAGACTAGGCCCATCTAAATCAATGGATCACTATAGCCACTGACTGGCTTTAAGTGTTATTTTATATGTTATTTTTTCATCTTTATTTTTTTTCACCAGATAGCAGCAAATGCTCCAAAAGCCTTACACCATCTGGTATTTTCTTAATTTGTCAGATTAATGAAGTTTATGTCTTCACAGAAGTGAAATTCTTATAAAAATTGTTTATTAATTTTGTTTAATTGTATAATTTAATAATAAAAAAAATCAAACTAAGTCAAAATACCATCAAATTCCAGATGAAATGCTGACGTTTAATATCATGCATTTACTGAAATTTGTTTCCTTTATAAAAAATAAAAAAAATAAATTCAACATATGATTACCGTGTCGGCCTGTAATGAACAGTATCCAGGGGTTAATAACAGGATGTTTTGCACCATGCATTCCTGTAACTTCGTAAGTGTTGTTCAAATTTGCTCAGGTCAGAAATGAAAACTCCTGCTGGGTTCCAGTAGCCTGGATTTAAAAGTTATAGTGCAGGCCTCCCTCACTCTCTTGTTTTCCTGGAAAAAAAACGGAGAGATCCCACCATTGTTGACTAATGAACACAACCCAAGCATTGGGGAGTTCACATGAAAGGCCAGAACTGACACAGCAGAGCAGACAAATTGTTTGAGCTCATGGATTTAGAAATAATGAAATGCTTCAGAGGGTGAGAGAGTGCATAATAGATAAAACACAAAGTTATGTCCTATGGAAAGACTGACTTTCAAAGTTCAACAAGATAACAAAATCTTTGGGTGACAAAGTTGTTAGAGTTGAGTTACACTCTAGTACTCTCTTGACGAGGTGTTCTCTCACCAGTTTTGGGTCAATGCTTCATGTCTATGTGAGTGACTTTTGGAGGGAGCTGCATGGGGGAATGTGGGGGGTTTGAAGAGGTGCTGTCTTCATAGAATCTTGGCTTGCTGCACTCTGTGAATGGGGGCAAGGCATTGAAAAGGACAGGCATAGGTGCTCAATTGCTCTCCAGTATTTACTAAATGACTCCCACAACTGTTTGTTGTTTAGAGTTTATTTGTACTGAGAGAGAAACTGTGGCCAAATGTATGCTCATGCATATAAGTAAAATATCTGTGCAATAAATGTACTGTTAAAAAAAAAAAAAAAAAAAAAAAAAAAATTGGCTGCTGTGGTGGCCAGAACCTTACAGTTGAAAATGCAAGCACTATGTTTTTCAGGCGTTACGGATGTCATTTTGTTGACTGTATTCTAGAGTTCATAACCCTATCATTACAATAATTGATATACTGTAATGTTAACCTACCAACCTATTTGAACTGAAGAAATTATAATTAATTTATTTTTTTACATATAAATATGAATAAATAATACTACCAATAATTTTTTTTATACCATAAATAGGCTAAGAATGTCATAACAACATAGTCTCATGACAATTAGTGATAATTCTTACAAGATGGAGAAATTATAATATATCGTATGGCTTGGCTCGTATGAAAAGGTACGAAATGTTATCTAGCCTCCTATCCAACACTTTATTTTGAACACAAAGATTTCTAGAAGAATATTTCAGCTCTGTAGGTCCATACAATTAAAGTGAATGGAGGACAGAACATTGAAGCTCAAAAAAGCATATAAAGCAGCATAAAAGCAAACCACACAACTCCAGTGGTTTAATCCATGTCTTTAGAAGCGATATTATAGGTGTGGTTGAGAAACAGATCAATATTAAAAGGTATAGTTCACCAAAAAATTAAAATACTCTCATCATTTACTCACCCTAATGCCATCCCAGATGTGTATAACTTTCTTTCTTCTGCAGAACACAAATGTAGATTTTTAGAGGAAGATTTCAGCTCTGTAGGTCCGTACAATGCAAGTGAATGGGTGCCAAAATTTTGACGCTCCAAAAAGCACATAAAGGCAGCATAAAAGTATTCCATATGACTCCAGTGGTTAAATCCATATTTTCAGAAGTGATATGATATGTGTGGATGAGCAACAGATCAATATTTAAAGTTGCACTCAGTAACTTTTGTCTTTGTGTCATCTTGGACATACACTGACACCTAACGGCTTGGATGCAGCATCATTTAAAATCAACAGTTTTCAGTTTCAGATGCCATTGAAGAAATTTAGTATTCACACTCAGCCAAGATTACTTTAATCAGTGAGTGAAAGTATCAAATAACAGGATGGTTACTGTGATTAAGAGAGTAGTATTCGGCTGGTCATGTGATTTTAACATGGCAGCCCCCATATGCGGACCCTCTCCATGTAGAATAAGGTTATAAGGTTACTGATATTACTTGACTCTTCATTTTAATGTGAGTGGTCATGATTTCCTACATATACTGAAAATTACAATTCATGTCGTTAGGAGTTAAACTTTTTTAATGACGAAAAAATTACTAAGCATGTGAATCACCAAAAGCACAAGAAGAAGAATGTGAACATTAAAGTGGAGACTGACTGAACAGGGAGGAGAATTTATAGTAAAAATTTACTAAAATATGAATCTGTTTCTCACCCACACCTATCATATCTCTTTACTTATGATTACTTTTATGCTGGCCTATGTGATTTTTGGAGCTTCAAAATATTGGCACCCATTCATTTTGCCATAAT
This sequence comes from Myxocyprinus asiaticus, assembly GCF_019703515.2. Lineage (NCBI taxonomy): Eukaryota > Metazoa > Chordata > Actinopteri > Cypriniformes > Catostomidae > Myxocyprinus > Myxocyprinus asiaticus. The sequence continues at coordinate 17,756,483 of NC_059374.1, forward strand.
GCATTGTATGGACCTACACAGCTGAGATATTTTTCAAAAATCTTCATTTGTGTTCAGCAGAAGAAAGAAAGTCATACACATCTGAAATGGCATGAGGGTGAGTAAATGATGAGAGAATTTTCATTTTTGGGGGAATTGTTCCTTTAAGAAATTAAACGTCTGCGAACAAATTTAGTTACTCGTTCCACATTTATTTATGCAATTCAAATGTGTGGCAGATGTATGTCAATAACCTGTAATATGCTTCCCTCATCTCATTCCAAACCTCCATGATATTTTTCTTCTGTGGTGCACAAAATATATTTTCCTATTTAAATCATGGTTAGGTTTAGGTTTGGGTAAGGAGTTAAACTAAGGTAAAATTTTAATAACGTTTATCATTGGTTCGTTTGTTTTTTTCTGTGGGAGTAAAAGTCAAGAGCCAACTCATACGATTTCTTATGATTTCCCCATCTCATACCATTATTACAACTTGAGACCGGGTTGGGTAATTCATGCTACTGTATATACTTCTAAAAACATAATTTTTATCAATATTTTATGGTAAATTTGTATGTATTGTTTTGATAAAAAATAATATACTTTTCCACTGTATTTGGTAAGGTAATAAGCCAATTCAAAAGTTTCTACTGCAGCATTGTAACTCTGACATGTTGTTGAGAATTAACCTAAACATTTGCACAGACATTCAAATGAAACGTGTTTGAATGAACCAGAAGAAACTAATTGTTTTCACTAATTGCCATTTTATAAACAGAAACTCTCATCGAAGCCGAGGAAACAAAATCCCGTTTGTGAGAGCAAAGACAATGAAAGGGTCATGTTTCATCATTGCATTGAATTCTGTAGGCTTTTCAGAGGTTATTCTGAAGGTTAAAGTATATATTTAAGAGAAGTAGTTCAACAGCATCAACTCAAATCATTTTGCAATCTGTTGAGAACTAAAACTACAGTTCTCTAGTGTGTGGGTTTAGGCAATGAGAACGTGTGATTTAAAGCTTCTCTCATGACCTGGGCTTTAATTGGGATCGTGGCATTTAAGCCCTGTGAACAATTTGGGTGGGCAACAATTTAGCTGAAAACTGACAGTGAAACTGCCACACAGTGTTTCCAGTGCTAAAGCACATATAATCCTACATGAATTTAAATCCTTTTGAAACAATATATGAACCCCCATTCCTGAGAGAGATCAATGAAGTTCAGAGGAGGCATTGGTTTGGCCATAATGTTGTTCTCAGACAGAAATCGAACAAATGTGTGAGATACTATGTGCACAACCATCTGCTGCTATTGTTATGTTTCTTTTGCCAATAAGGCAGTTCACAGTTTCCTTTTGAAGACTGCATTTGTGTTGCCAAGCCATATATTGTGTTTATCCCACCTGTTGTGCTGCAGACACTGAATGACAGGTGGACAGAAGCAGGTGAGAATCCCAAGACTGACGTCAAAGAAGGATTTCCCAATGCACACATCTTAGAATGTGTATAATGCAAGGTACACACTTGGGTACAAATATGTCCTCAGAGGTTAGCTAAATCGGACAAAACCACCCTTTGGCAACGTCCTCATTTGGAAAAACAATTCACAAATAAATTTAATACTTTTTTAAAATGCTAAAAATGCACAAAAAAACAAAACAAAAAAACATTATTTTAACCAATGGATGTCTATGGTACAGTAAAAGTAACAGTCCAATTAAGTATTTTCATTGAAGAAAAACTTGACCATAAATTTGAATTTAATAGAGTTTTATAGAGTCAGTAGTCTTCATTACAGTGGCATAAAAAAATTAATTAAAAAAAATTAACACTTGAAAAAGAAATTATGTTAACCCAATATATTCCACATGAGAGCACACATCAACCCTAACCCTAACTGCAAACAACTTTGAAAAACTGTGCACAAGAGTAGATTCTTTTTTGCACGTTTGCACAGTTCTGTATATATATATATCATGCTTTAAGCAGCTATTCAGTAGACTTTGTACCTGCTACAGTATTTTACTTTGATTAATTGGTGTTCGTTCTTGATTCTTTTAATGAAAGACAAGGCCAGTGATTAATGTTTTAAAACAGTTTCAGCATTATAATATTGGTTCACCACAAAATACATTTCTATAATGGCAGGGAGGAGGATGAGGTTAAACAGTCAAATAAATTGTTTATGATAGAACGTGAGGGGGAAAACGAGCCTTTAAAAGCCATTAAAGGCAAGTTGAAACCTTAATTACAGGGACCTAGCAATGGGCTGTGCTGCACTTATGCTGTGATGGTCAGAAGTTAGGCTCTTTTTTGGCCTGCTGTGCAAGAGGAAGCAACATAGACTCTTCATGTCAGAGCAATGAAGAGTCTACAATGCAACGCATAGCTAAGATTTTCAATCACATTGCCAAGAAACCTAATAAGGAGATACAGTAGAAGGAAAAAAATTGTAAGAATGCAAATTCAGACTCTAGCAATTACAGTTTTTCTCAATCGCTTTGGCTCATTTTTAAGTGCAGTTGTCACAACTGTTTTATGGGACATCACAACTCTATTGCATGACTGCAAAATGTAGTTCCTCACCCAAAACATTCAATTCATGCTTCAAAACCTAGTTATTGTGTCAGTAAATTGGCCAATGCCACCAAAATAAAAAGTGTTTTTTCACCATGGCTGTCAACCCTGGAAATGTTTGTTATATACAAATTGTATTTTTGTTCTACTTTTTTGTTGACACTGACTGCTTACTGTACTATACAGGAATGTCAGTTTTGTCTAGCTGAATGCTATTGTGTATCACACTGAGCTTTTTAGATACCTATTTCAACAGTAGGTAAAATTTTACTGGGAAAAGTCAATACTGTACAATACTGTAGTACACAGAAAAAGGATATGCACATTTGTATGTATACAGTACATTTATTTTTTTAGCAATGTGTTACATGTAAACAGAAAATTCACATTTGCATGTCCATTTTTACACATTTCTTACATGTAAAGTCATATATAGTGAACAGAAAATTACCACAAAATGACATCCATGGAAAAAAAAATAAATAAATAACCCACAACACTGAAAAAACCTGTGGTAGTTCTGTAAAAAACAATAAATTGTACCTCCTCACATTACATAACACTACAAGTTCCCATCTTCTTGGTGGACATCCTGTCACTCTTGTTGGTCTGCCAGAGATTTAGCAGACATCACAAACATTCCATGTCGTAGATATTTATGGAATATACATGTATGTCTGACAGATTTTGATAATTGAATGGATAATTCTGCATGTGATGGCTCACATGATGAAAAAATGTTTAGAAGTTGTGAAGAGTATGACAATTTTACTGAGAAAAGCAAGCCATGTGCATTTAGTTATTGTGCAAATTGTAGACAATTGTACTTACTCCTTTGCACACATGTGCCAAAACAGGTGCAGTTTGCTTAAATTAATAAGAAATTCAAATCTGGTGTGAATAAGAAACTAATTGTTCAGAGATTTGAACTTATTGTTTTCAAAAAAAAAAATTCTCATTCGAGAATTGAGCCAAAGCGATTGAGAAAAACTGTAATAGCATTCGGCTTTAACCATGGTTACTCCACCAAAAGCCATTTAAACATCTAATAAATAAGTCTAAATCACCCACAAGTGCTCTATTATGTGCCTGTGCCAACTAAAATTCCACAGAAAGAAAGATGAACTGTGCAGGAAACGGAGAAGAAAAGGTCTTAACTTTAAACTACAAGTCAAAAAAGGATGTAATCAAGAAACACTTTTTAACCTTTGCTTTTCTCTTCTTTCCAAATTAAATTCTCCTCTGGGCCCCTGTTGAAGTGTTCTAATCGATACCACATTGAGAGGAAAATAATGTCATACACTTTATGTAATGTGATCGGTTTGCCAAAATGTTTTAGCCAGTGAATTTTACTTTGAATTAACTAAAAGTTATTTGGATTCTGTATATAACATAGCCCAACAAATCATAAAAATAAAAAAAAATTATATAGATAGATAGATAGATAGATAGATAGATAGATAGATAGATAGATAGATAGAGTGTGTCCTGTTTAAAGGGATAGTTCGCCCAAAAAATGAAAATTCTCTCATAATTTACTCACCCTCATGCCATCCCATGTGTATATGACTTTCTTTCTTCTGCTGAACACAAATTAAGATTTTTAGGAGAATATTTCAGCTCTGTTGGTCCTTAAAATGCAAGTGAATGGTGGCCAGAACTTTGAAGGCCCAAAAAGCATATAAAGGAAGCATAAAAGAAATCCATATAACTCCAGTGGTTTAATCCATATCTTCAGAAGATATATGATAGGTGTGGGTGAGAAACAGATCAATATTTAAGTCCTTTTTTTACTAGAAATCTCCACTTTCACTTCCACATTCTTCTTCTTTTGTGTTTGGTGATCTGCATTCTTTGTGCATATCGCCACATACTGGTTAGAAAGGATTATTAAAAGTAAAAAAGGACTTAAATATTGATCTATTTCTCACCCACATGGTCCTATCATATCACTTCTGAAGACATGAATTAAAAAACTAGAGTCTTATGGATTACTTTTATGCTACCTTTATGTGCTTTTTGGATGTTCAAAGATCTGGCCACCATTCACTTGCATTGTATGGACCTACAGAGCTGATATACTCTTCTAAAATCTTGTGTTCAGCAGAAGAAAGAAAGTCATACACATCTGGGATGGCATGAGGGTGAGTAAATTATGAGAGAATTTTCATTTTTTGGGTGAACTATCCCTTTAAACATGACACACTCTATCTGTCTATCTATCTATCTATCTATCTAAGAGAGTAATACACATCTGGGATGGCATGAGGGTGAGTAAATGATTTTTTGGATGAACTATCCCTTTAAGCATAGCATTGTTTGAGAAAGGATACAATGGCCAAAATCAACTCTTTTTAGCAAAATGCAGACACAATTTAATCTTGCTATCATAATCTATCAGGTGGCCATTGCGTTACTGTGTTTGATGTTAAAGGAATAGTTTACCCCAAAATTACAATTCTGTCATTATTTACTCACAAAATGAGATTTTCTGAATAATGTACTGGTCTCTCTTTTCCATGAAACTACAATGAATGGAGACAAAAGCTTTCAAGCTTCAAGAAGGACACAAAAGCATTATGAATAGGTATTATAAAGGAAGTTAATACATCTTTTGTGCTATATTCAAAGCCTTCTGAAGACATTTCGATAGATTTGTGTGAAAAAGGACATCATTTTAAGTTGTTATTCACGATAATCTTCCCCTCAAATGAACTCCAAATTCAAGAACTGCTGTAACCAGATCATTAGTCGCGTTCACACATAAAGCCTTTTCCAAAAAATCACCTACAATTTCCAGTTTAGATTTCATGTGTGAACACGACCCTTTTGAAAATTCTGGTAAATTTTACTGTGGCAATTTTCCTTAATGCGAAGTTGTATCATTACCCATAAACAGTGCTGGGCGGATTACTTGTGAATTGTTATCAGAAAATGATTACAAATTACATGACAAAAAAATGCAATCAGTAATGCAATTACTTTTGGATTACTTTCAACCTATTATATTTTATTTTATGTCACATTCATTTGAGTAGGATAATCATTTTAACATAAAAGTACAAAGAGGAAGAAAATGTATTCCATTCTTTATGTAACAAGGCAGGTGAGGATGGAGGATCTAAATGCAGATTTTAATGTAAACAAAAGATGAACAAGGTAACTCAGAATAAAATGAAAACAAAACACAGGGAACCAGGTACAGAACATGACAATACATGTGAAGACTGACAAACTTACCAGGGGAAACAAGGGCTTAAATACACAAGGGAAAACATGGAACACCTGGGGAAACAATCAGGGAACGAGGAACACCTGGGGGAACTATCAGGGAGAACCAGTCATGAAATAAAACTACAAAGGACTACAAAAACTAACACAGGAAACAGGAACGGGGAACTAAACAAGAATTTCAACATAAAAGTCTAGACAAAGACAGGGAATACATGACAGAGCCCCCCTTTAAGAAGCGGATTCCAGATGCTACACAAAAAAACAAATTGTCCATGGGATGTGGGGGGAAGGGGGAAAACAGATAGTTCAGGGGTGCACAAGGGGCAAACAGGCAGTTCAAGGGGCAAGGGGAGTAGAGGAACAAGGCAAAGTCAGGGAGGCTTGAGACCAAGGCAGAGCCAGAGGTTAAGCGGATGGCCAGGAGACCAAGGAGACCAGAGCAGATCAGGCGGACAGCCAGGAGACCAAGGAGATGACCTCAAGTTGGGGACTGGGTCAGGAGTCCTGGTAGGTGGCCGCAGGGCCAAGACAGGGTCAGGAGGTTTTTGAGGCAGCCGCAGGGCCGAGACAGGGTCAGGAGGCCTGGGAGGCAGCTGCAGGGCCGAGACAGGGTCAGGAGGCCTGGGAGGCTGCCACAGGACAGGGACTGGGTCAGGCAGCGGAGCCGCTGTAAGAGGAGTCACTGGCAAGGTGGATGGAAACGCTGGAGGAGGAGTCTCTGGATGAGCGGGTGGAGCCGCTGGAGGAGAAATTTCTGGGGAAGAGGGCGGAGCCGCTGGAAGGAATAGTCTCTGGTGGGAGTGGGCGGAGCCACTGGAGAAATAGTCTCTGGGGGGAGCGGGTGGAGCCGCTGGAGGAGGAGTTTCTGGGGGAGCGGGCAAAGCCGCTGGAGGAATAGTCTCTGGGGAATCAGGCAGAGCCGTGTAAGACTCTGTGGGCGGAGCCGGGAGAGGCTCGAGGGGCGAAGCCGTGGAAGGCGGAGCCGTGGGAGGCTCGAGACAAAGAGTCCTGGATGGCTGGGAAACAACCTCCGTGGTCACGAACATGGGAATAGACTCAGGAATGACCTCTGTGGTCGTGGGCATGGACAGTGACTCGAGAACGACCTCTGTGGTCGTAAACACTGGCTGAGACTCGGAGACGACCTCTTTGGTCGTAAACACTGGCAGAGACTCGGGAATGACCTCTGTGGTCGTGGGCATGGCGGAGACTCGGGAATGACCTCTGTGGTTGTGGGCATTTGCGGAGACTCAGGAATGACCTCTGTGGTCATGAACACTGGCAGAGACTCGGGAAAGACCTTTGTGGTCATGGGCATGGGCAGAGACTCGGGAACGACCTCTGTGGTTGTGAACACTGGCAGAGACTCGGGAACAACCTCTGTGGTTGTAAACATTGACTGAGACTCAGGAATGACCTCTGTAGTCGTGGGCATGGGCAGAGACTTGGGAACAACCTCCGTGGTCATGTACATGGGAAGAGACTTGGGAACAACCTCTGTAGTCATGGGCATGGACGGAGACTCGGGAATGATGTCCGTGGTTGTATACACGGGAAGAGACTTGGGAACAGAAGCCTTTCTTCTCCTCCTCCTCCTCCGGATGGCTGAAGTTGGCAACGCTGGCTCTGGGATGGGAGAGGCTGGCAATGCTGGCTCTGGGACGGACGAGGCTGGCAACACTGGCTCTGGGACGGACGAGGCTGGCAACCCAGGCACTGGGATGGACGAGACTTCCAGCTCGTTGGCCGTGGCAGGCGTGGGCTCGTTGGCCGTGGCAGGTGTGGGCGCTGACAATTTGTGAGGTAGGGTCTTCATGGCCCTAAGCACCGACATCAGTGGCAGATCATTCAACTTGGAGATAGAGGCCATGGAAGGCTTCGAGACAGGGGCCGTGGAAGGCTTCGTGCAAGGGGCCTTGGAAGGCTTCAAGACAGGGGCCGTGGAAGGCTTCGTGCAAGGGGCCGTGGAAGGCTTGGACAAAGGAGCCGAAGATGCAAGTTTTGGCCCAGGGTTCCCGCCATAATCCACTGTGTAAAGGGAACCGCAATGTTCCAGAGCCTTCTCCACATATTTGTAGAGTGTCCAGTGAGGATCAGCCAGAGGCATTAGTTCCTTCAGTGCACTATTCAGACCGGACCGGAAGAAAACCACCAGAGAGCGGTCTGGATAGTGCAAAAACTCACGGACGTGATCCTCAACTGGATGGTCTCCTTGTTTAAGGGGCAGAATTCTGACAGCCGCTAGATCCATCTTTTGTCAGTCTTTCTGTAACAAGGCAGATGAGGATGGAGAAACAAAAGATGAACAAGTTAACTCAGAATAAAATGAAAACAAAATCAGGTACAGAACATGACAAAACAATCAGGGAACGAGGAACACCTGGGGGAACAATCAGGGAGAACTAATCATGAAATAAAACTACAAAGGACTACAAAAACTAACACAGGAAACAGGAACGGGGAACTAAACAAGAATTTTAACATAAAAGTCTAGACAAAGACAGGGAATACATGACACTTTATTACTCACAAAAAGAGCCTTACAAAAAGAGCTGTTTATGACATTTTTTGAAAGTGCGTTAAACATTACATGTATGAAAAAAATAAAAAACATTAAATCTAACAGCAATGACAGTGCCAAAGTTTATAATTCAAAACACTGAGACATAAAGTTCATTTTAAGTACATAAAACAATGACAGCATTTTGAACATAAATGACCATATAATCAACATAAAATGATCATAAAAAGATTAATGACCATAAAATCAACAGCAACAGCGTTGCCTAGGTCAAAGCTTTCATCTAAGAACACTGAAACACTTTTAACCCTTACTGCTTACTGATAGTCCATCGACTATTTCAAAGTTGAGGTGCAAGATATTATCGTTTGAACAGCAAGAATATTCTAAAAGACCAGAATATTTAAAAATAGCAGAGTTCTACATAGTCACACAAGGAAAATTGTGTCAAGTTTTATGTCAAGTTTCATGTAGTGAACTCCACTGCATCAGCAGCAACAGTAGAGCGATGGGCTTTGTTCCATATTGCAGTTGAACTATTGCGTACCCTAGAGATGGCATCCACTAGATACTTTGAAGCAATTAAGTTCAGTGTGTGAGCTGCACACCATTGTTGAGGTAGTAAGAAATAATATATACAGTATATATAAATGTACATATATATACAGGTGCATCTCAATAAATTAGAATGTCGTGGAAAAGTTCATTTATTTCAGTAATTCAACTCAAATTGTGAAACTCGTGTATTAAATAAATTCAATGCACACAGACTGAAGTAGTTTAAGTCTTTGGTTCTTTTAATTGTGATGATTTTGGCTCACATTTAACAAAAACCCACCAATTCACTATCTCAAAAAATTAGAATATGGTGACATGCCAATCAGCTAATCAACTCAAAACACCTGCAAAGATTTCCTGAGCCTTCAAAATGGTCTCTCAGTTTGGTTCACTAGGCTACACAATCATGGGGAAGACTGCTGATCTGACAGTTGTCCAGAAGACAATCATTGACACCCTTCACAAGGAGGGTAAGCCACAAACATTCATTGCCAAAGAAGCTGGCTGTTCACAGAGTGCTGTATCCAAGCATGTTAACAGAAAGTTGAGTGGAAGGGAAAAGTGTGGGAGAAAAAGATGCACAACCGACTGAGAGAACCACAGCCTTATGATTGTCCAGCAAAATCGATTCAAGAATTTGGGTGAACTTCACAAGGAATGGACTGAGGCTGGGGTCAAGGCATCAAGAGCCACCACACACAGACATGTCAAGGAATTTGGCTACAGTTGTCGTATTCCTCTTGTTAAGCCACTCCTGAACCACAGACAACGTCAGAGGCGTCTTACCTGGGCTAAGGAGAAGAAGAACTGGACTGTTGCCCAGTGGTCCAAAGTCCTCTTTTCAGATGAGAGCAAGTTTTGTATTTCATTTGGAAACCAAGGTCCTAGAGTCTGGAGGAAGGGTGGAGAAGCTCATAGCCCAAGTTGCTTGAAGTCCAGTGTTAAGTTTCCACAGTCTGTGATGATTTGGGGTGCAATGTCATCTGCTGGTGTTGGTCCATTGTGTTTTTGAAAACCAAAGTCACTGCACCCGTTTACCAAGAAATTTTGGAGCACTTCAGGCTTCCTTCTGCTGACCAGCTTTTTAAAGATGCTGATTTCATTTTCCAGCAGGATTTGGCACCTGCCCACACTGCCAAAAGCACCAAAAGTTGGTTAAATGACCATGGTGTTGGTGTGCTTGACTGGCCAGCAAACTCACCAGACCTGAACCCCATAGAGAATCTATGGGGTATTGTCAAGAGGAAAATGAGAAACAAGAGACCAAAAAATGCAGATGAGCTGAAGGCCACTGTCAAAGAAACCTGGGCTTCCATACCACCTCAGCAGTGCCACAAACTGATCACCTCCATGCCACGCCGAATTGAGGCAGTAATTAAAACAAAAGGAGCCCCTACCAAGTGTTGAGTACATATACAGTAAATGAACATACTTTCCAGAAGGCCAACAATTCACTAAAAATGTTTTTTTTTATTGGTCTTATGATGTATTCTAATATTTTGAGATAGTGAATTGGTGGGTTTTTGTTAAATGTGAGCAAAATCATCACAATTAAAAGAACCAAAGACTTAAACTACTTCAGTCTGTGTGCATTGAATTTATTTAATACACGAGTTTCACAATTTGAGTTGAATTACTGAAATAAATGAACTTTTCCACGACATTCTAATTTATTGAGATGCACCTGTATATATATATATATATATGACATCTGAAAACTCTGACACACTTACTTTTTACCCTTACTACTTAGAAATAGTCCATCACCTATTCCTTAGCTGAGGTGCATATCTTACTGTTATAATGTAAAACGAGCACATGCTCAATATTTTCATCTATGATACTATTGTGCTTTGGGATAAGAATGTGATGATACTGATATGAAAATGATCAATAAATTGTTAACAATTTATTGCCATTGCCTTGTTAATATGTAACCATGTAATCTATAACAAGTAACTGTAGTCCGATTACTTGTTTTAGAATTTTTTTTATCCAATTACAAGCACTTTATTTTTGTAATCTGATTACATAATACAGATTACATGTAATCCATTACTACCCAGCACTTCCTATAAATGTCCTTATTGATGGTATGTGTGAAGAGAACCAGAAGATTAAGTTTGAGTTCGTACGAGGTCAGGGTGTGCTGACGTAAGAACGTTCTGACGGAGATGATGCAATTACTCTGCGCCGTTTAACACCTCGGAAATAAAAAACATTTCAACAAACTGGTCAGATACTGAAACTAGAGCGCTTCTCTTCATCTGAGCGGATGAATACATTTCCTGACAGCTGAAAGGAACAGGTAATGATTTCCCATGTATTCTCTGATGAACCCACATTCTTCGCGCAGACCTCTGTGTAGCGAAATACATACATATTACTGAGCTTTTCAGACCCAGATAGCATCTCCACCTTCAGATGCTAGCAACAGCATTTTGTTCTCTGTAGTTCAACAGTCTCATTTGAATTTGGCGCATACGGTGTCATTGAGTCTCGAGCAAGTGCATAAATGAAAACATTTGTCAAAAAAAACAAAAAAAAAACACCAACATTAACAACCAAATACGTTCAGCTACAAAAATCATACCCCGCCATGTTTTCAAACTAAAAGCCCACATTTCCTGCGCAGCCATTTCGGCATTTCCGGCAAACGACGTCACACAACAGTTTAGTGCTAATGTGTGAATGGTAGCAAAACGGAAAATAGACGGAAAGTATTTTCATGTGTGAACAGCACATTTGGTACATTTACCAGTAATGGCAAACCAACGCAATGCCAATCCTGTAATTTACCTGGTTGCATGCGTGAATGGTGCTAATGAGTCAGTGAGTTCAATCAGAGACAGTTTTGCAGAGATGGACCACTGGTTTTAAAATGAATGGGAGAAATTGGAATGCCCAACAGCCAACAAATGTAGAAAAGAAAGTCCCGTCTTACAGGTAAAAGAGCCAATCATCTTTTAGATACAGATATGGACTGTCAGTCAACTCAAGCTTAACCAGCCTGAAAAATAATGTTGCTGTTTTATTGTTTTTTTTGTTTGTTTTTTGTTTTTTTTGTGTGTGATCTGAGCTAAAGAAGCATCATTTATGATACTATTGTTGTTAGATTTTACTGTTGATTTTAAATATGTTCTTTGATCTTAATCTTGACCAGACATTTTGGAGATTTCAGTCTTTCCCCATTCAGGTAGATAGAAGCTGTAGTTTTATGCCGCTTGTTTACATAGAAAACAGCTGCCCTGGACCGTTCCTAAAATGGCCGCCGAGGGGATTGACTTGCCTTGAAACCCAAGGGACTTTGGTTTAATGTATCTGTCCAATTCGTGAAAGAATCTTTTAAACTGGTTTTGTGAACCAGATCAACTGATTCATTCAAAAGCTCCCATTCAAAAGAATGACTGTTTCACAAATGAACACACTCATTTTCGGGTAAACTAATCTTTCAAATTTTGTTTTTTTTTCATTTAGAAGATAATAATCTGGTCTAAAATGATCATTGAATCCTCTATGCAAACAAATGAAAATGGAAATTTTATCCAGTGCTTTTAATAAGGTAGCAAAACAAATTTATTATTTAATGTTCAAGTAATTAAATCAACTTTGAGACAGAAAGAAGACCTATAGTTATATTTGTAACCCTACTGACTGTTAATCATGGAGTAGTGTTTTCAGTTAGTTGTGTCTCACTAGTGGCATCTCTGATGTCTAGGCAACAAAGGGCTTTCTGACAGCTCTGTTCATTCTCCTCAGCTCCTTTGTTACTGGGGTATCCAGTCATGTTATTAAATTCACCACTGGCAGCGCTACCTGGAGGGCTTGTGAATTTGTGTCACTCCGTCTTTGGGGATAAGGCCTCTGCACGCCGTGACAATGCAATTTCATTTCTCTTTGCTTGTATAGTGCCAGAACACAATAAAACTGTCTGGTTCCAGTCAGACTGTTTTTACTGACCCAAAATTCTAGCCCTGAAAACTATTAGTAGTGAAATGTCAGACTCTAAAATGCAGAATAATGGTCTTTTTCCTAAAGGTTTAGTTGTTGGACACAATAAAACAGTTGTTGGACTAGTGTGAGTCACTAACTGCTCAGGAGGTAAACCTCACACGTTTTAATGACCAACCCAAAAAACCTATACTCGGCTACTGGTAAAATTTGTGTATTTGTTTTGGCTGCATGTGTGTGATTCTTAAATGACTATTATCTGTAAAAAAAAATTATAGTCATTTTGGTTACTGCTTTTGGATGAACAGACTGTTATTTAAATGAATAGAGGTGGCAAAATTTTCCAGTATGGCAGTTTTTTATTTTTTATTTTTGTGTGGTTTTGTAAAGCATGATTTGTTGGAAGATACAGTTACAAAACATCTGAAATACAAACTGCAGTTTTAACGCAACAGTGTGTTTCCATTGCTATAAAGAGCCAAAAAGTATAACTCGTATAACTCAAAAGCCCCTCTTTACAGTTTAGTCTTATAGATACATCACAAGCCTCTTATATAATTACATATTTTGATTTCTTCAGGGATGATTAAAAGAGCAATCAGTTTATTTATTTATTTAGTCAGAATGCCCATGTATAGAGTAATATATTCACTGGGCACATCAACCCAACCCAAGTAATAAGCAACATTTGCTTTTAATAATTACATTTGCAGGAGTGTGGTATGTAGAGATTTTGCTTTGACTAATTTATGGCCGGCTTTTGCATTTCTAAATTGCAGACCTGGAAGGTCATTTAGAGGCTTTATACAAAAATAAACAAACAAATAATAAAAAAAATATAGCTTCTGATTCAGCACAATCAGAAGCTTAGCAACTACTGACACAACAAAGCAGCACTATTTTTGGATCTTAGCCACCATAGCTGCTGTTTCTAACGTAGAGACTGTCATAGACATTTTATTTTATTTTTTAAAGACGAGGCTGGCAGCGCTGACTCTGGGACGAACGAGGCTGGCAACCCAGGCTCTGGGACGGACGAGACTTCCAGCTCGTTGGCCGTGGCAGGCGTGGGCTCATTGGCCGTGTCAGGTGTGGGCGCTGACAATTTGTGAGGTAGGGTCTTTATGGCCCTAAGCACCGACATCAGTGGCAGATCATTCAACTTGGAGATAGAGGCCATGGAAGGCTTCGAGACAGGGGCCGTGGCCGTAGAAGGCTTTGAGACAGAGGCCGTGGAAGGCTTCGAGACAGGGGCCATGGAAGGCTTCAAGACAGGGGCCGTGGCCGTGGAAGGCTTTGAGACAGAGGCCGTGGAAGGCTTCGAGACAGGGGCCGTGGAAGGCTTTGAGACAGGGGCCTTGGAAGGCTTCATGACTAAACTGCAGACCTGGAAGGTCATTTAGAGGCTTTATACAAAAATAAACAAACAAATAATAAAAAAAATATAGCTTCTGATTCAGCACAATCAGAACCTTAGCAACTACTGACACAACAAAGCAGCACTATTTTTGGATCTTAGCCACCATAGCTGCTGTTTCTAACGTAGAGACTGTCATGGACATTTTCTTTTATTTTAATCGTATATCAAAATATCAAAACTTATCCTCAACTGCAAAATATCTTTAAGTCTAATAATATTTTATGTCTATTATTATTATTATTATTATTATCATTATTACTTTATTACTACTACTTTATAAAGTAACCTACTTCATGCTTACACTGACAATCTCAAGACTTTATGTCTTGAGCTGAAACTACTTCACATTTTGTGTTAATAGCACATGACTAATTACTCGTAATTAACTTTGGCCTATTAAGGAAATCGATCCTGCCATCGGTAATGATTTAGTACAGCTATTATTTGTAAACATCAACCCAGAGGGCTGCAAGGACACTGCGTGAGTTTGACTGATACTCCTGGCCACATGTACTACAGCTACAGTCAGTAAATGCAAACAGAGAGTGAATTAAATCATGAAATATCTTTGTTTTATCACATTAAAGGTTGAGCTGCAATTAAGTGTGCTTTTGTACTCTGGCAGGAAACACTACAACAGTCCACTTCTTTCCACTTTGTATATGAACATTTGACTTGGGATAACATTAGTGAGTCTCATCCCCAACCAGTCAGCTATTTGTCACTATCAAAAGCCAGAATGTGGAATGTGGAATCTATATTCTGCATTTAAAACATTTATGCATTCACCTTAAAGACACCGGACATAAAGGGCTGACTGTAAAGTCATTAGAGCCAGATCAATAATGCAAATGATTAGACAGTTGCAGCAGAAAGTGTGGCAGACCATTTTAGATGAGCACCACTTTGAACCTTTTAGATCAGCACAGAGACAGCTCTCATGGGAATGACAGATTTTATGGATTTTTTGCAGAGATTTTGTTTAAATTTACTTGTTTACTTTATAATTCGAGGATATGAGATAAAGCATTCATTTGCTTTCTGATTCTAAACACACAGCTAATGTACAAGCTTTATACTGTTACCTCTGCCACTGTAAATGTAAAATGTAAATTTTCTAAAGTAAAAACTGAAGTGTGTAATTTCTGCACCATTAATGTCACCAAACGGAATTACTAAAATAATCGTTTTCAGGGGGCCTGGGTAGCTCAGCGAGTATTGACACTGACAACCAACCCTGGAGTCGCGAGTTTGAATCCAGGGTGTGCTGAGTGACTCCAGCCAGGTCTCCTAAGCAACCAAATTGGCACGGTTGCTAGGGAGGGTAGAGTCACATGGGGTAACCTCCTAGTGGTCGCGATTAGTGGTTCTCGCTCTAAAGTTGTGCATGGATCGTGGAGAGTAGCATGTGTCATGCACAATGAGCCATGTGATAAGATGCGCGGATTGACTGCCTCAGAAGCAGAGGCAACTGAGACTTGTCCTCCGCCACCCAGATTGAGGTGAGTAACCGCACCACCACGAGGACCTACTAGTAGTGGGAATTGGGCATTCCAAATTGTGGAGAAAAAGGGCTAAAAATAATAATAATAATAATAATAATAATGATTGTTTTCAAACAGGTTTTCCTGAAGACCCTCCCCGTCTTCTATTAGTTAGTCAAACAGATAGTCCCACCCTAAACTTATGCCGTTGGTTGAGCCAATGACTAAATTTACATGGACACCAGAAAGCGGCCTATCACAAGAAAGCAGCTTTCCCGTTTACATGCACCGTAAAAGCAGTGTACTAATTACTCCCATATACATGCAGATTGGTCAGTTAGCAGCTTTCTCCACAGCAACGTAATTTGCCGTAATTTATATGCTTGTGTAAATAACCAACATGGTATCGGAGGAAGACTTTACTATTTTATTCCCTATTGCTTCACTTTATTTGCTGTTTGTTTCCTTAACTTTCTAACACGACCTGCAGCTGAATGCGCAGCAGTAGTGGGATTTCCCTCAAATGTAAAACTCTGGGATTCCTCCAGTATACCAGCAAATATACACGAATGTGAGGGACCATCAATATTTTACATGGGTGTGTATAAATGGGTAAAGTTTATAGTGGATGTGCTTTTCCCACTGTACTCTGAAAAATGTTGAATTCTTTTCACTGTGTTGAGTTGTTGTTGGGCTCCATCCTATGACATTTGTTATCCAGTCTGTTCACACACATGCATGCTCCTCAAAAACCCATAAGAATGCTGCTTATGATTTTACATGGCCATATAAGCAGCGTTCTCCAGGAGAAACTCAAATGTGTTAAGTCACTTTTATCTTAATCCCTTAAATGGTGTAAGGAAACTGGCAAACTCGTTTACGTGATGTTTCAGAACACCACATTCTGCAAAAACCCTGGGATAAACAATTATCTTAAGTGCATGTAAATGTGGTAAATGTTGCTGTGTCAGGCTGGTTGGGATGCTCAAACAAACAGAGCAATGTTTTGATAGCACCATTAAGCCACAGTTTTTACTGTGCCTACAGATGGCTTTCTTCTAGTTGTTTCTGCATTCAAAGCTGGGAAAGGAGAAAGTATTTTAACACTGGAAAAATTATATGTTAACTTTAATTTCATTCAGTTTTGAAGTCTTCCTAACAGAAATACAGGTATGTGTCAGTTTGAATTTCTTCCATTAGATGGCAGTCATTGGTCATGTGTAGCACTTTGAATGCCTGATAACTTTAGTTTGTTTCCGTTTTCTCTATTTTCTTCACATTTCTGTCTGAAAATGACAGAATAGTTTGATTAAGTGCTCATTATAAAAATATGTATTTTGGAAATGAGTGGATCTATTGCTGAAAACAATTAAAAACATAAACTCTTAATGGTCTCATTAAAATACATTATATATGGTTGGCCACTCAGGTAGAGTGCTGACTATGTTTTAAGTCCATTCCCCAGGGCACTAAGAGATAGCTGGCTCTTACACAGTTAAGCAAGTTTTATGTATGATTCATCTTTGAATTTTTTTATTTTTTTATTCCCTACATATATAATTTTATGGTCTCATCCATGATTGTGTGTGAATTTTCTATTGTGTCAGCTATTTAGTCTGCATTAAAGAAGATACAACAAGATTACTTGCCACATCATTATTAGCATTCTGCCAGGTAGAGGATCTTCATAATTACTTGTGCAATACTTTTAAACTTCCCTAGACACATAAACTAAGCATATAAATGAGTGTAATGACATGGGGAATCCATTTTTTCTTGACCTTTTGACATTTAAGTGTTCATTGTACTATAAAAACTTACAGTAATTTTCAGAACTCAGAACGTACCCCCCAATGCACAAAAAACATTTATTGAAACAAGCTGCAAAAACAGCTAGTTCTCTACTTCTGTGACTTTGAGACATCACACGGTGGCTCATTTATGCATGCCCACCTCAACAGGTGCTGGTTCTGTTAGCGGCTGAAGCTTGTTTTGTGGAGGAACACACCTTTGGGACAGTTATGTGGATGAATCTACATGTTCTTTGTGTTTATCCCGTCTATTGGCTGGAGTTTGTTTTATAGATTTTCTTCTGTTATGTAATTCTGTCTCACAAAATTTGTATAGATACACCAGACTTGAGCAATCCGATGGCAAAATTGTTGCGGGGGCTCTCATAGGCGTACGTGGACTGTTTGAGTTTAGAGGGATGGACGCCAGTTGGCACTGTCGTGCATGGGGTTAATGCGCACATTTTTCTTTTTTCTGTTTGTTTGGTTCTGGGGGAAGTTTGGGGTTTGATTGTTGCACTAATGTTGGAATGTGGTCTTTATAATTTTGTTTTTGACACACAATCTATTTTTTCTAATATGTCAAAATGTCAAATGTTAGTTTGAGTGGACTGTCTCTCTCCACATGGAATGTGAATGGGTTGGGGCACCCCATAAAAACAAGGAAGGTTATTTCTTTTATTAAACATAAGAAATATGATTTAGTGTTTCTTCAAGAAACGCATCTTTCCCCACAGGAAGCTGAAAAATTTGGGAAGATACGGGGTGGGCATGTTTTCTTTAGTGTTGTCTCAAGTTAGAGCAGGGGAGTCATTACATTGATAAGTAAACATCTACAATTCAAATGTCTCAAACAGAGTAAAGATAAATTAGGAAGAGTCATTACTGTTTTAGGAGAAATTCAGGGGCAAAGGTTGATTTTGGCTAATATTTATGCACCTAACACTGATGATCAGGGCTTTTTTATAGATCTTGAAGGGAAGTTGCAAGCCGCTGGCACCCCACATGATATAATATTGGGAGGAGACTTTAATCTATTGATGGACTCAGTCCTTGATCATAGTGAAGCAAAATGTGTAAGCCCCCTAGAGCAACATTGACGCTTCACAGGATGAGTAAAAATCTTGGTCTTACAGATATTTGGAGACTTTTGAACCCATCTGGTAGGGACTACACATTCTTTTCATCAGTCCATAAGATTTATTCTAGAATAGATTTTTTTTTTTTTATATCTAAGTCCCTCATTTCATCTGTTGTTGACTGCTCAATTGGAAACATCTTAGTCTCAGATCACACCCTGGTGGGTTTAGAGATGTTGCCACATATGGAGAAAATGAAATCATATAGTTGGCACTTTATTGTATCCTTTTTGCAAAATCCTGAATTCCAACAAATGTTAAAGGCTGAAATTAATGTTTATATGGAGACCAACTGGTCCTCTGATCCTTTGTGGGCATGGCTTGAGAGGCACTTAAGGTGGTTCTTAGGGGTCAGATCATACAGTATGCCTCATTCATCAAAAAATCCAAAGCAATCGTGGAGTTGACAGGGATATTAAAAGTGCCGAAGCAGAGCTTAATTGCCAAATGTCATCTGATGGCCTCAGAGATTTGACCCCATTGAAATACAGATATAATACTATTTTGTCGCAGAAGGTGGAGTTTTGCCATTCAGGGCAAGACAGTCATACTTTGAGTCAGGGGAAAAAGCATGGAAGCTTTTGGTTAGATATATAAAACAGAGAGAGTCTTTTTCTATCATTCCCTCAGTGAAATCTGCTGGTGGTGAAATCTTTACCTCGGCCATTGATATTAATAATGCTTTTAAAGAATTCTATCTTGATCTCTATAGCTCCACGTCTTTGTCTACTGATGAAGATATTAGAAACTTTGTGGAACCATTCAAACTCCCTAAACTGCCGAATGAGCAAAAAAAATATCTTGATTCTGAGATAACCTTGGAGGAGCTAGGCGAGGTAATTAATGCCTTGCCTACAGGCAAGGCTCTGGGGCCAGATGGCTTTGCTGCTGAGTTTTTTAGACCTTATGCTACAGAATTGGCTCTACTTTTGCTAGAAGTTTATACAGAATCATTAAAGAATGGAAAGTTTCCACCAAACATGACGCAAGCTTGGATCAGTCTGATTCTTAAAAAGGACAAAGATCCAAGCGATTGTAAGAGTTACCGTCCAATTTTCTTGATCCAGCTAGATGTTAAAATATTGTCAACAATTTTGGCTAACCAATTAAGTAAAGTTATGACATCTCTTATACATATAGATCAAGTGGGATTTATTCGGGCCGTAACTCTTCTGATAACATTAGGTGTTTCATCAATATCATGTGATCAGTGGCGAATGATCAGTCTCTGGTCGCTGCCATCTCACTTGATGCCGAAAAGGCGTTTGATATGGTAGAATGTGTTTATCTTTTTAAGATTTTGGAAATGTATGGGTTTGGGAATACATTTATTGGATGGATTACGTTACTTTATAGACACCCGGTAGCAGCGGTACAAACAAATTGATTAATTTCAGATTACTTTACTCTGGATAGGGACACCCGGCAGGGTTGCCCTCTTTCCCCATTATTGTTCTGTCTTGCCCTGGAACCATTAGCAGCCATGATAAGAAAGGAGGATGATTTCCAGGGATGATGGCAGGAGGTGTGGCACATAAACTTCTGCTTTACCCAGATTATATTTTATTATTCATCTCCAACCCTTCTAGATCTATGCCTTGCCTCCACAGATTTATTCTAAGTTCTCGGGATACAGAGTTAATTGGTCTGAATCCAAAGCTATGGCTCTAACAGCATAATGCCGATAATGGCTTTTCAGCCTGGCGCATTTCAGTGGCCCAAACAGGGCATTAAGAATTTGGGTATTTTATTCCCAGCAAATTTGTGTGATTTAGTTAGAGTTAATTTTAATAAAAAGGTTTTCGAGCGATATGGGCAGGTGGGCTTCATTACATTTATCGATAATTGGGAAGGTTAATGTTATTAAAATGAATTGTATTCCAAAATTCAACTACCTGCTACAGTCTCTCCCTTTAGATGTTCCCCTATAGATGTCTTATTTCAAGCAATTTGATAGCATAGCGAAGCCCTTCTTTTGGAATGGTAAACGTCCCAGATTACATTTCATTAAGCTGCATAGGCCGATTGACAAAGGTGGGCTAGGTCTACCCAAGATTTTGCTTTATTATTATGTGTTCGGTCTCATACATTTGGCTCACTGGGGGGTGGGGGGGGTTACTACACTCGGTGACCTATATGAGAGCAGAGTGTTGAGATCCTTTGAAAATTTGGTTCAACATTTTGGGATTCCCAGATCTCAGGTCTTTAGGTATTTACAGCTGCGCCACCTGCTCTGTACTATTTTTGGGAGTAGCATACTCCCCCCTAAAGCAGCAGACACTCTGGGAGGGGTGATTACTGTTTTTGGAAAAGGTCATGAGGCATCAATGTATTACTCCCTACTAATTCAGAGTTTTGGGGACAGAGCTTTAACTTCTATCAAGAGACTATATGAGAAAGATTTAAACTTGTATTCGAGGAGGGAGAGTGGGCTAGGATTCTAAAAAACATCAAGTCTGCATCTAGGGACGCAAGGGTGCACCTTATGCAATTCAAGATTTTACATCGATTTTATTGGACCTTCTCTAGATTGTATAGACTTGGTCTTAAAGACACACCCACCTGCTGGCGATACCAATCAGAGGATGGAGACATAACCCATGTCTTTTGGTAGTGTGTTAAGATCCAGGAGTTTTGGTTGAAGGTTCAGAGTTTTGTGTGTGACGTATTGGGCACTCTGGTTTCATTTTGCCCCAGACTCTGCATTTTGGGCGATGGGGTGGTCATCAATGTAGAGAATAGACACATAAAGAGTTGGGTCCTAACCAGTGTCATGATTGCCAGACACCTAGTTTTAAGGGGATGGAGGTTGGCTGGAGTGCCCTCATTTCAGGAGTGGTGCTCGGAGATGGGGAGTGTGGCAGCCTTTGAAGAAGTGTCATTTTGAAGACTGGGGAAATTGAACTTGTTTATGGGGTGGAATCTGGTGTTTCTGGATGTGTGGTTATTATTATTATTAATTTTTTTTTTGTGTGTGTGTGTCTATAATCATATATGACCACTGGGATGTTGTTGGGGGCCAGGGTGGGGTTGGGGATTGGGAGAGGGAGGGGTAATAGTGGGGGATAATTGTTGATTCTGTGTATAAAACATAAAAGGGCTCTCAGTAGCCAATTTTGTTTGCCTTTTACAACACAGGGTAAACATAGGTTTTTTGTGTGGCAAACAAGCAGACACCACTCTCCTCTGCCAATCTCTCTGCCTCTCTGGCACATTCGTGCTCTTTTAAAGAGCACCTAATATGGTTTTTCAAATGTAACCTTTCAAGTAGTGTGTTATATAGCTGTTTGTGAATGTAAAAAAGTCCCAAAAGAAAGAACCGATTCTGAACACCTGAAATGAGTCGTTAGTAATTCCAGACTTACTTCCTGTACTAGCCTACGTAATTTGGTAACAAAAAACCCGCCTCTGGTCTTCATTGGCTGCTCGTGAACAGCTTTGACCCGCCCTCAAACACTACACTAAGCGGTAGACCAATCACAACAGACTGTGACATCTGACCAGTCAGAGCAGAGTAGGCTCTCTGAAAGGAGGAGTTTGGAATTAATCCTTTAGAACAGATAATTGAACGAGTCGTTTTTGACACTGGGAAAAAGGTAATGCTGCAATTTAAATGATGAGCAAATTAAAGTGTTTTTTGACCTTGGATGCATGTAAATCTATTGTATGAGACCTTTAAAACAAAATTAGGTATGTTTAAAACCATAATAGGTGCTCTTTAAAGTCTCCCTTCATCATCACTGTAACAAGAAACACCCAGGTGACGACCCTCAACCGCTCTCTCTCTCCCGCAGAAAGACACACGACCACGGCCCCATCCCCATATACCCCCACCACCCGACTCAGGCCAGAGAACCATCTGGCCTGCCAACTCACCCCCCCCCCCCCCCATTTTGGGAGAGAAAGTCAGCGACAGCCATCTGTGCCCCCGGTCTGTGGATCACCTAGAATTTGAATGGCTGAAGTTCCATGTACCAACGGGTGATCCGCACGTTGGTATCCTTCATGCGGTTGAGCCACTGGAGTGGGGTGTGATCTGAGCAGAGGGTGAAGGCCCACCCCAGCAGGTAGTATTGGAGAGTGAGGACGGCCCACTTGATCGCTAGACACTCCTTCTCAATGGCACTGTACTTCGTCTCCCTCAGAGAGCGCTTGCAACTAATGTACAGCACCAGCTGTTCCTCCCCCCCCACCTCCTGCGACAGCACTGCCCCCAGCCCCCTGTTGGATGCATCTGTCTGATAAAAGGGAGAGAGAAATTAGGAGCATGTAAAAGTGGCCTCCCAAAAAGTGCTGATTTTACTTTCAAGAAAGCCTGTTGGCACGACTCCACTGGACCAGATCGGGGACCCCCTTTCTAGTAAGATCAGTCAGCGGGCTGGTGATGTCAGAGTAACTAGGCACAAACCTTTGGTAGTAGCCAGCCAGCCCCAGGAACTGTCTCACCTCCTTTTTGGTCTTGGGCCTTGGGCAGGCCGCGATCGCCACAATCTTGTTAATCTTGGGGCCGCACCTGCCCATGACCCAAGTGGAACCCCAGATACTGAACTTCCACCCGCCCAATTGCACACTTCTTTGGGTTGGCCATGAGACCCGCTCATCGCAACGACCTCAACGACAGCCCGCAGATGTTGCATGTGCCGCCGCCAATCATTACTATAGATAATGATATCATACAAATAGGCAGCGGCATATGCTGCATGTGGCCTGAGAACTTTGTCCATGATATGTTGGAACGTAGCGGGGGCCCTGAACAAACCGAATGGAAGAGTAATGAATTGGTGTAAACCGAATGGTGTGGAAAAATATTTTTTTTCTCAGGAGATTGAAGTTAAAGGGATCTGCCAATAACCCTTTGTTAAATCCAGTGTCGAATAAAATTGAGCCACGCCCACCCGATCGAGCAATTCGTCAGTCTGGGGCGTTGGGTATGCATCAAATTGGGAAACCGCATTGATTTTCCGATACTCCACACATAATTGGACCGTCCCGTCGCTCTTAGGTACCAGAACTACTGGGCTGGCCCAGTCACTGTGCGACTCTTCTATAGAGTAATGGTAACAAGTGGGAGATTTTGGGTAATGGAGAAGTCAGGAGGGAGCGAAATGTTAGGGTGAGTATTTATTTACTCTTCCTTCAACACAAAACTTTAATATAAAAGGTCTCTCAGTAGCCAACTTGAACAAAAGGGTTTTTTGTTTGTCTTTTACAACACAGGGTAAACATAGGCTTTTTGTGTGGCAAACATGCAGACACCACTCGCCTCTGCCACTCTCTGTGCCTCTCTGGTGCATTCGTGCTCTTTTAAGGTCTCCCTCCACCACAAGAAACAGCTGTTAGAGATAATGAAACCCAGGTGACAACCTTCACCGCTCTCTCTTTCTCTCTCCCGCAGACAGACATAGGACCACACCCCCATCCCCACAGGGACTTACACAAGACACCTTCATGTGCCGATTTGGATGATTTTTAATTATTTTTCTATATAAGCATGCACTAGACTGACGTCTTTGACCGTTGTCATGCATCTCGCACCGTTTTGTTTAGTTAAAACTTTTAAAAGTGTTCTGCCCATTATCTAGTCATGTTATATTGGCCCCATCTTGTGGTCATTATCTGTATTTCAGTTGTTTCTTTATTCTGCTGCACATTCGCATTCTCGGTTCAGTTTTGTAACAGTGAACGTGCAGCAGCGGTTACATTTCAGCACGCAGATATCTTTGCCTTGGTGAAAGGTCTGAATGTAAGTTTTTGTGATTATTTGTAAGCGATTTATAAGAGTATTATGTGGTGACATAATATTTGTTCTTGACAGTGTATTTGAGATCGATGTAATGTGATAATTTGAGAAAGTTTTCCATCATGTGTATACGCATGTGTAGGCAGCACACGCTCATGTTCATATGTGTATCAAAACTAATTAATGCACAAATTATTATTTCATTTCTTGTTTATTGTATTTCAGTTTTACAAAGAAAAAGATATGAAAAAGGAAAAGAAGCAATCACAGAAGTAAATGTTCTGGAAGGGACCAACTGTTTTTGTGTGTATTTGTTCGCTAGCTATCTAGCTTCTACAGAGTTATGCAGTTGTGAGGACAGCATAAAAAGGAACCCTTTCTGTTTCATTCTGATGCGCTGCATCTTGCTGTTTTGAGTATAAACGCATCCTGGACACCTTCCTGTGGCCATCTGCACTATTTTTAATTGTTGGTCAATGTAAACATGCACTAGATGGATGTCTTTGACCGCTTTGATGCACTTTCGGATATGTGCACTGCGTTTTAAGAGCGGAAAAAGTTTACTTCTAAAAACATGTCTCGTTCTGCTCCATTCCACTGCTGCTGCTGGCAGTGAGAACCGCATTCCGTGAGATGTCATGGTTGTCAGAAACGCGTCTTGTCCTGTGTGTAAACAAATATGGAAGATGTGAGATGTTGTGGCTGTGAAGACCAACATCTCTGCTTTGTCCTCTGTTGAAGCATCACAACATTAGGAAAGAGCAAGATTATATGTGTGTGGTACATTTCTCAGTGTACTGTATAATGTCTGTGTGGCACATTTCACCGCGGATTATATGTGTTTGTTCATTTCACCGTGTGTTATACTGTATGTGTTTTTGGCTCATATCAGCGTGGATTGCTTGTGAACCAGTCACAATGATTCAAGCTTTGCAAAGGAACTGTTTTGAAAGATGGGGCAGAAATACACTAGTGGACCCGACCACAAACCGTAAGTAACCAGATTCATTCATGAATGTTTAATCTCTCCTGACCGTTTGATATTTATATTTTATGGTGCCTGTTGGGCTTGAGTGAATTGTTTGATACATTCGAATGCATTATTCAATTTTAGTGAATTATTTGTAATGTGAATAAACATCTCTCAATGTGTTGAGTCCCCCAGGCTCACACAAATCTGAGTTTCACGATTTCTCAAAAGCTGACTGTGTTCTGCTGATATCATCCCTTGGCTGAGGAAACGGTGGACTCCCCAATGTTAGGACATCAGTGCTTGTTGGCATAATAAAAGCTTCCTAGTTTGCATTTGAGGGCCCACAGTGCCAGGCATGATGTGCAAGGGCTTGGCACACTCTTTCCTCTGAAGAGCACCAAGTGGACACCACATCATCTGCCATCTGTTATCAATGGCAGAATGTCCCTCAGTACTAGATGTTTCTATGTGCAGATGGTTCTCCCTGTTATCTTCTAAGTACACACAAAAAATAAAATATTTTTTAAATAATTATTTATATTTATTATATATATTATGCCAAAAGTTTTATGTTTTCACTATACCACAGATTTTAAATGGTCCTGTGCAACATACATTTTTCAAAGTTCAAATATTCCATATAGTTTCTCAATTAATATAAGGTCTTAAAAACTGCATGAATCATAATCATTATTTAAAAAACAAATTATAATAATAATAGCAAAATGCAACTCAGATGTGCCCATTGGTGGGCCTGTACAGAATTTTTTTTTTAATCAGAAATATCAATAACTACAGTCTTGACCAACACAAAATAGGTATGGCTTTAAAGCTTATAAGCTCTACTTTACGATGCATGTAGTCATTATTACAAAAACTGAAGTGCTTTGAAATTTGCAGACAAATCAGAAGTGTTCTGTTTTGATCATTTATGAATAATCTTGCACTGCACATTGTGACGAGGAGGAGGGTGTGGCTGGGCCGTGATGGAGCATGGCCGGTGCTGAATCAGCGGGAGAATAAGGGGCGGCCAGAGGTGCCGGTTCGAGAGAAAGAGATGCACACGGCCACGCTGCATGTTTGTTTATGTTGGTTTTAAGTTTCCATTAAACTTTGTGTTTACTGTTCAGCTGGAACCCGCCTCCTCCTTGCCCGTCCTTTATGTGTTACAGTGGTGCCGAAACCCGGGAGGGAAAAGGGATGTGCTGTTGTGCAGTCATCGCTGCTGCCATCCGCCAGGGGAGCAGCCGTGGCTGTCTGCCTGGGGATGGAGGGGTTCTGTCCACCAGGGGTCGGAGGACTCACTGCCGTCTGCCTGGGGAGGAGCAAGCTGGCATCTGCCAGAGGGTGAAGGAGCGGTTGAGGACCGGGCGACAGCGCGTCCGCGAGCCACCGTGCAAGTTGTTCTCTCTCTCTCCTCTCTCTCTCTCTCTCTCTCCCTCTCTGTGTTTCCGTTCGCCCTTTCCCTCTCCCCACACCTCATCTCTCCCCCAGGTTCGCAGGAGGCGGGGTGGACCACCAGCTGACAAAATGGCCGGAAGGGCAGTGTCTCTCCTCCAGAGATGGGGGGGAGTTAATCAGACCGGTTGTGCCCCGGCCTGAATTGGGCAGGGGAGGAGTGTGATGAGAAGGAGGGTGTGGCCGGGCCATGATGGAGCACGGCGGCGCTGAATCAGCTGATCAGCGGGAGAGCAAGATAAAGGCAGCTGGAGATGCCGGTTTAGGAGAGAGAGAGAGAGAGAGAGACGCACGTGGCCACGTTACATATGTGTCTGTGTTTGTTTACATTTGTTTTAAGTTGAGTTTCTGATTAAACTTTATGTTGACTGTTCAGCCAGTTCCCGCCTCCTCCTTGCCCATCCTTATACTGTTACACACATATTATTGTAATGAGTAAAAACATCAAACTGATCAAATAGCCATGTGTCATATGTCATTGGAGAGCTCTCGAAAAGTTGAATACAACCAGTCTATGTTTTTCTCACAGACAAAATATATATAGCGAGTAATAGCTAAGTACACGTCTTTGACTTACATGTTACATGTAAACAGGTGTTGCTTATTTGCAGTGTTTTTACTTATACCTTCACAAAAAATAAACAGAACATAAAATATCACATACCATTTCTTAGAGGAAGGGATTCCCGTTAAAACGAGCCCACACACAACATAATCAGATCATTAGATAATCCACACAAAGTACAATGTTCCAACAGCACATAATGTGCTATCCGGCTAAAAAAAGTTAGCTTTCCTGGATCAGCTTCACTGAACACTAAACCAATCATATTAGGATTCAGATCGCGGCAACCAGCAGTGGAAGTCATCCAAATATGGGCAGAGAGGGACGTTCACTCTAATTGCATATGGCCACCAGGAGATGGCGTCAAGTACATGACACAGACTCAGTGATGGCTCAAATGACACAAGAATGGAACTGAATGAGATCTCGTTACTCATGCCTGCATGCTTTGGAGAGAGAGTATACCTTCATTGTTGTATTTGCATGTGTAATTAGTTCTTATGTAAAATTATTTTGTTATATTTGTTTGGAGAGGATTTAGGACACGTTTTTGGACACTAGGAATTATTATGTTTTGTAATGCTATTACTTTTGATTGCTTTGTCACATAAACACAAAATTTTACTGAGTTATAGGAGAAATGTTTGGGAACAAAAAGTTTTTTCCAGTTTTTCGGAGCTACCTTATTTACACCCTGAGATATATAATGTCAAGTCAGAAAAAGAAGAAAAAAAGTTAATTTTTGGCTCTTTTTTTTTCCAGATTTGTCAGCAATTTCTTAGGCTGAGAGTCTCAGAATTTATCATAATCAAATTATTAAGAAATATATATATACGTTTTCTTTAAAATGATACCAAACACTTAAACCTCCTTGTTTTTTTCTGTTTTTCCGACCGCATTTTTACTCTGTCTTGTCTCGGTCTCAGACAAAGAGGACTTGGGATTTTATTTCAAGACCGGTCAAGACCACAACTGCGGGGATATCACTAAATTGCCTGTGTGTCATCTGATTTATTTGTTAACGTCATTACTGTGACTGGATGCAAAACTGCAAATGCAAGCAATAACTTGACTCATTTCTAATTTAACATTTTTGTTGCTGTTAACGGCTGTCACCCCTCCCCGCCCCCCTTCACACGCACTCCAAGAAAGTGAATGCGGGAGACAGGAGAAGAAACTGTGGCTGTCTGAGAGATGTCAGACAAATCTTCTGTAATACAATTTGGCTCCCTAAGTCTTGGTCCCGATACACTCTGGTCTTGGTCTTGACTTGGTCTCGGTTTAGGTTGTCTTGACTACAACACTGCTTGACAATGAATACACAGCAACACACACACACACACACAAAGGGGAATTATGAACATTAAATATCTGACTGCATGGAATTGCATATAGTTTGTTCTAATTGGGGCACGTTGCCCCATCAGCGAAACAGGGATTTAAACCTGGCTGGTCACTTCTGCTTGCTAGCTAAGAATTAAAAGACTGTGCAAGATGCTAGCTAACAGATTGGAGATTTGCTACTGTAAAATTAACTTTTTGCAATATCTTCCAAATTTTTTTTTTTTTTTAATTTTTCCACAATTTTTTCTCTACACAGTGTTTATATGGCAACAAGTAAACAAATGAAGTTTCGTCTTACCAGTGTGTGTGGAAATGTTTAAGCTAGGTGTGTTACAACTAGTCCCGCAATTGTTTGTGCCCCACTCTCCCCTACATAGTGTTCTTGTTTTACAGTTCTGTGCAAAAGTTTTAGGCACTTGTGAAAAATGTTGCATAGTGAGGATGTCTTCAAAAATAATGCCATAAATAGTTTTCATTTATCAATTAACATCATACAAAGTCCAGTAAACATAAAAAAAAAGGTAAATCAATATCTGGTGTGACCACCTTTGCCTTTAAAACGGCCCCAATTCTCCTAGGTACACCTGGACACAGTTTTTCTTGGTTGTTGGCAGATACGATGTTCCAAGCTTCTTGGAGAATACACCACAGTTCTTCTGTCTGTTTAGGCTGTCTCAATTGCTTCTGTCTCTTCATGTAATCTCAGACTGACACGATGTTCAGTGGGGGGCTCTGTGGGGGCAATGTCATCTCTTGCAGTGCACCCTGTTCTTCTATTCTAATCTTTTCTATTTGCAAAAGTAATGTTTGGGAGTCTAAAATATATTTTTCCTATTGACACACTAAAGCTGAAGATATAAATAACCATCTTAAGACAAATGTTTTTGTGAAACATCTTAAGTGCATAAAACTTTTGCACAGTACTGTATATTAGAACAACACAGGTGGTAAGTCAATTTCTGTATTTTTAATTAATGCCCAAACTAATAGTTGTAAATTAAAACTTTTTTGATTGTGGAATGTTATGTGTTAGTGATATCGAGCTAATTAACATCTTTTCTAGCTTTTGCAATTGTATGACTGTCTTTAATGGCATTACAAATGTTAATTTGAAGGTAATAAATACACCAGGATGGGAAAACATGATTTTGCACAAGTTCCACTGAATGCCATTAAAGGAGATTTTAACACTGACTGACAAAACCCAGTGCTGAGGCTGATGCTTGTCTCATGGTCTTCCTGTTTACCTTGATAACTGTCATTCTGTGGTGTAAATCTGTGTGAGCATGTGTGTCTATGTTTGAACATGTGTGTCAATGTGTCAATGTATGTCTTTCTGTGCTCATTTGAGACTTTTCTACCTCGTTTTATCATTTTTTAAAGAACATTTTCATCCATTTTTGTATCAGAAAGCAAAACATACTGTACAATTATGTGATTTTGTGCACAGTAATGTTAATAGTAAGTAACGCTCTCTTCATCTGTCTGCAGAACAAACAGTATATGCTCCTGCCGCCTACTTTTTGAATTAGGAAACTGAGAAACCTCAAGTGAAGTGTCTGTCGTGGACTGAAACTTCTGTCTCCTTGACAAGTGAATGAGTAAAAATGTCGTTGAAACCTCAGACATCATCTCAGTACCCCATCATCTGATGAGTCAACAGTTTTAGTGTAGTTTCCTAAGTGGTGGCCTTCATTCTTGCAATTTACTTTCTCAAATGGGACATAATGAAAGTGGATGTGTTACTAAGAATGATAACTGGCAAATTAACTGTTGCATGTAAATGCACAAGCTTTTATCCTTAGTGACAGGTTTCAAATTTGAAAAGCTTTCTTGGCTGTTGCACCGCAATGAGAATTTCTTTTTTCGACAAATCTAAATGGTCATATTTATGATAGCTATTTAACCATTTTAATGGGCCATATCTTAATGGGACATCTGTCCAATCCTACCCTATATCTTTGACTCGTCTCTAAACGGTTGCCAGCAAAATGTCATCAAGATGTAGACAGAAACTTTAGTGGCACATCATTTAAGTCTGTGATTGTTTTAGATTTTTAAACACAGCACTTAATCATTACTGAAAGGTCAGACCAGGTTGTTTCACCAGGAAAGATGCTATATTATCATGTCTTTGACCACAATTAATGGGCATGGGATTCATTTTGAAGAAATTATTTAAAAAGGCAGTGTAGACAGACAGTTTGTGGGTTATTCAGAGCTTGACTATTTTTGGGTTTGGGGTGAGAAGCACACACTCAAACACTCCTCTGCCAGCTGACTCTGACCCCTTCTGCTACACAAAGTCTGACAGACTCAAACACATACACATACACATACACACACCCTGACAAATACGTACAAGTGTTTTTGCTCCAGTTGCCTTCCTTGATGACTTCAACATGGGGCTTCCAATATTTTTTATTTTAGGAATGGTGCTGAATCTTGCACACAGCAGGAAAATACAAGGTAGGTTTAATGTCCTATCAGGTTTAATCCTTTTTGGCTTAATTTTAACATGTTTATATTAAATGATGCTTGTGTATCTCATTGCACTTTTGAATAGCTTGCATGTTTTTTGTAAGCTGGATATTAGGACAGATTTCGGATGGAGTAATTTAAATTACTAGCATATATAACCTGTGCATTTCATCTTAATCAGTGTAACTATTGGATATTCTCACTGAGCATACATTTCCTGAGAAAATTTGTGGCCATTGACCATTTTCTGTAGAAAGTTTTCAGAAAGTATAAGGTAATAATGTTCACAGGGTGAATTACTAAGAACACACCCTGCAAGAATATATCCCCTTGAGCACAATAACTAGATTTATTATGCATTTAAAGTGGCTTATTATGTGTTGTTGTTATTATAAATTGTTATTTAGAACTTTGACTGTTTCTGCTGTACAGAATTTTATGTACAGTTGTGCTCAAATGTTTGCATACCCTGGCAGAAATTTTGAAATTTTGGCATTGATTTTGAAAATATGACTGATCGTGCAAAAAAACTGTCTTTTATTTAAGGACAGTGATCATATGAAGTCATTTATTATCACATAGTTGTTTGGCTCCTTTTTAAATCATAATGATAACAGAAATCACCAAAATGGCCCTGATCAAAAGTTTACATACCCTTGAATGTTTGGCCTTGTTACAGACACACAAGGTGACACACACAGGTTTAAATGGCAATTAAAAGTTAATTTCCCACACCTGTGACTTTTTAAATTGCAATTAGTGTCTGTGTATAAATAGTCAATGAGTTTGTTAGCTCTCACGTGGTTGCACTGAGCAGGCTAGATACTGAGCCATGTGGAGCAGAAAAGAACTGTCAAAAGACCTGCGCAACAAGGAAATGGAACTTTATAAAGATGGAAAAGGATATAAAAATATATCCAAAGCCTTGAAAATGCCAGTCAGTACTGTTCAATCACTTATTAAGAAGTGGAAAATTCGGGGATCTCTTGATACCAAGCCAAGGTCAGGTAGATCAAGAAAGATTTCAGCCACAACTGCCAGAAGAATTGTTCGGGATACAAAGAAAAACCCACAGGTAACCTCAGGAGAAATACAGGCTGCTCTTGAAAAATACGGTGTGGATGTTTCAAGGAGCACAATATGACGATGCTTGAACAAAAATGAGCTGCATGGTCAAGTTTCCAGAAAGAAGCCTTTACTGCGCCAATGCCACAAAAAAGCCCGGTTACAATATGCCCGACAACACCATGACACACCTCACAGCTTCTGGCACACTGTAATTTGGAGTGACAAGACCAAAATAGAGCTTTATGGTCACAACCATAAGCACTATGTTTGGAGAGGGGTCAACAAGGCCTATAGTGAAAAGAATACCATCCCCACTGTGAAGCATGGTGGTGGCTCACTGATGTTTTGGGGGTGTGAGCTCTAAAGGCACGGGAATCTTGTGAAAATTGATGGCAAGATGAATGCAGCATGTTATCAGAAAATACTGGCAGACAATTTGCATTCTTCTGCACGAAAGCTGCGCATGGGACGCTCTTGGACTTTCCAGCACCACAATGACCCTAAGCTCAAGGCCAAGTTGTCCCTCCAGTGGTTACAGCAGAAAAAGGTTCTTGAGTGGCCATCACAGTCTCCTGACATTAATATCATCAAGCCACTCTTGGGAGATCTCAAACATGCGGTTCATGCAAGACGACCAAAGACTTTGCATAACCTGGAGGTATTTTGCTAAGAGGAATGGGCAGCTATACCACCTGCAAGAATTTGGGGCCTCATAGACAACTATTACAAAAGACTGCATGCTGTCATTGATGCTAAATAGGGCAATACACAGTATTAAGAACTAAGGGTATGCAGACTTTTGAACAGGGGTCATTTCATTTTTTAACTTTGTTGTCATGTTTTGTTTTATGATTGTGCCATTCTGTTATAACCTACAGTTGAATATGAATCCCATAAGAAATAAAAGAAATGTGTTTTGCCTGCTCACTCATGTTTTCTTTAAAAATGGTACATATATTACTAATTCTCCAAGGGTATGCAAACTTTTGAGCACAACTGTATGTGATGCTTTCTTTAATGGTTATAGTGGAATGAGTATAGCTCCGTGTTGGGAAGATTCTTTAAAAATACTGCTTTAGGCATTTCCACTGGCCTAATGTAGACATCAAGGATGTAACCACATACCCCTTTCATTCTGAAACTAATAAATACAGGGGCATTTAAAAAAAAAAAAAAAAAAAAAATTTTTTTAAATTAGATCCCTAGAAAAGATTAAATTCTTAGACAAATGTGGTTTGCATTTTTCAGTAAACAAAACAATTTAGAATGCAATATGTTTTGGATATCATGGTGAATGAAAATTGGCTATTGTGATTGTATGTTTCCTGATTTGTATGTGTTGACATATGTTTTAATATAATATTTCCATGCTGACAATGTTATTACCAGTCATGCCATTGATTTGTAACATCATCAAATCAATGTAGTGATGACGCATTGAACAGC
This sequence comes from Myxocyprinus asiaticus, assembly GCF_019703515.2. Classification (NCBI taxonomy): domain Eukaryota; kingdom Metazoa; phylum Chordata; class Actinopteri; order Cypriniformes; family Catostomidae; genus Myxocyprinus; species Myxocyprinus asiaticus. The sequence goes on from NC_059374.1 coordinate 17,790,210, forward strand.
TGTGATTCTGAACAAAAATTGTGTTCAAATGTTAATCTGTGAAATGTGACTGTGAATCAGATACAGTAGTATGTTTGTGGTTTACAGCAGCCCACGACACACATTTAGAAGACCTGTGTTGGAAAAAACTGTCACATGACTGAAAAACCAAAAACACCTGCTTCCTCTTGTGAAATCAGAGAAACTCGATATCCATCCTAGACTCTATGCACGCTTCATGTGATGTCACTTTTGTTGTTTGTTCCAGAAAAGGCCTGATCGGCCAAAACTTCCCAGTTTAAAAATTGAGCTTAAGTAATTATTCACCAAAAACTATGAAAAGTCAAAATCATTTACTCACCCTCATGTTGGGCCAAACCCATATGACTTTTTTTTTTTCTGTGGAACACAAAATGAAATGTTAGGCTTAGTCACCATCCACTTTCATTGCATTTGTTTGCCATACAATAAAAGTGAATGGTGACTGAGACTGTCAGTCCCTAAAAATTCATAAGAGTTTGGAACAACATGGACGAATGTTTATTTTTGGGTGAACTATCCCTTTAAGGTGATTTTAGCTGTTCTACAAAGTGAGAATTTGTGTAAAGTCCTTCAATTTTAAGAAGTAGGTTTCTTAATCTATGCCCTTCATTTAACAAAATAGCAGGGAGTGTTAAATGGACATGTTCGAGAAATGCATTTGTTGGCTGCCCTTTCACAACTGAAGAAATCTGTCAAAGTTTTTCATGAGTGCCAAGAGCTGACACTTCCCCCAACTGTGCTTTATATATGTGGGGTTTGCAGGGGACAGTGAGTAAGTAAACAACAAATAAATTTAGTTGTGTTCATAATGATTACTGTGTTGGACTATGTCATTAAATCTTGTCTCTGTAAACAAAAACACACCCTCTAAGTATCTTTGATTTACATTGCTCCCCTTGTTTTATAGATTCAGTGCCTAAAGACTTGGTTCTTGGCCAAGTTGTGACAGGGATTTTGGGGGAAGAGGTCTACCTGCACTGTCTGTACACTGGGCAAAGTAAAATCATGTTCTCTTCCTGGAACCGTCTCGATTCTTCAAAGAGTGCCAAGAAAATGGCAGGCTACAAATACAACAACATTCCTTTCAACCGAGAAAACTTTGATATTCCTGCATCAGTTACCAACCTCACTGTAAAGCTGAACGTAACCAGTCTTGATGTAGAGGGAGAATACACATGCGTCTTCAACTCTGATGATGATGAAACAAAGGACAACATGTTGCTCAAGATCATTGGTAAGTTTGAATGGAAATGATCCACTTCATTAAATGATGCAACATAGGCCACGTCAAATCAAATCTGTTTTCTTATGGAAACTCAGATTTCAATTTCTAAACATCATAATTTTCAAAGTATGTGGTAATGGAGTGTGCTTTCTAAGGTCTCCGTTTTCAGTGGAGGAAAATGCTGCTCCAGTATGGATGAGTCATAAACATAGCAAAATGAATGTGTTTTCAAACAAAAATGTAATAGTGTGGCCTTAGACAGAAAAGGAAAAGTTTTTGCAAAATGTCCTTATCACTGTTTTCCAGACAATTAAAATGAATGGGAATGGGGCCATTGGACTGCAAAAATGACAAAAAAGCAGTATAAAAGTGGTCCAAAGGACGCTATATTCTTCCAAGTATTTTGCAGCCATACGATAGCTTTGTGTAAAGAACAGACCAATTTAATTTTTGTAATTTAAATTCTCATTTGCTGAAAATGTATTTAGCTCTTAAATCTCAGTGTTCACATAGCCTGCATTAAAATGTGGGGCTTGATGGGGCATTAAGGGGCCAAGTTTGACATCAATGACATCATCATTGGTTCTCATTTGTCACATGCCATCAAACCTGGCATGACGTATCTTGAGACGGCAAATTTTAATATATGTGAATGCGAAAAGAGCGGCCAGGACATTCTGCAAAATAACTCCTGTTTTCTGTGAAAGAAAGAAAATTGAGCCTTATTTCATGAAAATTACATCACTTTGGCAACATTTTAGCAAACTTATATTACACGAGTCCTACATTTATTGTGGCAGTTCTAAGATAAAATGTCCACTGAGTGATGCTAAACTTGATGTTATGATTACATAATCCTGCAAAAGTCATTAATATCTCTGTTTTGTCTCTAAGCCCGGCCTGATATTGATATCACTGTGAAGGAGGAGGTAGTGAACGGGACCCTCTACCAAGCTGTCAGTTGCTCTGCAGCCAATGCCAAGCCCGAGGCTTTCATTAGCTGGGAGATCTCCGGTGCCCTTCCAAGAGATGACATCTTCTCTGTGAACATGATTAATACAACTCATTTCAATGGCACAACCAGTTCAATAAGTGTACTTCGATTCCCCCTTATTATGAATAATCAGAGTACTGTCACCTGTATCATCCAACATCCAACTTTTCCTGGAATTAAAAGAGCCAACATAGAGGTGGACACATTTGGTAAGTTCTGCTTTGACAAGTACACAATCAGTACATAAGAAACTGAAAGACAAAATGTCAGTGAATGTTTAGGCTGAGACAGACCACTTGTTTTAAAATTAATGGGAGAAGTCGGAATACGCAATTGGTGAGTGTAGAAAATGAAGTCCTGCCTTTCAGGTAAAAGAGCCAATCACCTTTTAGATATAGACATGGTCTGAGCTAAATAAGCAGAATTTATGATACCACTATTGTCAGATTTAACTGCTGTTTTGAAATATGTTCTTTATCGTAATCTTCACCAACTGTTTTGGAGATTTCAGTCCTTCCCAATTTAAGTAGAAATGAGCTGTACTTGTATGCCACTTGAATCCATAGATAATGGCTGCCTGGGTGTGTTCCCGAATTAAAGAAATAGTTCACCCAAAAATGATAATTCTCTCATCATTTACTTATTGGACCCTTATGTCGTCTCAAACTCCTATGACTTTCCTTGTTCCGTGCAACACAAACATAAAAATTTTAATGGAGATTTGATGTTTGTCCATACAATGTAAGTGAATGGGGCCATAAATGCACAAAATTAGTCCATATGACTCATATGGTTTAATCCAGGGGTTTTCAAAGTGTTAAACAGTTGCAATTGAAAGGACCTACAGAGCAGAGATCTTCTTCTAAAACTCTTTGTGTTCTACAGTAGAAAGAATGTCTTACACATCTGGGATGGCATGAGGGTGAGTAAATGATAAGAGAATTTTCATTTTTGTTTGAACTATCCCTTTAAGATGCCCACCGAGTAGACTGACTTGCCTTGAAAAGGAACTTTGATGCAAAAAAGCCTTTTCTGTTCTTGTGCATGGTCTATGTTTGTTTGGGATTAAACAGACAGAAACAGATCTGAGAAATGAAGTTAGGTATTCTCCTGCTGTCTGCTCTTTATGTGGGTGTTGCATGTGTTTCCTGTAGAAGCCTTATATTTTCAGCAGCTGTCCAACCACAAACATCATATACTCTGAAGGTACACCATAGAGATGTTTCTATTAAAAAAAAAAAGAAACTGGACTAAAGATATTTTTAAAAATATATACAAATATATTTTCTGAATCTCAACAATAGCCTTTATAGTTCATACAAGTTTCCTGCCTACATGAACTGAGAATATTGTACCTTGGAGTTATAGCTAGAATCTCCAACAGCTTGGTAAACAAATGCAACAGCTGCTAAAACTCCCCAAAACTCAAAAGGCAGCTTATTTAACCCAACGAATAAACTCCCATATATACTTCTTTGTTTTCGCAAAAAAGAATAGACTGTTAGATAGATTTCTTCACCTGCTCTTATTGGCACTTTTCTTCACTTTAATAGTTTCTCCTGTTATGACCATGGAGACAGTCTTGGTCCAGGAAGGGGGAGAAGATTTTCAAGAAGTCATCTGCACAGCGACAGGGGGGAGGCCTCAACCAAACATCACATGGATGTTGCCTGAATTAAAAAATGCACCACCTTTACAGAGAAATGTTTCAAAAGCAGATTCAGTTATTAGTTCATTCCAGTTCCAGTCAGATCTGTATCAGGGTGAAAATATCACTTGCATATTTGGCTACATGCTTCTTCCTTTCATAAGCACGAGGACCCTTACTTTGCCAACTTACTGTGAGTACTAGCACAATTTTAACTAAATATATTAGCATAAGTAGAATGTTTGTTTCATTTTTAAATCCTTTTTTTTCCCAGATCTCTCTTCCCTTCAGTTAAAGGATCATAGTCTTGCTATGAATGGTGGTGAAAATCAGACTTTATTGGTGTTTGAGGAAGGAGACACTAATGTCAAAATCAGTATGAATGTTTTGGGCATTGTACCAAGTTATAAAATCAGCTGTACCAAGTAAGAATTATTAATATCATACAGTATATCATCCCCTTAAAAAAAAGTCATATAGTCATCTAAAATTTTCCATAATTTGTGAATACTACACTGAAATATTAGATTCAATAATGTTGAGTACAGCATAAAGACACTCAACTAAATTGTGAAATGTCTGCTCGGCACTAATGTATCTCTTTGATTAAGGGAAGGCCAACCACTGCCTGAGGATGTGGATGTTGTTGGCAGTGATGTTTTTATCAAAGGACCTATTGAGGAACAGCACCATGCAGGACAATACATCTGTCAGGCTTCTTATCGTAGACATTTGGCCTCCTTACAGATGAAAATTGAAGTAAATCCGAAAGTCATATTGCCAGGTACAAAATCTGCTATATTAACACATTTCCACACACTACAACTACAGTATATAGAGATGGTTAACATAACCTGTTTGTCTTTTTCAGAGACATTCGCCCCTAATATTAGTTTGAATCACAATGTGAGTTCAGACCACATTTACATTGAGTGTTTGGCCTCCAATGGTTTTCCTGCAGCAAACGTGTCCTGGATCCTTCCACAAGAACTTAACAGTACAGTTCAATCTGATGTTGTTTCCTGTAACAGATCATGTTCTGTCAGAAGTGTGGTGACTGTGCCCATGTGCATGCCCCGTGAACACAAAATTGAGTGCATAGTTGAACATCCCCTTTTTACGGGCAAAGAGGGACGATGGTTGACTCTTTCCAAGTGTGGTAAGGCAATGAGACTCCAATCATCATAATAAATGTCTCTAAATTCTTTAATGTTTTTAGACATTACTGGCTGTGTTGCAAAATCAATTGAGCTGCCTATCTAGAGAGTATTTTGGGGCATCAAAGGTGCATTCGCCTGCCAAAGTTCACCTAACTTCAATTCCATGTTAAACACGTGAGGGGAAATTCTTCGCCAACTGGTTCATCACGTGAATTCCCATAGATTTTTTTTAATCCCCTTTTCTCCCAATTTGGAACACCCAATTCCCACTACTTCTTTAGGTCCTCGTGGTGGCACAGTTACTCACTTCAATCTGGGTGGCGGAGGATAAATCTCAGTTGCCTCCGCTTCTGAGACAGTCAGTCCACACATATTATCATATGGCTTGTTGTGCATGACACCGCAGAGACTCACAGCATGTGGAGGCTCATGCTATTCTCCACAATCCATGCACAACTTACCACACGCCCCATTGAGAGCGAGAACCACTAATCGCAACCCTCCCTAGCAACTGGGCCAATTTGGTTGCTTAGGAGACCTGGCTGGAGTAACTCAGCAGCCCTGGATTTGAACTCGCAACTCCAGGGGTGGTAGTCAGCGTCTTTACTCACTGAGCTACCCAGGCACTGTGAATTCCCATTGAGATGACTGTATTTAGCCCACAGAATTTTGCTGTGTGAAGGTAAATGTGACCTTGATTTAAAGCAAGAAATAGAAAGACAATTTTGAAATAATTGGTAAGGGCGTTATGAAATATACTAAAGGTATAGATTGGGAGGTGGAGCGATGCTGGAAGAATTGGCACCGGTGCAATGGAAGAATCCGCTTATATATACAGTAGGCTACCTGGTATATGATTGACAGGCCTAGATGAACAAGCTACTTCCAAACAAACCTTTGAAACTTCGTATAATAAGTACATAGTGACTCCGGTCTGTCAATAAAAACTATTAATTAATTAATAAATCGAATATGGCAGATATGTCAGCAGCATTTAACCTCACTGGTTTTCTTCACGTACCATGAACAAACATCATGTCGGAATGACCAATTTGGTTTGATGTAATCGACATAGCCACCATATTTGATTCACAGAGTTCATTAATAATATGATTTGAGAGTGAGTAACGACTTAAATTCTGTTTTGTTCATCATACAATGTGTTCTTATGGCTTCAGTTGATTTGGAATTGTAACGTATGCTGGAACTGCTGACAATGATGGCAATGACGAAGACGATGATGAGATGAAGAACTCAAGTGCAGTTTTAATTACAGAATGTGAAATCCAAAAACCCTAACTAAATATAAACATGAACATGGCTTTAACAAAAACATGAACTTGACATAAACTAGACTTGACTATGGCTTGGCTACAAAACAACATTCACATCCATCACATTCAATACTTGACAACTAGACAATGCAAACATGAGGGCTTAAATACAAGACATGGGAGAACATAAACCAATGAACAAACAGAACTCATAACAAGCTAATTAAACAATAAACCAATGAAAACATGACACATGAACATGGAGGGAAAACAGAAATCACATGACAAGGGAAACAGGAACACATGACATGAAACAGGAACTAGAATTTCAAAATAAAAGACATGAATCAACAGAATACACATGACATATCCCCCCCACTAAGGGGTGGCTCCTGACACCCCAACACATAAACAAAACACGTAAAACATGACATAAATTCAAAGTTCCGTAGGGAGCTGGGGGGGGGGTGTCTTGAGGCCTGGGGCGTGGCAAGAAAGGGCGAGGGGCATGGGACCAGGGCAAAGTCCGTGGGGGGTGAAGCCATGAGAGGCTTGAGGGGTGGAGCCATGGAAGGTGGAGCCGTGAGAGGCTCGAGGGGCGGAGCCATGGAACGTGGTGCCCGGAGAGTAGCCGAAGACTCGAAGGGCCAGGGTGGAGCCGATGGCAGGGAGGACCAAGGCGGTTCTGGAGGCTCGGAGGAGCAAGGCGGAGCTGAGGGATCGGAAGACTGAGGTGGAGCCGGTGGGACTGAGGACCAAGGTGGAGCCGTAGGGAAGGAGGTCCCCGGTGAAGCTGACAGATCGGAGGTACGAGGCGCAGCCAGAGGATCGGAGAGCCAAAGCGGAGCCAGGTGACCGACAGACCAAGGAGGAGCCGGAGGGACGAGGGACCCCGGCACAGCCGACAGGCTGAAGGACCGTAGTGGAGCTGAGGGAATGCCGAGCTGAGGCAATGTCGAGGGACCGACAGGCCAAGGCGAAGTCCAGGGCTCAGAGGGTCCAGGCAGGATCAGAGGGCCGAAAGTTCCCCTTGCCTGCTCAGGAGAACTAAGGGTGGGTATAAGGGTGGGAACCATCTCCAGGTCCCACTGTTCAGGTGTGGCTATGACATGGCATGGAGCAGGCTGAGGCGTTGCTGTGACGTGGCATGGAGCAGGCTGAGGCGTTGCTGTGACGTGGCATGGAGCAGGCTGAGGCGTTGCTGTGACGTGGCATGGAGCAGGCTGAGGCGTTGCTGTGACGTGGCATGGAGCAGGCTGAGGCGTTGCTGTGACGTGGCATGGAGCAGGCTGAGGCATTGCTGTGACGTGGCATGGAGCAGGCTGAGGCGTTGCTGTGACGTGGAACTCTGGCTCGGCGGCCGCCGTGACGTGGAACTCTGGCTCGGCGGCGGCCATGACGTGGAACTCTGGCTCGGCGGCGGCCATGACGTGGAACTCTGGCTCGGCATCCGCCTCCCCCACAGTGAACGGGGAACCAATGAACCGTAGGGCGAGGTCGATATATTGAGCCAGGCTGAGGGAACTGCGACCGCCAGGCATCAAAAAAGAAATGGACTCATTCAGTCCAAATCTAAAACAGTCTTTGAGGGCAACCTCATTAAAGTCCACCTGGCTGGCTAGACCGCAGAAGTCCTCAACATAGTCCTCCAGGGGACGATTCCCCTGACGTAGGTGCAGAAGTAAAACTGCTGGGTTCATGGTTTGGTCAAGTATTCTGTAACGTATGCTGGAACTGCTGACAATGATGGCAATGACGAAGACGATGATGAGATGAAGAACCCAAGTGCAGTTTTAATTACAGAACGTGAAATCCAAAAACCCTAACTAAATATAAACATGAACATGGCTTTAACAAAAACATGAACTTGACATAAACTAGACTTGACTATGGCTTGGCTTGGCTTGTCTTGGCTTGGCTTGGCTTGGCTTGGCTTGGCTTGGCTTGGCTTGGCTTGGCTTGGCTTGGCTTGGCTTGGCTTGGCTTGGCTACAAAACAACATTCTCATTCAATACTTGACAACTAGACAATGCAAACATGAGGGCTTAAATACAAGACATGGGAGAACATAAACCAATGAACAAACAGAACTCATAACAAGCTAATTAAACAATAAACCAATGAAAACATGACACATGAACATGGAGGGAAACAGGAACACATGACATGAAACAGGAACTAGAATTTCAAAATAAAAGACATGAATCAACAGAATACACATGACAGGAATATAGAGCATGAATCGTAATTAATAATTCTAATAATAAAAATTTGGGCAAACTATTCCTGTCGTATTACCATGACCCAACAATATGCAAAATAGAGTGTTTGGATTGTAAATGCTCCTTGACTTTCAAGCTCTCAGCAATAATTCACTGTACATACACTGTAATCGGCACATCCATGCCGCGAGTAAACCGAGTGATGTGATCCTAACCCTTACCATCAGTGTTTTTTTTTTTTTGTCTTTGCAGCACCACCGAATATAACATTGCAGTCCAGTATTAAATGGCAAAGTGGCATTGCATATTCCAAGCTGGTGTGTTTGGTGGAGAGTCAGAGTCCAGCAGCAACTATCACCTGGAATACAGAGTGCTTTGGCAGTGACAATAGTTTTAGTGAGTTCGCAAAGTCTGAGAATCAGGAGAGTCATATGGTGACTGCTAAGAGTGTGGTACAAGTTCCAATTTACTTGTTTTCCGGGTGCACCGTGACCTGTATGGTTAAGCACAGAGGGTTGGAGAAACCAGAGAATAAGAGCACTGACCTCCCATCTTTAGGTATTTTAAATTCATTCATTAGTTAAAGTAACATCATTATTTTATCACTGGGAAACTGTAACTGATCTACAGTTGCAGGGAAAAGTATGTTAACCCTTGGATTTGTGTATGAATTTAATCTACAACTAAGTCACAACTATAGACCACACATTTATATACAGTGTATACTGTTTACGTACATTTGCTGTGTTGATTAATGCTTTGCTTGTGTTTAAGACTATATAATAGGAACAATGTATGACAAACTAAAACCTCTTTTCTTTCAGGGCCATCTGAAAGCCGCTTGGTTTTAGGAGAAGAGCGATACACTCATCTTTGGTATGCTGTGTGTGAGTACAGTGGTGATGGATTGAAACCCAACATCTCCTGGGTCCTTCCTGGTGTAGACACCATAGTTCAGGCACCTGCTCAGGCCAAGTACAATGGAATTAAAGTACAAGTCAATTCAACCTTCGAATTTCAACTTGATCAATATGAGGGGAAGGAGTTAATTTGTTTGATCCAGAATGAGCATGGCAACATTGAGAGGCAACAAAAACTTGTTCCAAAATATTGTAAGCATAATTGTATTTTCTCAACATAAAAAGGGCCTTGTTAAAGAAGAAACTGAAGTTTCTTTGACATTCATTCAGTGAATTGGTACGGCTGTTTTAATTTGCTGAATGCAATCTGCTTTTTTCCACACAGTTATCTCATCTATTGAGATTTTAAATAAAACCACACTTGATCGTAGAACTCATGGGCAACATGAACATAGATTTACTTTGCAAGAAAACCTCTTTAACCAGAAGATACTTCTCAGAGCCCATGGCAATGCACCATCGTACAAGACTCAGTGTTACAGGTATGCTGAGTGATGCTCAAATTATGCTCAACACACAGCATTCACACATTGGTAGCATTTGACACCCATCAATGATGCAGCAAGAGCATGTTTGTCATTTCAATACCATGGAGAATGGCACAGTCCACCAGCACTCTCTTGAAACCTAAATTCAGCACATTGATTTTTCAGACACCCAAGGGCAAAAATTGAGAAGAAAGGGGCTAATTAAACTTTACTGCATCAGTATGTAAAATTCAAGAATATTCTATTGTACTTGACACATCACATAAACAGTAAACTTACTTCAGGTGATAACAGTAATTTGGTGCCAAAATTTGCCCACAAATATAGATATATAATATTTAGTTAAATGCTGCTGTTCACTACTATGTTTTCGAGTCATTTATTTACATAATGGTGTATCTGTTCAGTGCTGCTTAAAGGAATATTTTACCAAAAAATGAAAATTCTCTCATCATTTACTCACCCACATCATGCCAACCTAGATGTGTATGACTTTATTTCTTCACAAATGAAGATGTTTAGAAGAATATTTCAGCTCTGTAAGTCCATACAATGGAAGGTAATGGTGGACAGAACTTTGAAGGACCAAAAATCATATAAAGACAGCATAAAAGTAATCCATAAGACTCCAGTGGTTAAATCTATGCCTTCAGAAGCGATATGATAGGTGTGGGTAAGAAACAGATAAATATGTAATTCCTTTTTTTACTGTAAATCTCCACATTCACATTTACTTTATCATTCTTCTTCTTTTGTTTTTGGTTATTTACATTCTATCTCTTTAATGCTGATAATTATATAGTATATTTTAAAGAAGATTATGCTTCATTGTAGTTAGGCCCTTTTGTTAATATACTTTTTACAAAAACTGTAGCTTCACCTTAAAATCAGACAGAATAAGTCTCTAGCCATAAATGCTGTGTTTTCATGACACTGTGTCAAGTAAATGTAGAAAACGCATCTTGACATGCCTCAAAAACTGCACTCTGCTCCATCAAGCTGTCTTTGAACTGCCGGTTCCCCTTCTGTCACTCACTCGAAGTTGTGTCGATGTAGTGACACTAGGGGTCGATCTTGAGAGCCCGAGACACCTTCAGATCTTTCAGAAAAGTCCAATGAGAATTGGCGAGTAGAATTTGCATGCCACTCCCCCCGACATATAAAAGGGAGGCTGGAATACGGATTCATTCAGATTTTTTTTCGGAGCCAAGCGGTTGTATTTCAGCGAGCTGAATACTACTACTGATCCATTCACCTCTTCAGAAGTGTGTGCTGTTGGATATACGCCGCATTCCAGCGGCTTTCTCTCCACTCTGCACTCCACTGCAGACTATGCCCCTGGGCGCTTCTACAGCGCTTTAAAAGAGTTGAATTCCTCTAAAAGAGTATATTTCCTCTCTTAGAGCAGGCACAGTGACGTTGAACGTCTTTTTAAAGACGCGTCTTTTTAAAGATGCCCTTCCGTCTCAGTGCATTTCCTGGATGCGGTCGTTACCTCTCCGCCTCTGACGGTCATGATCACTGCCTCATGTGCCTGGGCCAAAATCACGTTGAGGAAGCGTTCGTGGATGGTTCATGTTCTCATTGCGGCTGAGGGTTATGCCACGATACCCCAGGTGGATAAGGCGATCGCGGCACACCTGTGCCCGCTGAGCGCCACCACCTGGCGGAGTCGCCCAGCACTCCCTTCTCGAGCCTGTAGGACATGTCGTCTCTGGCGACTAAAGCCTACAGCGCTGCCAGTCAGGTCGCCTCCGCCCTGCACACCATGGCCCTCTTACAGGTCCATCAGGCCAAGGCTCTGAAAGAGCTACACGAGGGTAGTTCTGATCCCGGTGTGCTACAAGAGCTGCGCTCGGCGACCGATCTCGCCCTCCGTGGGACTAAGGTCACAGCGCGTGCACTCGGGCAGACGATGTCCATGCTTGTGGTCCAGGAGCACCACCTGTGGCTGAACCTGGGCGAGATGAGGGTTCGTTAACGCACCCATCTCCCAGGTCGGCCTCTTCGGCGACACCGTCGAGGACTTCGCCCAGCAGTTCTCGGCGATGAAGCAACAGAAGGAGGCCATTCAGCACATCTTGCCCCGACGCAGCTCAAGAGTGCGCACCCTGTCTGTTCGCCAAGGGCATCCCCCTTCGGCGATACAAACTCAACCGGCGCCCCAGCCCGAGCCCAGCCCTTGGCGTAGAGCCCCCCGCAGGAGAGGGACACCCCCCGCTTCTCGGCTGGCCGTGAAGACCCCCAGGAGGGCTCCCAAGCACCCCTGAGATGGGACACCCGAGGATTGAGATGTCTGCGGGAACTCCGGAGCTGGTAGCCAGACCACTCCATCCCTCGGTGGATGGCCGGGAGGAAAACCTTTTGTTCCCTTTTTCTTTTCTGTTCGCACCACATTGTCAAAAAAAGAGCAGTTTCCTCTCTCCTCAGGTCACACCGCCAGTGCTCATGGTCACCATCCCCACGGCTACCGGACACTGAGCGCCTGCAGCCTGGGCCTCACGAACATGGCCCCCCACCTTTGCGTGCCCCGCTGCATCACACAAACCACACCCCCGGCCGGTCGGTGGTGACGAGTCTCGAGGACGGCCCGAGAAGCCCTCCTCCTCCCACCTTACGCCAGGCATGCAGAGCAAGGTAAGTGCTTCGAGGGTCCCCTCAGCGCGGCTGCCTCGGGTCGCAGCTGATTTGGAGTCGATTCGGCAAGGCACAGGTAGACCTGTTCGCCTCCCGGGAATCCTCCCACTGCCCGCTCTGGTATGCCCTGACGGGAGCTCCCCTCGGTACAGATGTGCTGGCACACAGCTGGCCCCGGGGGCTGCGCAAATACACGTTCCCCCCAGTGAGCCTACTTGCACAGGTACTGCAAGGTCAGGGAGGACGAGGAGCAGGTCATTCTCATGGCTCCGTATTGGCCCACCCAGACCTGGTTCTCGGATCTCACTCCCCTCACGACAGCACCTCCCTGGCAAATTCCCCTGAGGAAGGACCTTCTTTCTCGGGGATGGGGCACCCTCTGGCACCCATGCCCAGACCTCTGGAATCTCCATGTCTGGTCCCTGGATGGGACGTGGAAGACTTAACTGGTCTACCACCCGCAGTGGTTAACACGATCACTCAGGACAGAGCTCCTTCTACAAGGCAGCTGTATTCTCTGAAGTGGCGTATCTTCGCTAAGTGGTAATCTTCCCATTGTGAAGACCCCCAGAGGTGCGCAGTCAGTTCAGTGCTTTGCTTCCTGCAAGAGAAGTTGGATGGGTGGCTGTCCCCCTCCACTCTCAAGGTCTATGTAGCTGCTATAGCAGCACACCACGACATGGGACCTCTCTGCGGTCCTTTTAGGCCTACGGAGAGCCCCGTTCGAGCCCCTAGAGTCAGTTGAGTTAAAGGCCGTCTCATTGAAGACTGCCCTCCTGACCGTGCTCACTTCCATCAAGAGGGTCGGGGACCTGCAAGCGTTCTCTGTCAGCGAAGAGTGCCTAGAGTTTGGTCCGGAAGACTCTCACGTGATCCTGAGACCCCGACCGGGCTATGTGCCCAAGGTTCCCACGACCCCTTTTAGGGATCAGGTGGTGAGCCTGCAAGCGCTGCCCCCGGAGGAGGCAGACCCAGCCTTATCGTTGCTGTGTCCGGTGCGTGCTTTGCGCATCTACTTGGATCGCACGCAGAGCTTTAGAGGCTCTGAGCAGCTCTTTGTTTGCTTCGGTGGACAGCGGAAAGGGAACGCTGTCTCCAAACAGAGGCTTGCCCACTGGATCGTGGACGCCATCGCTTTGGCCTACCAGACCCAGTCTGTGCCCGTCCCCTTGCGGGTTCGAGAACACTCCACAAGGAGAGTGGCATCCTTCACTGGCCAATGGCACCTCTCTAGCTGACATCTGTAGAGCAGCGGGCTGGGCAACACCCAATACCTTCGTGAGATTTTACAATCTCCAGGTTGAGCTTGTTTCGTCCCGTGTTCTTTCAGGTACAAACAGGTACGTTTCGTTATGCGGTGCAGCTGGCCAGGTGTACCGCTTGTGTATAGCGCCTTTCTCCTCCACGAGGTGAAGCCGTGCGCTCTTCTCTCCCATGCGTGTTCATGACCTGTGAACCCTGGATATCCTTCCTCCTAGTCCTCTGGCTCACGAATTCAGCGGAGGAATTCGTAGTCGGACCCAGTACATGTGCTAACATGCCCTGTAATGGGGTAAGCTCCCCGGTAACCTCCTTTAATTTATCTTCAGTACAGTCTCCATTTTTCAGTAGACCCACGTCTCCCTTGGCAGAGCCCTCTCTGCCCCGGTCACTGCGTTTGTAGAGTTCCTCCCCTACGAAGGGCAGGACCTACCGCCGTGCCTCTTCCATGTGCGGCCTTAGGCCCATATGACGTATTCGCCACTTTTTTACCCTCCCCTTCAGGGCAGGGTGTGGCATCTGCAGGGTCTTTTCCCCCTCAAAGAATAGGAACGGAAAAGAACGCCTTCCCTGGTGCATTTTATGAGCATTTAAAGGCCCCAGCCGAATCTAATATTCTGTGGAGAGAAAAACTTAGAGAGAATACCTGGCACGGCCTGCTCCCATACTAGATACGTCTCCTCCACCCCCCCCCCCCCCCCACCACCAGGGTTGTTGGGAATTACATGACATTTTGGGGCGTCTGGGGAGGCTACGTGCAGTCCGAGTGCATCTGTTCCTACGCTCATATTAGCTTGCCTACACCTGCATCGGCAGTTCATGTAACACAGTTCAGCCATTGTGGCGTTTCATATAGGGACCCCTATTGTCAATACATCGACACAACGTCGAGTGAGTGACAGAAGGGGAACGTCTCGGTTACTGTCGTAACCTCTGTTCCCTGATGGAGGGAACGAGACGTTGTGTCCCTCTTGCCACCGCTGTAATGGCCGGGACCTTGTCTCGGCTCCTCAGTGCAAAAACCTGAATGAAACCGCATTCCAGCCTCCCTTTTATACCTGTATGTCGGGGGAGTGGCATGCAAATTCTACTCGCCAATTCTCATTGGCCTTTTCTCAAAGACCTGAAGGTGTCTCGGGCTCTCAAGATTGACCCCTAGTGTCACTACATCGACACAACATCTCATTCCCTCCATCAGGGAACGGAGGTTATGACAGTAACCGAGACGTTTGTTGCCTCTACAGCTAGAGTTGTGCTAACTGCCCCTTGCTGACTGCAAGTTGCAAAAACATGAAGGTGCTACTTTGAGCTTGAATTGGTCCATTGGAAGGAAAATTCCTTATTACAGAATTTATGTAATTGCGTTATTTTATTTTTTTATGCATTATATTTATATATCCAACTGGCTCAAAGGTCTTGGAGGATCCCACTGTTTATTTATTTATATATATGGTTTAAGGGAGCCACAAGGCACAGAAATTGCATCTGAAGCAGCATACAGCTACCACAAAGCGGTGTGTTTACACAGACTCTTTCATGCTGCACAGAGGTGGCATAAATGCATTTACTCATAAATTACAATAGTAGAAATGAAAAAGTATGTGAACCCTTTGGAATTAGCTGGTTTTCTGCATTAATTGGTCATAAAATGTAATCTCATCTTCATCAAAGTCACAAATATAGACAAACACAATGTTAGCTTAAGCTAACAACACACAAACAATTATAAACTTTCATGTCTTTATTGATCACATCCCGTTAAACATTCACAGTTCTGTGGAAACAGTAAGTGAACCCTGGGATTTAATAACTAGTTGATCCTCCTTTGGCAGCAATAACCTCAACCAAGCGTTTCCGGGACCTGCCGATTAGACCTGCACAACCTCCAGAATACTGGACCATTCTTCCTTACAGAACTGCTTCAGCTCAGCCATATTCTTAGGATGTCTGGTGTGAACGGCTCTCTTGAAGTCATTCCATAGCATCTGTATTGTGTTAAGGTCTGGGCTCTGACTAGGCCACTCCAAAAGGTGGATTTTTATTCTTTGAAGCCATTCAGTAGTGGATTTACTTCGATGTTTAGGGTCATTGTCCTGCTGCATCACCCAACTTCTACTGAGCTTCAGCTGGCACCCAGCCACCCTGACATTATCCTGTATGATATCTTGATTAATTTGATTAACCATCTCTGTTTAATGTTCTCCGTAGACTCATGAACAGAGATGTTAACCAGTTCCTGTGACTCCAAGTATTTAGTTCTCACTCTAGGTTTCTTCCTTTTTTACCTCACTGAGCATTCTGCGGTGTGCCCTTTGAGTCATGTTGGCTGGACAGCCACTTCTAGGGAGAGTAGCACAGTGCTAAATCGTCTCCATTTCTAGACATTTCATCTAACTTTGAACAGATGAATATCTAAGCTCTTCGAGATAACTTTATAACCCTTTCCAGCTGTATGCAAAACAACAATTCTTGATCGTGGGTCTTCTGAGATCTGTTTTGCAAGGCATAGTCCACATCAGCAGATGCTTCTTGTGAATTGCAAACTCAAAATGTTTGAATGCTTTTTAAAATTCAAAATAACTCTAACCCACACCTCCAATCTCGTTTAGTTTAATTAACATAAATCCAGGTAATTCCAAAGGGTTCACATACTTTTTCTTGCCACTGTATATCAACATTAAACAATGATTGGAAATATGAAATTATAAATAAAATATTAAACTAGAAATTACAGACAGTAGAACCTTCTCAACATGGCATGGTTTTTTAGTATATATTACTAATGTGGATCCTTAAGATGTGCCTCTGCTTTCTTATACCAGGGAAGACGGGTCAGCAGCATGCACAGAGGGCATGGCATTGGTTTTTCCAGATGCAATATCTGAACTGGATGCAGGGCTGTACATATGCCATGTCTCGTACCACCACCACAAGGCTACATTCTCCCTTCGGGTGGATGTAACTAGTGAAGAGACTCAACACAGTGAGTATACCAAACATCAGTCCTATGATATCTGATCAAACATATGTGGACACCCCCTTCTAATTAACAGGTTTAGCTATTACAGTAATTTCTGTGAGAACAAATCTTAATACTGCGCCATTCAATGACATTCTAAAGAATTGCGTGCTTTCAACTTGACTGCCCTGCACAAAACTCAGACCTGAACACCAGTGAACACCTTTGGATGAATTGGAACGGCAAATACGAGCAAGATCCCATCGCCCAACTATCAGTGCCTAACCTATAATTAGAGTAAATCCCTGCACTACATCTACTGAAAAGCCTTCCCTGGCTCACTGTTACACAATTCTCTAGAATGTCATTGTATAGTGTAGAATTAAGATTTGTCTTCACTGGAAACACTGGAATAGGCAAACCCTTTAATTAGACTGGGGTGTCCACATACTTTTGGCAAGATAGTTTATCTATAAAGATGTGTAGTGGAGTATTGTCTTGCACTTGTTTTATAATCCTTGAAGCTTCCCAAATCATAGAACTCTCTATCTGTTTCATTCTGCACAGTGATATTCATCACCATTTGCTTCTCTTCGGCCGCAGCAATCACACTGATCTTGATTGTTGTTTTGTGTGTCCTTTGGTGAGTAGCCTCATTTTCTCACAAGCCCAGATAAATTAACTGTTTTGCTGGATATTACAATACAGGTGAGAGAAATGAGGCAAACAGGAAACGAGGTAGCTTACCTAGACCAATGACATGCACAGCGTTCATAAACAGGATACACTGTGGCTTGTGCAGGCTGGCAGGAACACCACAGTGACCACAACTTGCTATTCACTCAGCGAAAACAAAGTTTTCCTGTCTCAGTGGTGGAGACTGATGATGTCGAATTTTTTTATTTATTTTTTTTATTTCAAAAGTATCTGATGTATTGTTTTTACAACAAAACTGACCAATATAAATGTGCATGTCTTATCCAATTGTTTATTTCTAGTAAACCAAGCTGGAGTCACTCATCAAACAAGGTACTTTTCATGTGTTTCATGTGTTATGTAACTATTATAATTGTTTGTTCAGTAAGATATCAGTGGCTCATTTACATTTACTTCATTTTTATTGCAAAAGAAAAACAGGAGAGAGTGCGAGTCTCTTGCAGCCCTGATGCAGGATCCTCGCAGCTCAGAAAAGACGGTGCTTCCAGGCGGGACCGGACCTGACTATGCTGAACTTGTGCGCTATTCTATTGTTTTTGATGCTAAAAGCACTGTGTGAGGTACCTGTTGGGTTTTACGAGGGACAAAATTGTGCAAGATGTTTTAAAGCAGAAGAAGAAGGCCTCCTTCAACTGTATTTTTAATCCAATTATTACAACTGTGATAAATATACATTGCAATTTAATTAAATATGAAAACATTTCTCTTTTTTCTGTTTTGTTTTTTCTCTGGTTTTTTTTTCAGCTATTGTTTTTCCTCAATTATTAATACTGATTGTCAGGTAACACGTCACAGTGAAATAGCTTGGTTTTACTTTCAGCTTTATGCTTTGGTATTGTACTAAATAAGTAGCAATGTATGTATGAAGATTCTGAGGTTTTTTTTTATAAATATTTTATTATCTCTTTAAATTGTTCTGATTTGTGTTGATTTACAATTTGTTTTAAAGTCAAGATGGTCTCTTCAATCTTGTCCAAATTGGGCCTCTACCTTGCAAACTGAGTGAAATCTGTAACATTGTAGCGCCCTCTGGTGACCATGCTGTATATTGTGGTGGAATTAAATGATAAATCTGCCTCTAATATTACTGCAACAGAATTGGCCTTCTTGCTTAATTTGTTTAGATGTTAGGAATTGCCTTTCAATTCAAATATACATAGAGTGAGTGTGTTTATCTGGTAAAAGCTTAATACAACTATTAACATTTCCTACAAGATAATTAACAATGAACAGAATTCCTCAAACAATTTTATATCCTGCTTTATAAAATGTACTTTTCTGTTATACTGATGTACAAACTTTTACTAAATTAATTTCTGAAAGAAAAAAAATGTCCTAAAAAGTACAACATAACCCTTTACAGTAGAAGCTAATTAAAATAAGACACCATCACTCTCTTAAACATTTATCGTTTCTTATACAGACAAGGTTTAAGTTGAAGCCCTGCTTTCTTTGCATTCTCTGGTGCTTTTCCTGTCTTAATGAACTCAAAGGAGTAGAAGTGGCTGTTCTCTGTGTCCTAAAGAAAAATAAATGGAAGAAATACATTAAATAAACAGCTCTCATGCATTCAAAAATAAATGATTATTACTAAATTGTAGGGCTATCGATTTAACACATTAACCCTTTAATGCATACTTTGGGTCATTAGTGACCCGGGACCTCATTCCACCCCCTGTACCTCATAAATTTTTTGGAGTTATGCCCAAACCTCTTTAGCATTCCACAACAATTCTCTCTGAATATTGTAAAAAAAAAAAAAAAAAAAACACACATTATTTGCTTTATAACTGCTTAATTACCAAAAGTGTATAGGGTCATAAAAGACCCAAGATATGTAATAGTACCAGTAATATTTGCACTTCCATAAATCATATTTTTATGATTATTTCATATCTACATAAGTTTAGTATCACATGATATACATTTCTTAGTTTATTACAAGACAAAAGAGTACTAAATTCATACAAATAAATACTATATCACGTTGATTTTGTGTGTGACAGTGGTGAATTATCAGTATTTCATATGCGTGTACATATACATACTGTATTATACATGCTATTTCTTACTCAAGGTGGTGCTGATGTTTCAGTGATTGACTTGATTTTCATTTGACATTGCTATTTGATGAAGAAGCAATGTGAAAGTAAACTATAGCAAGTGTAACACATGAACAGTATGATTTGGTTATTGTCATTTTAATGTACTACTGAAATTATATAAATTGTGCATATTTTTAGACTCAAAAAGTGCCAATGAAAATACATGTGTAGCTATGTGTTATGTGTAGCTAAATATGTGTTTGACAGCCAGATGTGTCTCATGAAATTTCAGTGTGTAAAGTTATGAATCCTGTTCTATATTTGTTGCATCATCTCTTCAACATATGAAAAATAAAACAATCTATCAGAACCTATTCTATTATTTTCTAATTGTCTTGAAAAAGTTTTGAAAATGTGAAACTGTCTGGGCAATTTGTAGATCCATTTGTGATAGACATATGTGCCGGTTCGCTAAAGACCCGAGTATGTAATAATGTTTGGCAAAACACCCATGCATTCAAGGGTAAATTTACTACAATTAACTATATGAAAAATTACACGTTAAAAGATTTATGCAATTAATCTTGGCCCAAACTTAAGTAAATGCTATAATAAGTAATGTTCCAAGCATTTACAGCAATTCATGCTTAATAACGACCTTGACATTTTTGCATATTTGTGGAAGTAGGGAGCAGTCAGCGCAACTCAAGCTGCAAAAGCAACGCATCTCATCAAACTAACAAAATCACACAGCACAGCCTTCCACAGATGACTTGCTCTTCTGCTCAAAGATGGCTGGACTGACAAAAATAGAATGCAAGGTGGCTCGAGATGCTTTTTATTTTTTTTTAAGTTTCAAACAAGGTTTAACTTGACACAGCATCCTTAAAAAACAGTGCTCATGACTAGAGACTCTAAAAACCAATGAGATGTGATGCAACCAAAGTGAGATGCACCAAAAGCATCCATCTGATGCATGAGTACATAGACCAATAATTAAAAACAGTGCCAACAGAAGTTGGTCAATAACAGCGCTATTTTGACTTTAAAGCAACTTTTGGTATTGTCTAAATGCTACTTGTCTCCTGCCACAATATACATATATATACAGGTGCATCTCAATAAATTAGAATGTCATGGAAAAGTTCATTTATTTCAGTAATTCAACTCAAATTGTGAAACTCGTGTATTAAATAAATTCAATGCACACAGACCGAAGTAGTTTAAGTCTTTGGTTCTTTTAATTGTGATGATTTTGACTCACATTTAACAAAAACCCACCAATTCACTATCTCAAAAAATTAGAATATGGTGACATGCCAATCAGCTAATCAACTCAAAACACCTGCAAAGATTTCCTGAGCCTTCAAAATGGTCTCTCAGTTTGGTTCACAAGGCTACACAATCATGGGGAAGACTGCTGATCTGACAGTTGTCCAGAAGACAATCATTGACACCCTTCACAAGGAGGGTAAGCCACAAACATTCATTGCCAAAGAAGCTGGCTGTTCACAGAGTGCTGTATCCAAGCATGTTAACAGAAAGTTGAGTGGAAGGAAAAAGTGTGGAAGAAAAAGATGCACAACCAACCGAGAGAACCGCAGCCTTATGAGGATTGTCAAGCAAAATCGATTCAAGAATTTGGGTGAACTTCACAAGGAATGGACTGAGGCTGGGGTCAAGGCATCAAGAGCCACCACACACAGACATGTCAAGGAATTTGGCTACAGTTGTCGTATTCCTCTTGTTAAGCCACTCCTGAACCACAGACAAAGTCAGAGGCGTCTTACCTGGGCTAAGGAGAAGAAGAACTGGACTGCTGCCCAGTGGTCCAAAGTCCTCTTTTCAGATGAGAGCAAATTTTGTATTTCATTTGGAAACCAAGGTCCTAGAGTCTGGAGGAAGGGTGGAGAAGCTCATAGCCCAAGTTGCTTGAAGTCCAGTGTTACGTTTCCACAGTCTGTGATGATTTGGGGTGCAATGTCATCTGCTGGTGTTGGTCCATTTTGTTTTTTGAAAACCAAAGTCACTGCACCCGTTTACCAAGAAAATTTGGAGCACTTCATGCTTCCTTCTGCTGATCAGCTTTTTAAAGATGCTGATTTCATTTTCCAGCAGGATTTGGCACCTGCCCACACTGCCAAAAGCACCAAAAGTTGGTTAAATGACCATGGTGTTGGTGTGCTTGACTGGCCAGCAAACTCACCAGACCTGAACCCCATAGAGAATCTATGGGGTATTGTCAAGAGGAAAATGAGAAACAAGAGACCAAAAAATGCAGATGAGCTGAAGGTCACTGTCAAAGAAACCTGGGCTTCCATACCACCTCAACAGTGCAACAAACTGATCACCTCCATGCCACGCCGAATTGAGGCAGTAATTAAAGCAAAAGGAGCCCCTACCAAGTATTGAGTACATATACAGTAAATGAACATACTTTCCTGAAGGCCAACAATTCACTAAAAATGTTTTTTTTATTGGTCTTATGATGTATTCTAATTTTTTGAGATAGTGAATTGGTGGGTTTTTGATAAATGTGAGCCAAAATCCTCACAATTAAAAGAACCAAAGACTTAAACTACTTCAGTTTGTGTGCATTGAATTTATTTAATACACGAGTTTCACAATTTGAGTTGAATTACTGAAATAAATGAACTTTTCCACGACATTCTAATTTATTGAGATGCACCTGTATATGTGTGTGTGTGTGTGTGTGTGTGTGTGTTGAATTATAAAACTACATATTTTATTTAGAATTATTTATATTATTACATACTAAATTATCTTTATTTGGGGGCCTTTCTCAGTAAATATTGATATATGTGATTAATTTGATTAATTAATTGGCACATCATGTAATTAATTCAGACAGTCCTACTCAATTATTATCTGTGGCTGTCCACCATTGCTATCATACTGAAAACAGAAGAACAAGAACATTTTTGTTTTTTTGTCAATATATTCCATTATTAATTTGCATACTTGCAGGACAGCTAAAATCTAGTTTGCAACACTGAACATTTTTCCTGCCTTTCCATTCCTAATACCGCATTAGGGCAACTAACAATCACTTATGATAATGAAGTAGGAAGTAGTATTATTCTAATTATTGAATATATTTTTGAAAACAGCTCTTTTGAATGTTTGCCTGTATATAACACAGCCTTTAGAAAAACGATTAAGTTGGCACAATAAACTACAGATCGACCGATATTGATTTTTTACAACCAATACGATACCGATTATTTATATGTTTACATGTCCGATAACCGATATTAAATTAATCTGATTACATTTTTTATTTCATCTTAATATTATAAAAGTTCAAATATAGCTTGAATTCTAGTAGGAAAAAAAAATCTCACATTAATTCATTTATTTATTAAGAGGACCCAACAGAGAAAAAGTGTGCAAAAGTTTTATATAACAACTATAATAACATTCCATTTTTTATAATAACAGAAGCAGCAGCTACATTAATAATAATGATAATGATAATAACAATAATAGGCCAAATTAATTAAAAACATATGATGTTTTCAAATGGAGAACATAAATAAACGACAAGGGACTTTGTTGGTCTAGATTATTATAGCAGCTGCATAACGAAATATCTGGCTGCTGAAAGAGCACTGTTTTTAGTGTTTAGTGAGCAGCGCGTCTGGATCCATCTGGCAGCAAATGACATGCACATCTCATCAACCAGTAGCGGTTCTAGCTTGTATGGTGCCCTGGGTGAAACCCGCTTCAGTGATCTCAGTGATTTCGACCATGGCATGATTGTTGGTGCCAGACGGGCTGGTTTAAGTATTTCTGTAACTGCTGATCTCCTGGGATTTTCACACACAACAGTCTCTAGAATTTACTCAGAATGGTGCCAAAAACAAAAAACATCCAGTGAGCGGCAGTTCTGCGGACGGAAACACCTTGTTAATGAGAGAGGTCAACGGAGAATGGCTAAACTGGTTCGAGCTGACAGAAAGGCTACGGTAACTCAGATAACCTCTCTGTACAACTATAGTGAGCAGAATAGCATCTCAGAATGAACATCACGTCGAACCTTGAGGCAGATGGGCTACAAAAGCAGAAACCATGTCAAGCACTTTATTAGGACCATAGTGTTCCTAATAAAGTGCTCAATGAGTGTGTATTTACTGAAGTAAACAGCACCTTACCTTATTGACTAACTTAAATCCCAAACGTGACAATGCACCAATGAACAAGCGCACATTTTCAAATCTACTGGCCACTTCTGCTATTTTAAGAATGCCCCTACAAACAAAATGAAAATGAGGAGATAGGTAAGGCCTTAGCCTAGACATATGGTTTGGTATTTTTTGATAAACTTTACATTGACAATGATAAAATTGAATGAAATGGAATGCAATTACCCCATAACCAGCACTCTGTTTGCTTCTGCCAAAAAATCCCCAAGATTTGTCCCCATAAGAGAAAGGCAGAACACAGCAATATCTACCGTGGACTCACGAAGCGGCACCTGTGAAAAGTAATAAACAGTGATTCCTTACTGTGAGTTTAATTTGGCTACCGACATTACAATTCAAGGCATTTTAGTGTATTATATGATGAAATTATCTCTGTAATTACTAACCTTTGCCATGTCACATGCAGTGGCAAGTTCACAAACTGGAGCCAGGTCAAAAGAATGAACTTTATTCTTTACACTCTGTGCAATTTTACAATCCCCACAACCAAAGTCTGCAACAACTAAAGAAGCTGGTCTGTAAAACAGAGAAAACCATAACTCATAAGGTGTCATCCTAATAACAAACTGAGACCAGGAATGTTAAAAACCTGTAAGAGGCAAGTAGCTAAACTGTAAGGTAAAGTGCAATTCTGTGTGGCACTAATACATCTGATACCTTCCTCAAAAAGAAACTAAATAAAGTAATTAATTAGAACCAAACTTATTCTTATGCTGTTGGAAATCTACAAGAGGCAAGTTCTCTAACCTTTGTTGAATATAGGAAATGATTGAATCCACAGGGTTTGCAGGCCAGTGTTGAACCTGTGCTGTGTAACCCCTGTGATAAATCCCAATGGCTTCACGGTCCTGATGAAACATGCGTTTGGCTTCACCGCTGGTTGACGTGTAAAGCAGCTCATTGATGTGGCGGAATCGAGCGGCTTCTAACCGCTTCTCCATCTTTGACCTTAAAGCACTTGAAGGATCAAGAGGCATTTGCTCTTCATCACCCTTAGAATTCACTGTTTTGTCCTTTGTTTCTTGCTCCTCTGTGGCTATATTACTTTCCTGAGTATGATGCAACTTTAAAATACGACGCAATTTGTCTGCCTGTAAATGGGATTTTTTCGACATTTTGCATGGTTTCCCTTTATCTCCCACTTCATGTGAGACTTTACTGTTGCTAAGAGAGTCATCTATTATTTTAGTTTCTGTACAAGAAGTTTCATGTGCCATAGATTTGACATGATCAGAGCTCATCCTTGTAAAAACCGAGTCCTTGCAATTTTCAGCGTGGTCCATGACAAAAGAAATGCCAGACTTCTTCATTTTTTTGGATGACTTGTCATTTTTTTGCACTTTTTGTACTCCTGTGGCATCTTGTGTTTGAACTAAGGGTTCCTCTTTGGCCTTGGCATTATCAGCCCCTGTTGTTTTCGGTAAATATTTGTTCTTACAATGATTCTTGTTCTTTATCCTGTTCCTCCACTGTTTTCTGCTCAGCCTTTTCTCTGTTTCACTTTCTTTTTTACCAATTAGAGCTCCTTTTTTGTCACTTCCTTCCTTTTTGGACTCTTGTGACATCTTAGCACCTGTAAACACATGACAGTGATGTAAATAGGCACAAACAGGTAAGAGTGTGTGCATATAAATGACTGTTTAGCATTTGCTCTCACTTGTTTCTTTTATGATCTCCTTCACTGGCTTCTTCTTCTTCACAGGTGTTTCGGGCAGCTCAGGTTCTTTCTGCTGTTTCCCTTCATTATTAATGTTCGAGGTTCTTTTGCGTTTTTTGCACCTTTTCTTTTTCGCTTTGACTACAGGGGCATCCTCGGTCTCCTCATCACTCTCCCCAAAATGTTTCCCAGTCTCCCATTCTGGAACCAACCCCAACGTTTGCAAAGTTCTCAAAAGA
Organism: Myxocyprinus asiaticus; assembly: GCF_019703515.2. Classification (NCBI taxonomy): domain Eukaryota; kingdom Metazoa; phylum Chordata; class Actinopteri; order Cypriniformes; family Catostomidae; genus Myxocyprinus; species Myxocyprinus asiaticus. The sequence continues at coordinate 17,815,902 of NC_059374.1, forward strand.
CTTTGCTTACGCACAACCTTATCCTGTTGGGTTAAAATTGCAGAGGAAAACAATTTATAGTTAGCAAGATTTTACACTGAGGCTTTTTAGTAGTTTTCCATTAACAGGGAACAAAATAGGACTTAACAAATGATCAGTGAATGGAGGTGCTTAACCTCCAGAAACTTTTGACTGTCAATCTCAAGAGGTCAGACTAAATATTATATGAGCTGTTTTATTTACTATTACACATTTTACACAACACATTAACAGCACATAACACACTTAAAGGAATAGTTCATCCAAAAATGAAAATTTGCTGATAATTTACTCACCTTCAGGCCATCCAAAATGTATCTGAGTTTCTTTCTTCATCAAAACAGAATTTAAGACTTTTAGGATTTCATTTCAGGCCTCCTCTAAACAATGCAAGTGCATGTCCTCCATTGTTTGACGGTCCAAAATGCATATTTAGGGTGAATCAAAATTATCCACATGACTCCAGTCGACAAATAAAGTTCTTCTGCACGCAAATGATTTATTATTTTGAGAAACAAAACAATACTTATATACTTTTTAACTACAAATGTTCACTTCTACACGCTCATGAGAAGGATGACGTAAGCTCGTTGGTAAGGTCACGTGTCACGTGGCGCAGGAGGCAAGAATCGCGTCATTGTTTACATGAGAAACTCGCACAGAGCACAGACCAAGCGCCGTTCACAAACCAAAACAGTCCAAAACAACTTCAAACATGATGTCAGAGGATTTTGATTTTAGAAGAGGAGATGGAGTTTTTCACCCAACTCTACCTATTTGAGCCCGATACACCTCTCAGTGAGCGTCACAGAGATGTACGGAAGTGAAAAATTTGTAGTTAAAAAGTATATAAGTATTGTTTTGTTTCTCAAATTAATCAATCATTTGCATCCAGAAGAAATGTATTTGTCAACTGGAGTCATGTGGACTATTTTGATTCACCCTAAATATGCATTTTGGACCGTCAAAAAATGGAGTACATACACTTGCATTGTTTAAAGGAGGAGGCCTGAAATGAAATCCTAAACGTCTTAAATTCTGTTTTGATGAAGAAAGAAACTCAGATACATTTTGGATGGCCTGAAGGTGAGTAAATTATCAGCACATATTCATTTTTGGGTGAACTATTCCTTTAAACAGCATTTGCAACATTATGTTGATTACCACTAATTTGTCACATTTTTTATTTATTTTTTTGTGGTGAACATTATGCCATTAATGCTATCGATTGAGCTTAAAGGAATATTTTGTGTTCAATAAAAATCTGCATTTGTGGCATAATGTTGATAATCACAAAAAATAATTTCGACTGGTCCCTCCTTTTCTTTAAAAAAAATAAAATAAAATAAAAAGCAAGCAAGCTTAAATCTGGGTTACTCTGAGGCACTTACAATGGAAGTGAATGGTGCCAATCCATAAATGTTAAAATACTCTCTGATTCAAAATTATAGCCACAAGACAATAATGATTTAAGTGTGATAAAATGGCTCACAGGGTCTCCCGGCATTGTGTAATTGTAATACTGGATATAACTTTACACAGATAAGGTTAGTAGGTGATTTTATCCCACTAAAATTATGTTAAAATGTATAATGTTTCCACCTTGTGACTATACTTTTGAAACCATTTATATTTTAACATTTTGGACTGGCCTCATTCAATTCTATTGTAAGTTTTTTTTTATTATTATTATTTAAACAAAATTATGCCAATAATTCTGTCTATTGAGCTTGGTTTTTACATTTGAAAACAAGCTACTTTTCATGCTAGGTTAATTTTAAGCTACATTTTAGATAAAAGTGTACTGTAATCAATGAAAGGGCATAGTACATTTAAATAAGAGGAAAGCTGTAAAAACATCTAATAAAATTAAGTAATAATGTTCCTAAGGATCTAATATGCTACTGACAACATACCTTGCCAGTAACAGGTGACACTGCATTAACAACAGCTTGAGTTGATCCATCTGGTGATGGAGAATTGGTCCATTCTTCTTCAGCAAACATGTTTGTAAATGCTGTTAATATTTGAGACACATATAGGGACACAGACATGTAAAGCTGAAGTTTCCTGTAAATCCAAGCTGGCTGCCAGACGATCAAAATATCGTACTGTTGACAGAAATATATTCTCACTCCCGATGAACACTTATAACAGCATTCCACAATACATTTTAAATGAATTCATGGCATTTCGCGACATGCTGTACTCACATCTTTCTCTCCCCACACGTGTAGAAATTGTCACGTGGTTTTGTGTACATCCGGGTTACTAAAGGAACTTCCTGCAGTGGCTGAAACCCCGAAGCATTACATTTCTTCTGTTCTGTCACGGATCACTTTGTGCTCGTGAGGTGTTTTTTATGTCACTCTAAATGTTCGTTTTTTCTGACACCTGCAGAGGTAAACTGGACCTGGCAGATCACATTCAGACAGCTACACACTGCACTTTTTCATAATACAAGCGTTTCATTGTTATACGTGTAATTCTGCTTAATTTTTAGGTTTCAACTTGTTAATAATTTGAGTTAAAATGTGTAGTTGATATGAAATTTCCAACAGTGACAGCTCATATTATTACACATGCAAGTTCATAACATTAAAGAAAATGACAGTTGTACTTTTTTAAATTAATTTGTCACCCTATATTTTTAAGAGTCTTAAATGTGAATAAAATGGTTGTGAACGGAATATAAAATAAAACATAAACTTTCACGTTTGTGTTTGTGTTTGTGTGTGTTTGTGTGTTTGAGTGCTTTATGAGGAAATTTTTGTAGGTTACAATCTGGTAATTACAAGGGTATAATGCTATAAATGTGGTTAAAATCTGCATACCTGAACTATAACACGATGGGTGAATGACACGAGAAGATGATCAGAGGTGTCTTACAGAGATATTTTTAATGACTTGTGTTGTCTCTTGGAGTTTCATGAGCACAAATCAGTACGTCCACAGTGTGAAGGTAGAATCTTATGGATTTATGAATGAAGTACTCTTGTTTTAAAATCTCCCCTCTCTGCTTCCAGTTGTTAAGACATCCCCTGAACACCCCTGAAAATACTCATGATAGCTGTTGACAACTCTACAACCTGTAAATCCACTTTGCTAGCTAATTACACTTTGACATCAACACCATAGATATCTATATAGAACCGCTAGACCGGAAGTTCAGAGACAACATTTTCAAGATGGCTGCGTGCTAGTTTCTGTGGTGCATAAGGTGTACATAGAGAAAAATTGAGCCATTCAGAGGCTTAGCCTATAAAATCACATTCAACAAATGAAGTGTTTCAAATCTGTTACATGTACGCCAAAATATTTAATAGATGAAACATAGATGTGAATTCAGCAAGTCGTACAGTTAAAAGTATGTTTCAAGCTCAAGACAAAATAGGACTTTACCAGCCTGGGTGACCAAACTAGGCCGGTGTATTCACTGTGTTTGTTTGTTTGGTCAGCAGGGCATACCTAGACAATGATTGGCCAAAGTTAATAGCAAATGAGAGGAAAGGTGACAGCTAAAGTGAAGACTTCTGATTTTATCATATGAATAACATGCAAAACTCTATGAAAATACATACATATTGCATTATTTTCTTTCACGTCAATGAAGAGACCAAACTCTCTATAGTTATAATGAGGGTTTTAAATCTTAAATCAAAGCCAGAAAATATACTTTTTATACTTTTATATATCCAAAATCCCCAGTCCAGTCCATAACAGATCTATTCACAAACAGTTTTGGTGACTGCTTTGGAATACAGACTGACCAGGACAAAACCTTAAGTATTCCTTCTGAATAGATTTTTTATCATATCTCATATCTCATATCTTTATCAAATGATATTTATTTGTAGGTGCTGGAAAAAAAACTTGATGTATTTTTATACTTTGGTAATAATATGTTGGTTTCCCCTACAGTTGGTGATCGTGATGACTGGGATAAAAATAAGGATTCCTTAGTCACTCTAACAACACGTTTTGCTGGTTTAGTGGATAATAAATTTATTTCTCTATAAACTGTGTATAATCATTACCCTCTCTGGTAATCTTCTTTGGGTGTGACCAGGGATGTAATGGTATGACGGTATGATGGTATACCGTGGTATTAAAAACAGACAGTTTCCATACCGTTGACTTTTCCTTAATGACGGTATTATGTGAAAAAAAAATAAATTATATATATATATATATATATATATATATATATATATATATATATATATATATATATAAAATTAATAAAAAAATCCCAAGTAAATTAATTATATTTCCATTTACTAATGGTTCATTTAATAAAAATAAAAAAATTATAATGAACTACGGGCATTAGATGAGGTAAATGTTGCGCATTTGATGACAAGCCGACTCCCTGCAGTTGAAACACAGATTTGGCATGCAGATTAAACATTTTAGTAATGTATACTGTATCTTTTAAAATCTCTGATATTAAATGACATTAAATGATCCACTGGAGTTGTGTGGATTACTTTTATGCTGCCTAAATATGACTTTTGGACCATCAAATAGCCAACAGCCTGATGGCACCCATTTATTTGCATTGTATGAACAAAAAGAGCTGAATTGTGTTTATAAAAATCTTCACTTCAGTTCTGCTGAAGAAGGAAAGTCATGCACATCTAAGATGGCTTAAAGGTGAGTAAATCATGAAAGGATTTTCATTTTTGGGTGAACTTACCCTTTAATTTCAAAAGCTTGAAACAAATGCTCTGTTTGCTCTATCTCTCCACATTTAGTCTTAAATCATTCCACTAGATGGCAGCAAAAACTAGAAATATATATATATATTTTTTCTCTGTCACCTTCTGTGTGTAATCATTACCCTCTCTGGTAATCTTCAGGTGTGACCAGGGATGTAATGGTATGATGGTATACCGTGGTATTAAAAACAGACGGTTTCCACACCATCACCCACAATATAGAGATCTGAATGTATGAATGTAGTTATAAAGTAAATTTTGAACTTTTTTACGATTTTACAGCTTTCATGTAATTTTTATATTCAAATTGACCTGGAGGTACAAAGTAGGTCCTTTTTTTTATTGCTTTGTTTGTAAAAACATGACATTTAAAAATATATATTGCCCAAGTTTAGATCACCTCTGTAAAGGATGCCATAAAGTTTCAGGCCAAAAACTTTAAATTGATGTAAATCAGTGTTAAAAGTTCAAATAAGTCAAATTGACCGGCGAGTCAATCTAAGAATTAAAGCTAATCCCACTTTCTTTTAGCCTACTTTTTACTTTGTTTGAAAAGGCCATAGAGAACCTGTCAACAATCCAGCAACAGACGGGAAAGCTTGTGATGTAGCTTACATGATGAAAAAGACAGGGTAGAACAGCACATTCTTCATGGCTGTATGAGCACTGTGAAAGAGTAGGATCTGCTCTAGCCTTCAGGCCCTTTATCTATTGAACTGTCAGTAGAAAAAGTGGTTACAACCTCTCAAGATCACACCAGTGACAGTTGGGATGACTTTTCTATAAAGAGAGCTCACAGACTGACATCCCGTACAGCAACTGAATGAATCAACAACCTTATTACAAACGAGCAACACTTTCAATCAGTGGAGTCAATATGGACAAAAGCAAAGGCAGCAGTATCGGATGCAAGATTTAAGACCCTGGCATTTGGCAGTGCCCCCAGTGCTGACACTGTTGTCAAAGACATAATGGTGAATAATGTGCTAAGATCCATTCAGCATCCACACCACAACCTAAATCATGCCAGCCATCTTCATCAGTAGCAGCACATGGAACAGACAATGACCTTGGCTGTGATTTTAGAAGGCACTTATTATGTAGTTTTTAGTTTATTCTCCTGCCATGACTTTGATTTTAGTGTGATTCACTATATGCATATAGTAAATATATATATATATATTAAAAAAAAGACCAACACCACATGTATTTTTGACTCTATAGAGCAGACACAGATTTATAGACAAACTCTTAGGATTTTAGAATCAGTTGATGAAACAAAGAAAGCTACCATTTCAAACATGCAATTCTGTAACCTCACAAACTGCCTCCTGTCTCTAAAGTATTCTGCAGGTAAATACATCTTAAACCTTGTTCTCAAGATTTGATGATGCAGAATAGTGTTGAAAGCATTGAAGAAATCAAAGGGCATAAATCTGGCTGCCTGCTTTGCAAAGGTAGGATAAGGCACTTTAAAAATGTAGTTCAGTGCATCTTCCACACTTAGAGTATAAGTGCCCAGTATACAAACTGCAGTCGGTCTAGGTTTCCACCGTCTGGGGCCTGAGTATACGGCAATGCATAAACATGGTAATAACGTGCAAACCCTATGATATGTAATCCACGATTTTTCAACATTATACACAAAAATATAAATTCATTTTTATATATGAAGATCTTCAAAATGGAAAAAAAACGTTTTTTTTTTTTTTTTTAAGTTACACTGTTGTGCTTTTATTTTTGCGTTTCATGTTGCATTCACATGCACTAACCAAATATGATGCCGTCAGGGGCATAGCTGTCAGTAGGTGGCTTGCACAGACCCAACACTTACAGTGCAGTATTAATATATTACAGTATATATTAATATATAAGTATGATATAAGTATTATATTAATACATACATATTATATACTTTTAATATTTGTAGTGTTTTAAAGATTCAAGTATTGCAAAATAATTGCAAAATTTTGCAAAATTAGCTGCAAAAATAAAGGGCATCTTGCGGAGCACTTGCTTCTGTTTCACAATTGACAATTTTGACAATGAAAGACTGAGCACAAGCTGGTCCTGAATAAATTATTAAATCAGTTACAATAATGGCAATCGTGCATGTGCACAATATCATTTTTTTACTCTGTGCTTGTGCATTGTGGGATTTAAATGTATCCAATTGGCTCGAGTGTTTTCACTAGTTCACCAAAATGCATTCAGATCCATTTAATGATTCAGTGACCATTTCTGGTGATTCCAGAAGGTGATGACAAATGAGTTAGTCACTGAATCAACGATCAAAAGAAAATTTTAATCCTTTAGAATTTGTATGTCTACAGACCAACAAAGAGACTTTGGTTTTAAGCATTATTAAGAACAAAGCAAATATATCATTTCCCTACAGTTTGTGAGCTGCTGAGAATGACTTTTATTAAAAGACAACAATAATAGTCTTATAATTATAATGAGTTTCAATAACGTCCGTACGTTTTCATGTATAAAAAAGCATGTCTACATATCTATTCACTTCAGTAAAAATGCCTAAGTGTTCTAACAACACAGCAGATCTATCTTTTTTCCTACAGTTTGTCTGCAGACCAACATAGAGGTAAAAAACAGGAGCTGATATTAAAAATAGCTTTACATATTTAACACAAATTTAGTTATCTGCTTAATTTGGCAAAAACAATTGATCAAACTATTACCTCACAAACATAATGTAAAAAGCCTAACTTAACAAAGACTCATACGCTGATATAAACTCCACTTACAATGTGTGCTTAAAAGAAGGATTGTCCTTTGTTTTTTTTTCTGCTGTGCATTTCGCGTAATGCTGCCAGTCAAGAACGATACGCCAATAAATAACTCTCGTTTGTTGTTCCTCATCTCTAGATTATTAATTTAGATCAACATCAATGCCGATAAAAAACAAGGGTAAATGAGCATTGTTGAAAGCAACTTTGTAGAAATGAACGGAGCCGCGTTGATTAGACTGTCTAACTGATGGCCTGTTACGTAAGGGTTGTTTCGGCTCATGAAACTCACCTGTGATTGGCTGGATGGTCACTCAATCAGCTCAAAGTAACAAAACGCAAATAATACTGTATACAAATCCACTTGGACTCGGTATGGGTTTAGCTTGAAAAAGTGCGGGAGACAAAATCACCTTTTTAAAGAGTGCGGGGACGGGTCCCCCATATCCCCCACGGCTGCTGTGCCCTTGGATGCCGTTGTCTCAAATTATAAATGAATAATGAATATATAAATGAATATACAGTATAGAATGAAAGTAAACTAATATGAAAGAAAATAAAAGAAACAACATACAACACAGTTGAATGGTTTCTCTGTTGAAGCAACACACAAACAGGTTGCCTTTAAAAACTCAACTTAGAACCTTAGATACTTCAATCATGTTTCTATGTTTTTATATTTTATAATTATTATGTATTTTCGATTCATCGGCTATTAAAGCTTCTCAGTGTCATTATTTAGGTGAAAATGATTGTCCAGACAGCCATGTGCATTTCTTTGCAGACTGCAACTGAGGTGGACAGTGGTGTCACGTGGTAAAAGTTGCTTTTCTCGGTGCTGGTCAGAATGAACGTATCACAGTCGTTTGTGAGCAGAGGTATGGGGCGGATATCTATTAATATGTCAGGTTATATTTTTCTGAATCAGCAGAAATAAAAGATTATACTGTATTGACAACAAATGTCCTCAATCAGACAAAATCCGTCTTGAGATTGTAATGCAGCACAAGCGCCCTCTGGTGGAACTCTTTATTTGTGTCAGAGCGGAAGTTGTCGAGTTTACTATTCACATCAACAATGGCGTCGCAGCAGCAGATGGGCTCTAACAATCCTCAGTTGGTAGCGCAAGCGGCTATTTTACAGCAGACTCAACCGCAGCAGCAACCACAACAACAGCTCAGTCAACAGCAAGATTTTGACCCCGTTCACAGATTCAAGATGTTGATTCCACAGCTCAAAGAGAGTTTACAGGTTAGTTGGGAGTATTATAAGGGGCTTGGGATGTAAACACACCATTGTCATGATATAAAACGTGATAAAGAACTTATATTTCCATTTTTTGTTTTCAGAATGTCATGACCATTGCTTCCCTAAATTTTGGACATAATACTGCAATCGACAACGGCCAACGAACAACGGAGTAAGTTACATTCACATGAAACAGTGCTGAATTGTCAATTGACATAAAGCACCACAAAATCACTAATAAAATGGTTCTACCATTTTTGGACATGGAGTCCTCTCGATATTCTCTGGAGTACCTTTTAAATATGAATAGGATCATACTTAAGTACTGTGGTATATATCAGAGCATTAACATCTGATACATGGCACTGCCACATTGCTTTTTTATAAAGGGTGTTTTTATGAAAATTTCACCTTCAGTGTACAACAATCAGCCACAACATTAAAACCACCTGTGTAATATAGTGTAGGTCCCCCTCGTGCCGCCAAAAAGGCATGGACTCCACAAGACCTCTGAAGGTGTACTGTTGTATCTGGCACAAAGACATTAGCAGCAGGTCCTTTAAGTTGCGAGGTGGAGCCTCCATGGATCGGACTTGTTGGTCCAGCACATCCCATAGATGCTCAATCGAATTGAGATCTGGGGAATTTGGAGGCCAAGTCAACACCTTGAACTCTTCATCATGTTCCTCAAACCATTCCCAAACAATTTTTGCAGTATGGAAGGGCACGTTATTCTGCTGAAAGAGGCCACTGCCATCAGGGAATAATGTTGCCATGAAGGGGTGTACCTGGTCTGCAACTATGTTTAGGTAGGTGGTCCGTGTCAAAGTAACATCCAAATGAATGCCAGGACCCAAGGTTTCCCCGCAGAACATTGCCCAGAGCATCACACTGCTTCCGCTGGCCTGCCTTTTCCCCAGGTAAATGACGCACACGCACCCGTCCGTCCACATGATCTAAAAGAAAATGTGATTCATCAGACCAGGCCACCTCCTTCCATTGCTCCATGGTCCAGTTCTGATGCTCACGTGCCCATTGTAGGCGCTTTCGGCGGTGGACAGGGGTCAGCATTGGCACTCTGAGCTGTCTGCGGCTACGCAGCCCCATACGCAGCGAGCTGTGATGCACTGTGTGTTCTGACACCTTTCTATCATGGCCAGCATTACGTGTTCAGATATTTGTTCTACAGTAGCTCTTCTGTGGGTTTGGACCAGACGGGCTAGCCTTCGCTCCCCACGTGTATCAGTGAGCCTTGGGTGCCCATGACCCTGTCGCCGGTTCACTGGTTGTACTTCCTTGGACTACTTTTGGTAGGTACTAACCACTGCATGCCGGGAACACCCCACAAGACCTGCTGTTCTGGAGATGCTCTGAACCAGTCATCTAGCCATCACAATTTGGCTGATCCTTGTGCTTGCCCATTATTCCTGCTTCCAACACATGAAATTCAAGAACTGACTGTTCACTTGCTGCCTAATATATCCAACCCCTTGACAGGTGCCATTGTAATGATATAATCAATGTTATTCACTTCAGCTGGCAGTGGTTTTAATGTTGTGGCTGATCAGTGTAATGCATTTAAGCAATCACTGCCATAAATGTTTTGTGGACAAAAAATAATACCAAAATGAACAAAATTCACCTTACATTTTTTAGGAAGGGTAATGATGCAGCCATGCAGCGGTTTGACAAGAGTTTTGAGGAGTTTTATGCTCTCTGTGATCAGCTGGAGCTCTGTCTGGTAAGAAACCCATATTCAGCTATGCTATGGGATATAATGTGTTGGGTCAATGACGTGATGCTCATTTTTTTGTCCACGACTAATGAATTATTCAAAAATACATTACAAATTCACACAAAACAATTACTTGGATAGACCTCTTCTGTGTGAACATGTTTTTAATTACTGAGTTCAAAGGCATTTGATATTTTAAAGTCAAAAATATCATGTGGAGTAAACGTCCAGAGACAATAAAAAAAAAATAAAAAAAAAATTCTCATTCAAAGCTGAAATTCTTGAAAAAAGAAATGTTTGCATGAGTTGTTGAATAATCTGTTATTATTTCTCAGTAAAATAAGCAGTGAAACAATTTTATTTTAACATTTTATAAATATTTGAAGAACTTTTGTCCACCAAATCAAAGTCATGTGGTTTAACCAACATAGGTAGCAGTTTTACCAGATGACAAAAATCATAAAACAGAAGATCTCTTTAGACCCACAAGACTATGTGTGAAGTTTTAAAAACAAACAATTATTTTGTCATATCATTAAATATCAATATTTTGAAATTTTAATGAAAAGGCACATTTGGTTCAGGTCATTTGGTGTAACCATGAGAAAACATCTTCATATTCTTGACTTAAAAGTTTATGATATTTGTAAAAAATATTTGTCACCTTGAAACATATGCTTGAAAATGTTTTGGAAATGAGTGATTAAATTGCATACATGTTTTCAAGGAAAGTATTTACTACCTTTTTATTTGATGGTTACTCCACATGACATTTTTAAAGTCCAAAAAGTTGTAAAAACAACATTAACTCAGAGTACAAGTCTACGAACTTGGCACATGTGTTTTAAATAGATTTTTAAAAATATTTCTAATTTTTATCAACTCATACACCCTTATTTGTCAATGACCCTGATTCCATTGGAAAAATAATTGTGATATTGTGTCACCATGCTGATTTTTCACCCTTCCACTGTAAAAATCTCTTTGCTGATGATGGATTCATACTTTTTTGTTCAATAATGTAATTAGCATAACAGAAATATTACAGATTCTGTAATAATGTACAAATTTTACATAACTGTTTGAATTTGACATATTTGGGAAAAAATGTATGCACAATTAATCTAATTTAAATCGTGATAGGTCCTGGTATGACTATTCAACCACACAAGAATGCAACTTAATTAAATAAATGTACTGCCTGCATGTGCTGTGAAACTGCTCATGTGCTAAAATTAAGAAGCATTAAGAGCATCACACGCGCTGTGCGCAGGTGACAGAACAGAGCGCTCATTCACTGTGAAGCGAGTATTGCCTGCAGACTATGTTTATATAATTAAATCGCATCATTTTGTGCTTTAATAATCACACTTTGGTGAACCTAACGTAAAAAATACACAACCTGAAAAGCCTTCATGTCAAAATATAAGCATGATTCAACTTGCGACAGAAATATGTTAATATTTTATAGTTAAGGGGGCCTGGGTAGCTCAGCAAGTAAAGACGCTGACTACCATGCCTGGAGTTGCAAGTTCAAATCCAGGGTGTGCTGAGTGACTCCAGTCAGGCTCCCTAAGCAACCAATTGGCCAAGTTGCTAGGGTGGGTAGAGTCACATGGGGTAACCTCCTCGTGGTCGCTAATGTGGTTCTCGCTTTCGGTGTGGCACGTGGTGAGTTGTGCGTGGATACATGGAGAATAGCGTGAGCCTCCACACGCGCTAGGTCTCCGCGGTAATGTGCTCAACAAGCCACGTGATAAGATGCACGGATTGACTGTCTCAGACGCGGAGGCAACTGAGATTTGTCCACCACCACCCGGATTGAGGCAAGTCACTATGCCACCACGAGGACTTAAAGCGCCCTGACCAATTCTCTCATATTACCAAATTACAAATGGTACATTGAAATTTCATTCTGATTGATATTTTATTTTAAAACACTGAAACTCAAAATCAGTTATTGTAAGGTGACGTTGTTTTTTGATTGGAAATATTTTTATGAAAAATAAAAAACTGAAATATCTTGCTTGCATAAGTATTCAACCCCCACACGTTAATATTTGGTCGAGCCACCTTTTGCTGCAATAACTGCTTTAAGTGTTTTGGGGTACATATGTACCAGCTTTGCACACAGTGATGAAGTGATTTTGGCCCATTCTTCTCGGCAGATTTTCTCCAGGTTGTTCAGGTTGGTTGGGTGATGCTTGTGGACTGCAATTTTCAAATAGTGCCACAGATTCTCAATAGGATTGAGATCAGGACTTTGACTGGGCCACTGTAGGACATTTATCTTTTTGTTCTTGAGCTACTCCAGTGTTGCTTTGGCCTTGTGCTTAGGATCATTGTCCTGCTGAAAGGTGAATTTCCTCCCAAGCTTCAGTTTTTTAGCGACTGAAGCAGGTTCTCTTGCAGTATTTCCCTATATTTTGCCTTCCTTCAATTCTAACATGATGCCCAGTCCCTGCTGATGAGAAACATCCCCACACCATGATGCTGCCACCACTATACTTCACTTTAGGGATGGTGTGTCTTGAGGCATAGGAAGTGTTTGGCTTGCGCCACACATAGCGCTTTGAGTTTTGGCCAGAAAGCTCTATCTTGGTCTCATCTGACCACAAAACCTTCTCCCACATCGCAGCGGGGTTACTCACATGCTTTTTGGAAAACTCCAGACGTGCTTTCAGATGGTACTTTTTGAGTAATGGCTTCTTTCTTGCCACCCTCCCATACAGGCCAGCGTTATGCAGTGCTCTTGATATGTTGACTGGTGCACTCCCAGCCACTGAACTCTGTAGCACCTTCAAAGTGATTGTTGGCCTCTCTGAGGCTTCTCTCACAAGTCTCCTTTTTGTTAGAGCGTTGAGTTTTGAGGGACGGCCTTTTCTTGGCAGTGCCTGGGTGGTGTGGTACAGCTTCCACTTCCAGATTATTGATCCAGCTGTGCTCACTGGCATATCCAAACATTTGGATATTATTTTGTACCCTTTCCCTAATCTATGCATTTTTATTACTTTATCTCTTACTTCTGTGGAATGCTCTTTGGTCTACATTTTCCTTAAGATTCACAGTCTGACCAATGATCCTTCAACAATGGGTTTTTTATCCAGAAAAGGTGATTGCAACTTTAATGATTCACAGGTGGATGCCAATGGTAAAGTAACTGTGTCCTCGTTAGGGCAATTTCTTTCATTGGTGTAACCTGGCAGATTCTGCAGCACAGGGGTTAAATACTTATGCAAGCAAGATATGTAAGTTTTTTTATTTCCCATCATAAAACTGTCACCTAAAAATAATTGACTTTGAGTTCCAGTGTTATAAAATAAAATATCAAACAGAATGAAATTTCAATGCACCATTTGTAATTCAGTAATATGAGATAATTGGTCAGGGGTCTAAATACTTTTGCAAGGCACTGTGTGTGTGTGTGTGTTTGTATGTATATACTGTATGTATGTATGTATGTATGCGTGTATATATATATATATATATATATATATATATATATATATATACATACAGTATATATATATTAGTTAAGTGCAATATTCACTAAAATGTATATTCACAATAATAATAGTTATAATGTTTAAGCAATATCTCGCAAGCAAGAGTGCTGTTGTACTGAATATTGTTTATCAGTGTTTCCATGTGTACTGTGATGCTCTTTTGTGCAGCACTTTATATGACAAAAAAGTCAAGTCAAAGGACACATCACTTAATTTCAGTAAAACTTTAAGAAGGTAAATAAAGAAATATTGTTAACATTGATCGCTTGATTGTTTTATTTATTATTTGTAAACCATGGTTCACCTTCTTACCATTAACAGTTTCATGTCCTCTTTTTGTCTTTAGCGGCTGGCCCACGAGTGCCTCTCGCAGAGCATCGACAGCACAAAGCATTCTCCCAATCTCGTTCCTACAGCCACCAAGCCAGACACAGTGCAGACAGAGTCTTTGTCTTACTCGCAGTATCTCAGTATGATCAAATCACAGATTTCATGTGCTAAAGACATCCATAATGCTCTTTTAGAGTGTTCAAAAAAGATTGCTGGGAAGGGTCAGGGAGCTTGTAATTAGTTATTATTAACAAAAGTATTTGGTTTCCTTAAATATGTTTTTGTGTTTTCCATAACTGTGTGATGCTGTTTGAAGAATAAATGTTCTACTTTTCAATTCAATTAGTCTGTTTACTTGAGCTTTTGTGACCAGTGTACTTGTACAGTTAAAACCCAAATATTCTCGAATGGTATTTATCTTTTATAGTGTATTAAAATTATTTTGCGGTAAAAACTTGGGTTCTATCTCCTTTTGTCTATGGAATTTGTTGTTTCAAAAATAACAAGTGTAACCTACACTTCTTTCCCACATTTAAATGATTAACTGATTAACTTCATTTGCAAGTTAGTACCATTACTGTGTTAGAGTCATGTTGAGCCATAAATAGGGCTCAGATCATTTATATCCTAGTTCCAGTTGGATTGTGGGCTCACCAAATAGAAATATTTTGACTTATTTGCCAAACACAAGCATCACTTTGGAGTTATTGGAGGCCAATTTTATCACTGTGATACATTTTCTAAACAAATGTAAAATGCCAATGAGCCAGGATTCACCAGGGTTAATCAACCAGTTCAAGTGATATGGTTAGTTTATTTTCTGAGTCATTTTATTTATTTTTTATTCTGAATCCAATTGTTCCAGAACAAGACTGATTGAGGTTATTAAGTAATTCAATAGAGCACTTGTCATGAAGCAGCTTCTTATTTTATGACTTGCAGTCACAGGTCTTCCTAAAATTAAAAGGGTCATGACTTGAGGAATCAAACTTTTCATATAAGAAGTCAATGTACTATGAAAACATACTGCAAGTTAACTAAAAAATTCCTCACTGCAAAAAGAGCATTTGTTGAAACCAAGCTGCCAAAGCGATGAGCTCTCTACCTCCTCCACAGTGTGATGTCGCACTGTGGTAGACATTTGCATCTGACCGCTTCCACAACAACACATCAACTGCTATTTTACCTTTAATCACTTATGTAGCCCACCCAACAACGGTGAGCAGTGAGATGGAGTTGGGCTACGTTTCCCAAATGTATCGCAACCTTAAGTTGATCGTAGAGACCACTGGCGCCAATGGTTTCTATGATCTACTTAGGCTTACAATGCTTTTGGAAAATGCAGCCCAGGTCAGTCAAGAGCAGAGAGCCAATCATAACAGTGGGCGTTTACTGTCAAGTCTTAAACAGAGAAGCAGCATCAAAACCGAGCGTTTCTGACAGTTTGTCAGAATGAGGGTGGAAAATGGACAAAATATATGACTTTTTTTTTTTTTTTTTGTGCAAATAACTTTACTACTATTATAAATGAACCACAAAAAATAAATTTAAATAATTTAAAAAGGCATGTCATGACCCCTTTAAGAAAAAAAACACTAGTAAATTTTGTTTGACTGTCACATATAAAGCCAATATGTAGTAAGATACAGGGTTCCCACGGTTTATTGAAAACCTGGAAATATCAGGGAATATTAAAATGGTGTTTTCCAGGCCTGGAAAAGTCATAGAAATGAATGAAATCTTAAAAGTCATGGGAATTTCTATAGTAAATATACATGTCTATTTTTCAAGTTTTTCACTACTCAAAAGTATTTTATGATCTAGATTTATTTCATTGTTTTTGTGTATAAAACATGTCCACAAGCAATGAAGATATCGGGTTTGTCATTCAATTTGTCTCTTGAGTCAGTTCTTTTCAATGAATTAGTTAAAAAGTCCATTTAATTATTCCGTTTAACAACTGTATTCATAAACATTGGTCTGAATCAAAATTATTTTTAAAAATATGAATACAGAAATCACAAATGCCTGGAAAGTTCATGGAAAAGTCAAGGAAATTCAGTGGTCAAATGAGTGGGAATCCTGAAGATAGGTCAGCTATCCACTTCAAAAGAGGTGAATCATTTATTGCTGGAACGTAGAAATAATCGACAGCATTTGTGCCTGCACCTTGTAGTAAAAATTTTACACAATTATTTCAGTTAAAAAAAAATGAGTGTCAGTTATTGCCTCCTCTTTTTTTATTTACTTTGCATAACATCATAAGGTAGCATGTTATGAATGTTGTTCAATACTTTGGTGGATGGAAGTTAAATTGATACAAGGAGCATGACTTTAAACCTCTTGGGATTACGATTACTAAATGTTTAGCTGCATGTTTGGTGTCAGTTTTGTTCATCCCTCTGAGGTATCAGAGCACAAATATGTAACATTTCAGTTATACAGTAAATTGGCGCCATGTAATTCCACTTTCTTCCCTTAGAGGCGCTAGAAAATCGTGTGACTGATTATCGAAACGAAGAGAAGAAGTCGTGCCTTTGATCTGATTGGTCGTGTCGTTGCTCAGCGGTAGTATGTTTATGAACACAACTGTCAAAGTATGAAAGCTTTGAGTGATTTATCATATTTATTGAGAACACTCTCGATGTGAGGAATGAAGAATAAAAAGGTGAAACCCTCAAAGGGCTTCAGCAACAGAAAAAGAGGTAACTAACATTGGTTCGGAGGTAGTTATTTGTTTGTTAAACGCTAATCCAACAGAGCTATTTAAAACCACTAACCTTAGAGAGGTTAAAGACTGTCTCAAAAGCTAGTGTGTAGTCTAAGTAGACAGCTCACTTGGTTTTGAAACATAGTGTAATGTGTCATGCTTCTATTTGTTTAATACTTGAACGGCTTATCAAATGTTTAGAAGTTTGGAAAAGTCTGCTTTAAGTGTCTGTTTTCTTCTGTTATCTGTTTACATAAATATCTTCATAACTGCTCACTCAGTGTTATTTTGAATCCTCCTAGTGCTCAGTGATGTGTCTCCATCCACCAGCATTCCTCCTCTAGTGGAGGGGCAGCTGAGATGTTTCCTCAGAGTGACAGTGAGTAAAGTGATGTGGACCATCATCAAACCTCCTCCTGTGACTCTAATCCGACTGCGATGGTGGGGAGACTCTTCCAACGGCACCTTCTTTAGGCCCAGAGATGGAAATCTTGAACAGAAAGGAGTTAAATCCACAGCCCGCTTTCCTGTAAAATGTGGACCAAAACAGCTGACGTCTTATCTGACAGGTGATGGATTAGACATTTGACATTATCTCAAATGAGACATTAGCATGACAGCATATGGCTGATTTCCATATGTATGGGTTTACTCATTTGAAGCATACAGGCCATTTCATTTGTTGTGGTGATTAATATAACAATATTGTGTTGTTCACAGATATGGGCTCATTGCTGCTGGATGTGCTTACAAAGGTTGATCATTTGCCTATCGCTCGAGCTCAAATCCCTGGGATTGCCCGACTCTCTTTGTCTCACTCCATAAATGGATATTTCACTCTCATTTCCCCAACATCTGAAAAACTTGGTGAACTCCAGGTAGGTGAGATGCTCAACCAAATGACCACACATTACACATTGGTTGATTTTGCTTTTCTATTCATCAGCTGATCACGTTGTGTTAGTTCTGTGTTTTCTTAGATTATGTTTACATTTTTTGTTGGTTGACATTTTATTTGTGTGTTACTATTGCACCCTAGGTCGCACTTTCTCTCGAACCATTAACGGAAGGATATGACAGCAGTAGTTCAGTACCTGTGACAGATATGAGCCTTGGTGCTCAGGCTCCTGCGCTAATAACTGACCAGAACATGCCTGTGCTGACATCACTGGATCAGCCTCTCCCGAGTAACACTGAGAAGAAGACAGCTGATGGCAGGTCTGGCCACATGCCCCGGTTTGTTTGTTTAAACCTTTCCTGCTTCCTATAATTCTTTTTGGATTGTTGAGAGACCATTGTGGAATAAAATATATTGCATTGGATATCTCTAATCTTTATTAATTCTTGTTTTAGGGGGAAGGATTACCTGTACTTTCATGAAAGCAGTAACATCGTGCCATCTTCCTCTAGTGGAAAACCTAAAGTTGTTTCTGGTCAAACATCTGTTGACATTTTGTCAGGTATTTTTGTCACATTTTTGTGAAGACACAAAACCGTGGCTTAAATTCTTGGTGTCATAGATCATCTTGTCACTGATCACATATTAACAATATTTAGATTTATACTGAGCCATTTTCAAAATTCAAGATATTATATGTACAGTGGATATAAAAAGTCTACACACCCCTGTTAAAACAGCAGTTATTTGAGATGTGTAAAAACTGAACAAAGATAAATCATATCAGACTTTTTGCACATTTTATGTAAAAATTACAACCTATGCAATGTCACTGAAAACCAAAGTGACACATTTCAGAGAAAAAAAAAAAAAAAAAATCCCTTAGAGATATCTATTGCCGATTTGGAAGCTCTGAAGACAAATATACAGTGATTTACATGCAAATGACAATATTTAATCAATTACAGGATATATAATGAATCAAGTATTTATTTATTGTTTTGTTCTTTTAAAAGTATATTTTGCCCAAAAATGAAAATTCTCTCATAATTTATTCACCCCACATGCCATCCTAGATGTATGACTTTCTTTCTTCTGCAGAACACAAAGATTTTTTGAAGAATATTCAGATCTGTAGGTCCATACAATGCAAGTGAAAGGTGGCCAGAACTTTGAAGCTCCAAAAATCACAAAGGCAGCATAAAAGTAATCATTACGACTCCAGTGGTTAAATCTATATCTTAAAAAGTGATATGAAAGGTGTAGGTAAGAAACAGATGAATGTTTAAGTTCTTTTGTACTATAAATTCTCCTCCCTGTCCAGTAGGTGACGATATGCACAAAGAATGTAAAACAAAAAAAGAGGAATGTGAAAGTGGAGATTTATGGTAAAAAATGTCTTAAATATTGATCTGTTTCTCACCCACACCTATTATATCCTTTCTGAAGACATAGATTTAACCACTTCAAAGCTTAAAAGTTCTGGTCACCATTCACTTACAGAACTACAGATCATCAAAAATCATTGTTTATGTTCAGCAGAAGAAAGAAAGTCACACACATCTGGTATGTCATGAGAGTGAGTAAATGATGAGAGAATTTTCATTTTTGGGTGAATTATCCCTTTAAATGTTTGGTGCCTTGTATTTTCCAGTTCTTCTTGAGCGTGGTAGCAAACTCAGAAATGCTATGGTGGTTTCAGCCTTGAACACTGATGTAGAGTCAGATGTACTTCTGAAGGACATTCCCCAGCCCATCTCCAGAGACAACACTAAAGCTTTGTATGAACTACATTCACAATATTTTCCTCGCATGCCTATGAAAGGTCCAGATAGACTACAGAATAGAAGAGTGTACTATAGATGATAAATTGTATTAACACCTGGTTCCTCATAAAGGCCACCCAGACCTTCATCAGGACAGTTTCTGGAGAACATCCTTCAATCAGAACTCCAGCATCCTTCTCACGACCTTGAAGAAGCAAGTCAACAAAGAGCCAATATGGAGGACATGGCTGTGGATCTGCTTCTGGGAAGGTTGCCAAGTTTTACTTACTTTAGAGATTTTTTTGGTTTTTGACTTTTTGTTTCTTATATATACAGTTGAAGTCAGAAGTTTACATACCTTAGCCAAATACATTTAAACACAGTTTTTCACAATTCCTGACATTTAATCGTAGAAAGCATTCCCTGTCTTAGGTCAGTTAGGATCACTACTTTATTTTAAGAATATGAAATGTTAGAATAATAATAGAGAATTATTTATTTCAGCTTTTCATTCTTTCATCACATTCCCAATGGGTCAGAAGTTTGCCTACACTTTGTTAGTACTTGGTAGCATTGTCTTTAAATTGTTTGTACTTGGGTCAAAATGTTTTTAGTAGCCTTCCACAAGCTTCTCACATTAAGTTGCTGGAATTTTGGCCCCACCTTCCTCCTCGTGACACTCCCCCCTCCTTTCTGGGGGGGTGGGCGTTGCCCTTCTGGCTGCTCCCTGCCTCTCTAGAGCTGGGGAGGGGGACAAGGGGAGAAAAAAAAAAAAAGAGGAGGGACATTAAGAGAGAGAGAGAAAAAATTGCTCGCTGGTTCCCAGACACACCGTCGCATGGTCCACGACCTTCTCTTCCACCCTCTGGCGGACGACAGCCACTCCTTCCCGGGCGGACAGGAGCGAGTCCTCCGACCCCTGGCAGATGGAATGCCCCCCCACATTCTGGCGGCCGGTAGCGAGCCCCTACTCCCCTCGCTGAGGGCAGTCGTTCCTCTGCGTCCAGGCAGCCGGCAGCAACTGCTCCTTTGGGCGGACGGCAGTGGCGAGGACTCCACGACAGCGCATCCCTCCTCCTTCCTGGGTTTCGGGACCAATGCAACATTATAAAGAATGGGCAAGGAGGAGACGGGAACTGGACAAAGCATCAAAGTAATATTTTAATGAAAACTTAAACAAAAGACACAAACATAAATGCACACACGGCAGCTGCGTGTGGCTCTCTCTCTCCCGAACTGCCACATCCGGCTGCATTTATTCCTCTCCTCAGCTGATTAGCCCAATTGTGGGCCTGTCGTGCATAGTCATGGCCCGGCCCCGCCCTCCTCCTCGTCACAGGTGGTTTTGAAGCAGTGGCTTCTTCCTTGCTGAGCAGCCTTTCAGGTTATGTTCACAAGGTCCTTTGCTGTTGTTCTGGGATTGATTTGCACTTTTCGCACCAAACTACATTTATCTCTAGGAGACAGAATGCATCTCCTTCCTGAGCAGTATGATGGCTGCGTGGTCCCATGGTGTTTATACTTGCATTCTATTGTTTGTACAGATGAACGTGGTACCTTAAGACATTTGGAAATTGCTGCCAAGGATGAACCAGACTTGTGGAGATCCACAATTTTGTTTCTGAGGTCTTGGCTGATTTCTTTTCATTTTCCCATGATGTTAAGCAAAGAGGCACTGAGCTTGAAGGAAGCCTTAAAATACATCCACAGGTATACCTCCAGTTCAGTGCACCTCCTATCAGAAGCTAATTTGCTAATTGTCTAAAGGCTTGACATCATTTTCTGGAATTTTACAAGCTGCTTAAAGGCACAGTTAACTTAGTGGATGTAAGCTTTGGACCCACTGGAATTTGTATAAAGTCAATTAAAAGTGAAACAATCTACCTGCAAACAGTTGTTGGAAAAATTACTCATGTCATGCACAAAGTAGATGTCCTAAATGACTTGCCAAAACAATAGTTTGCTAATATTAAATGTGTGGAGTGGTTCAAAAATGAGTTTTAATGACTTCAACCTAAGTGTATGTAAACTTCTGACTTCAACTGTACAGTGATCGGCCACAACATTAAAACCACTGCCAGCTGAAGTGAATAACATTGATTATATCATTACAATGGCACCTGTCAAGGGGTGGGATATATTAGGCAACAAGTGAACAGTCAGTTCTTGAATTTCATGTGTTGGAAGCAGGAAAAATGGGCAAGCATAAGGATCTGAGCGACTTTGACAGGGGCCAAATTGTGATGGCTAGACGCCTAGCTCAGAGCATCTCCAAAATGGCAGGACTTGTGGGGTGTTCCCGGTATGCAGTGGTTAGTACCTACCAAAAGTAGTCCAAGGAAGGACAACCGGTGAACCTGCGACAGGGTCAAGGGCGCCCAAGGCTCACTGATACATGTGGGGAGTGAAGGCTAGCCCGTCTGGTCCAAACCCACAGAAGAGCTACTGTAGAACAAATTGCTGAAAAACGTAATGCTGGCCATGATAGAAAGGTGTCAGAACACACAGTGCATCGCAGCTCGCTGCGTATGGGGCTGCGTAGCCGCAGACCGGTCAGCGTGCCAATGCTGACCCCTGTCCACCGCCAAAAGCACCTACAATGGGCACGTGAACATCAGAACTGGACCATGGAGCAATGGAAGAAGGTGGACTGGTCAGATGAATCACGTTTTTTTTTTTTTATAGATCATGTGGATGGCCGGGTGCGTGTGCGTCATTTACCTGGGGAAGAGATGCCAGCAGGATGCACTATGGGAAGAAGGCAGGCCAGCGGAGGGCGTGTGATGCTCTGGGCAATGTTCTGCTGGGAAACCTTATGTCCTGGCATTCATGTGGATGTTAATTTGACACGTACCACCTACCTAAAGATTGTTGCAGACCACGTACACCCCTTCATGGCAACGTTATTGCCTGATGGCAGTGGCCTTTTTCAGCAGGATAATGCGCCCTACCATACTGCAAAAATTGTTCAGGAATGATTTGTGGAGCATGACAAAGAGTTCAAGGTGTTGACTTGGCCTCCAAATTCCCCAGATCTCAGTCCGATTGAGCATCTATGGGATGTGCTGGACCAACAAGTCCGATCCATGGAGGCTCCACCTACCTAAAGATTGTTGCAGACCACGTACACCCCTTCATGGCAACGTTATTGCCTGATGGCAGTGGCCTTTTTCAGCAGGATAATGCGCCCTACCATACTGCAAAAATTGTTCAGGAATGATTTGTGGAGCATGACAAAGAGTTCAAGGTGTTGACTTGGCCTCCAAATTCCCCAGATCTCAGTCCGATTGAGCATCTACGGGATGTGCTGGACCAACAAGTCCGATCCATGGAGGCTCCACCTCGCAACTTAAAGGACCTGCTGCTAATGTCTTTGTGCCAGATACAACAGTACACCTTCAGAGGTCTTGTGGAGTCCATGCCTCGACGGGTCAGAGCTGTTTTGGCGGCACGAGGGGGACCTGCACGATATTAGGCAGGTGGTTTTAATGTTGTGGCTGATCAGTGTCTAATATATATATATATATATGCATACACATAAATATTTTTCTGCTAAATGCCTGTAACCCCATTATTTCTCAGTGTTAGTGGCTCACCGCTGCCATTCTGGGATGGAGATGGTTCTCCTCCAGAGTCTCTTTCTGATCACAGTAGTGTGCTTATGGACAGTGAGCTCAATGACCCCCAATATGATCAAAGTCTTCTGGAGAACCTCTTCTACAAAGCTCCTGTAAGACATCTGACATACAACACACCGATCTTCAGCATGAACTCAATGCTTATGTGCAATTCTATTCATATGTATCTTCCTCAAACATTTTCATGTGTAAATTTATAGTTTTTTATTTTCCCTGTTACAGATATCAGATGAATGTTTGGAAGAGGAACACCAGAGGAAAGGCACTGTAGAGAAGACAGTGCACACATGCCTAGATACAAATGGCCGGTTAGTTACACTAATGCAAGAATCATTGCTGATTACTTATTCATTTACCAAGAGAAAAAATTTTATTGAAATGAAAGTTAATCAAGTCAAAGTTTATTTATATAGCACATTTTAAAACAACAGCAGTTGAGCTAAAGTGCTGTACAATTCAAAATAGCTTCACATCTTTGTAAAGGCATAGCAATAGTTCTATTTTTACTGCTATTGTTCATTAGTACTGCTTTGTAAATTGCTTGTAATTTTAATTTTTGCATTTTTTGAAGGCTGGATTCTGATTCAGAAGCAGAAGATGGTTTCCCTGGCCTGAGTGTGGATAAGATAGCTTTACTTGGCAATGTTCGTTTTGCCAGAGTTAACATCAGTGAGATAAAAGTTCCCAAAGACACAAGTTCTAACACATCAAGAAAAGGAAGACCACCTCGCCCCCTCACAACAAAGAAATGGTACGTCCTTTTTGTATTTTGTATTTCCATTAGAGCTGTCGAAATGAACATGTGTTAATGCATGTAATCAATTAAAAATTTAGTTAACGCATAATTTTTTTAACGTGATTAATGCATTTACCAATTTTAGATTCTGACATTTTATTCAGCTCCGTGAATAAACAACCTTTGTGAAGTGTCCGGGCTCATTACACTGATGCACACAGCACAAACACACACACAACAGCAATTCTGTGTCAAGTGATGGAGAAAGGACGCTCTTAATCATTATTTTTGTACAAAACAAACCCAGATGGGTCTTTCACATGCGCATTCACATGACTCGCATTTTCCAAGTCTCGCATTGTGCTTCCGTCTTACTGGCCAATTCGGATGAAGTATCATTACGTGGACAGTGCCAGCACTAAATGCAAAACAATACGTTTTCTGCAAGTGCTTTTCAAAGCTGCGTGAGAATTCAAAGCTGCGTGAATCATGTTAATGCGGCTTCACAACTGCTGTAGCAAAGTAGATTGCAACATTTATTATTGTGAAGGCTGTGGGTTTAAGATATTTAATGCCCATTGTAATGAATACTCAACCTATGGGGACTAGTTCTTTGAATAAGCCAATCTTCCACTTTGGGAAACGTTTAATGTTACTTGAATTTTGCTATTCTGCATTTCTGTCTTTGTGGAATACTGCATTTCTATCACTGTGGAATACTTTGTCTGGAAAATGTTAATAAAACATAATTGTTACAATTTTTATTTATTTTTTCCTAAAAAAGGAAATAAATGCATTTTGACAGGAACAGAAGTATATGTAGAGTCAAATTTCAGCACTTCTTAAATCTGTGATGTAATCATGATTAACTATGTAAAATCATACAATTTAAAAATTTTAATTGACTGACAGAACAAATTTGCAGACAATGTTTAGAAATTAAACATTGCAGAACTAATTTTACATGTATTTGTCATGTTTCTGTAGCTCTTATATTGTAGAGTACCTCTTCCCACTGGTCTCTACCGAATATGATGATGTCAGTCTAATGCCTTCAGAGTTCACGAAAGTCATCTCTAGTAAAATTGTAGAGGGCGGTGAGTACAAACAATTTAGAGAACTTCAACAAAACAAAACTTAACCAAGAAGTACTGAAACAATCTGGCCATTCATTTTTGTTTTTTCAGTGGTGACGTTTCAGCATCAAAGTTTGTTTCCCGTGAGTTTCAGTAGGTCATCTATTAAACATTGGTGGAAGATGAACATCTCATTCAAGATCTACTCCAGAAACAGCTTTCAAAAGACAGTAAGTGTGATATGTGAAATTCATGATATGCAATCACTATCAAAGAAACTCCAAAGATAAAGTTTTTATGTGAATTTTAGCTGTTAAAAGCCTGATCATGTTCTTGTTTGACATTTCAGCCCGTTCTTATTGGAACAGCAACGTTTCCTCTGAGCACTCTTTTGCAGAGTGAATCTCTGAACATTTCTGCTGCCCTGCCTGTTCAAAGACAAGATGGAAACACTGAAAAACAGGCAGCTGGTCCGCTAAAGGTAAAGTATACAGTGGCAAGAAAAAGAATATGAACCCTTTGGAATTACTTACATTTATGTATAAATTTGTCTTAAAATCTTCATCTAAGTTGTAATAATGAACAAACACAATCTGTTTAAACTAATAACACACTAATAAAAAAGTTATTGTATTGTTCTTGTTCAGGGTGAATACATTATTCAAATATTCCAAGTGTAGGTTGGAAAAGTATGTGAACAGCTATACTAATGACATCAACAAAAGCTAATTAGAGTCAAGAGTTGGCAAACCTGGAATCCCGATTAATGAAACAAGATTGGAGGTGTGGGTTAGAGCTACTTTTACTTATAAAAAGCACTCAAACATTTTGAGTTTGCTATTCACAAGAAGCATCTAATAACGTGGACCATGCCTCGCAAAAAAAGAAAAAAAAAAAAAAAAAAAATCTCAGAAGACCTACGATCAAGAATTGATGCTTGCATTAAGCTGGAAAGGGTTAAAAATGTATCTCGAAGAGCTGAGATATTCATCTGTCCACAATTAGATAAATTATCTATAAATGGAGATGATTTAGTACTGTGGAAACTCTACCTAGAAGTGTCCATCCAGCCAAGATGACTCAAAGGGCACACCGCAGAATGCTCAATGAGGTAAAAAAAAAAACCCTAGAGAGACAGTTTAAGATTTGAAGGAATCACTGGAACTGGTTAACATCTTTGTTTATGAGTCTACTATACGGAAAACATTAAACAGACATTGCTTTGTGCCTGAAGTTTGCCAAAGACCACCTTGACACTTCACAATGCTACTGGGAATATGTTTTGTAAACAGATTAAACTAAGGTTGAATTGTTTGGGAAGAACACGTAGCACAACGTATGGTGTAAAAAGGGCAATGCATGCAAACATGAAAACATCAACTGTGAAGTATGGTGGAGGGAGCATCATGATTTGGGACTGCTTTGCTGCTTTGGGGCCTGGACCACATAGGAATTAATTTTTCCCTCGATGATGCCAAGTTTATCAAGATATCCTACAGGATAATGTCAGGATGGCTGTGCGGACAATGATCCTAAACATCAAAATAAATCAACAACAGAATGGCTTCAAAAAAAGAAGATTTACTTGACGAGGAGGAGGGCGTGGCCGGGCCGTGAGGGTGCACGGCCGGCACTGAATAAGCTGATCAGTGGGAGAGCGAGATAAAGGGGAGCTGGAGGTACCAGTTCAAGAGAGAGAGAGAGATGCACGCGGCCGCGCTGCATGTGTGTCTGTTTTATGTTGTTTTAAGTTCATTTATATAATTTAAGTTTGTGTTGACTGTTCAGCTGGTTCCCGCCGCCTCCTTTCCCAACCTTTACCTGTTACAGTGCGCAGCTCGAGGAGGTCCTGATGTTGCATCTGGTGGATGCAGGCAAGGGTCTTGACCACGTCCTCTAGAGGTGAGGGATCCATGGCGACGTTCTTCCTCCCTTAATTCCTGGATTTCAGCACCAGTGTAACAAAGTTCTTAGTTTTCGTGACAAGGGAGGAAGCGGGAGACGGAGAGATCCAACTCAAAAGGGCTTTATTTCCCACAGCTTCACAGTCTATATATATTCCACTTTTCAGTGGTCACACTCAAATGAATGCTTTTCAGCACAATACAAATTGCACTCTGGAGCACTCTGCTCCATGCAGCTCTCTCTCTCCCTCACTGGCATCTGGCTCGCTCTTAAAAGCCCGTCTCCACTCTCACTGCAATGACAAATGACAAATGATGCTGTTATAGACAATCATTGCCAGGTGATGATCCTTACCGTTTTCATCTCCTGATCTCGCTCTCCATTCACAAACCGGCACTTAACCACACCCCCACCACCACACCACTTTTTGGAGTGGCCCAGTCAGAGCCCAGATCTTAACCCAATAGAGATGCTGTGGAATGACCTCAAGAGAGCCATTCACACAAGACAGAATATGGCTGAGCTGAAGCAGTTCTGTAAGGAAGAATGACCCAAAATTAATTCTGAATGTTGTGCAGGTCTAATCCACAGCTACCAGAAACGCTTGGTTGAGGTGTATGCCAGAGTAGGATTGACCAGTTATTAAATTCAAGGGTTCATTCACATTTTCCACAGCACTTTGAATGTTTAATTGGATGTGTTCAATAAAGACATGGTTCCTGTAGCTCAACTGGAAGTGCATGGTGCTAGCAATGCCAAGGTCATGGGTTCGATTCCCAGGGAACACACAAATTGATAAAATGTACAGTATACACTGAATGCACTGTAAGTCACTTTGGATAAAAGTGTTTGCCAAATGCATAAATGTAAATATAAAGACATGAAAGATTATAATTGTTTGTGTGTTGTTAGCTTAAGCATGTTGCGTTTGTCTATACTTGTGACTGATGAAGATGAGATCATATTTTATGACCAATTAATGGAGAAAACCAGCTAATTTAAAGGGTTCACATATTTTTTCTTGCCTCTGTATATTAGGGGTTCAGTTCTTAAATATGTAATTTTGTTACATATCCTTGAACTTATGTAAATCAGTGTCAAGATTTGAGGTTACAATTTATATGAATGTAAAAGGAAAAGTGTAGATCTTGGGTCATGTGACTGGTCACCATTTTCTTTTTAGTTTTTCAACCTTCTGCATTCACAGTTTCATTTTAAATGGTGCTACAAATTCATTTTAAAAAGTACAAATATTTCATGTAGTCTCTCATTTGATATGAGCTCATAAACTGCATTTATAATAGTTATAAAAGAATTAGCAAAGTGTTTTTCTTTTTTTTTTTGAAGGTGTCATTTGAACTAGCGGTAGACAAGAATGACTTCACCACCAAAAAAAGGCCTGGAAGGAAAGGGCTGAATCTGCAAAAAGCCCCCATGTCCTGCCTGACTGAAAAGGATGATGGACAGAAGAGTTTGTTTGTGAGTAATCACAGGAGAGACCCATCTCCTAGTGCAGGACTTCATCCAGTCCAGAGTATCCTGATGCCTCAAACCAGATCACGATCTACATCGCCATACCCCAGACACCAGAACTGTCCCAACAAGCCTTTGCAACAGGAAATGGAGGAGACTGAGATTTTGCTTCATACATTGCTCATGGTCCCTGAAGGGAAAGATTTTAATTGTGCACCTATGCAGCCCAATTTCTACTTGAGTTGTAAGTTGCTCGGATCTGATGAGACTGCTCAATCGGCGATCAGCTGGGGACAAAAACATCCAACATTTAACTTTGTCCAGGTTAGTGCATTTGGACTGATGCAGCACTATGGGGAAATATGGGAGGTTTTCTGGCCTTATTAGTTAGTGGGGGATATAATATAATATTATACGTGACAATATTGCATGGCATTAGCATTGCAATATGTAAAGGATAAGGTACAGTCAATGGCGAAAACATCCCATAGACTACTTGCGTTAAAGGAGGGACCTCAGAATGTCAGAATGAGACTTGGGGATGGGCTCTTTTGACTTGGGCCAGTAAGTAACCACCCAGAGCACCGTAGCAACTGTACAGCAATGTGCTAACAACCACTCAGAACACGGTGGCACCATGTTTTGCATCGCTCACATTTAGTTCAAAATAAAGTTATTTTTTTTGTTTTTAACCCCAGTTTTAATGTCATGTAGGTGGCTCCAATCGCACTGACCTCCAGACTGTTGGAGAGAATGAAGAACAATGTAATGGTCATTGAGGTTTGGTTGAGGGCCAGAAAATCAGATCATGATAAACTTCTAGGCTTAGTGAAACTACCTCTCCACCAGTTCTACATGTCCTTCAGGTAGGCATTAGAATGTAAATCTTGACACGTGCATGTACTATATCATGTACGTTAAAAAAGAAATACTTTTTCTGGTAATACTTTATATATAATTTTTTTTTTTTTAATGTAATTTCTAAAAAGTGTAATTTGGAATTTGTCTTCAGAGACCCCAAGATCTCCAAGCTGCTCTTGCAGTCTCAGTATCCAGTGGTTGGGGTGGACAGTTATATGCCTGTCAATGACGTGTTCACTGGAAGCACTAGTGGGAACCTCAGTGTGTGTTTAGCAATGGGTCTAGCTCAGCAGATCACAGCACTACAGCGAATGCGAGATGAGCTGACCCGCGTAACACCGCTGCCACGACCAGTTCACATGTTAGACCACCGGACACACACAGAAAAAAAGGCTAGTTCACGTTACTTAAAACACTCACCTAAAGAGTCTCTGATTGTTTCTATTAAGAAATGGTTCACCAAAAAATAAAAAAATTCTTCTTTTTGGTCATCTTTTTCTCACCATCATGTTGTTCCAAACCTGTATGACCCATATTAAATTGAGGAATTTTACTCAACTCTTTCCTATATAAGCATATAGTGACCTGGGGCTGTCAATCTTTAAACGCTTTAAAGGAAAAAACAAATCAAAAGAAACAACACTGTAAAAGTAGTCCATACAACTTGTGTGCTATGTTTCTTAAAAGTCCTCTAAAGTCATACAATAGCTTTGTATGAGGAACAGACCAAATTTAAGTTGTTATTAATTGGAATCTTGCTCCATTATAGCTCTCAAATTTCATTCTTCTCCATTTTTTGATGTCAAACCTGCTGCGACACATCTTCACGCAACCACATTTGTAAAAATGTGTCACTTTTGGGTCCACTATTCCTTTAAATTAATGTCTTTTAACACAGACTGACACTATGTGTGTGCAATGTTCTTGTAGGCAAGTGGCAGTGCTTCAGCAGATGTTCTTCGTGAGCATGTTTTCATAGTCCGAATAGATCGAGTCAAGGGTCTGATGCCTATACAATCCACAGTGTGGGGAGAAGCTGACTGCTACATCCAGTACTTCTTCCCTGCACAAACTGAAGAGTCGCAAGAAGACATGGATCCTAATGTTGTTGAAAGCAGTAAGCGTTTTTCTTGTTGACTGCATTCAGACTTTTTATAATGTCTTTTTTTAATTCTGTGCAACCAAATGTGTTTTTTCATAGATGTGGATCTCAAGGCATTCCGCACTGAGACCACTCTCTGTGTGCCTGACCCAGTGTTTGGACATATTGATACCCACATTCTGCTCGCTTCTCCAGATGTCCCAGTGCAGAGAATTCTGCTCGGCTCACTGGCCAATCAAGGGCTAAGGAATGGAGGAGGAGTGCAGTTTGAGGTTTGGTGCAGGTAAACCAACACAAACCTTGTTTTTTATGTATTTTTAAAGATGCCGTTGTCGGTTGGAATAAATACACTGCTAGAAATGTATAAAAAAATAGTTTAACTTTTTTTAAAAAATTTTTTATATATTTTATTTATTATGTTTATATATAATAACTTTTCCATTAAAATCTTTTTTATATATTGTGATGTATATCATTATTGACCTTTTTTTAAACAAACATTTTGGTATAGGCCATATCTTTGCTTATTTTGCCCACCCCTAATGGACTATTATTTAAAAGTAGGGATGCTCCGATCAGGATTTTTATAGCCAATACCGATCTTTTTGTCATCTGATCACCTGATCCCGATCATTTCACCTTTTGAAAAGAACTTAGTCAAAACTGGCTATATATAAGCTTTCTGTACACTGTCACTATTAATTGAATTTTCCTCTTCCCAGTAATTTCACTTTGCTTAGTTTTTGCTGTCAAAAAAAGTTGAAAAGCTCACACTGTTTTCCCTTTGTCTTGTCAGTGTGAAACGCCACATTAACAGTACAGTACACAACATTTTCATATTAGCCATACCTCTCCCACTACATCGTTCTTAACTGCTAAATCAAGTTTATTGTCTTACAACACTACGCCAGTATTCCCCACATCCGTGATGCCAAGGAGCCACGCATCTTTTGCGGCATAAGAGATCGGTTTATGTGATCGTCAAATTACCGATTACCGATCGAGTCATAAGATGTGAATATCTGCCGATACCGGTCGGTGGCCGATCGATCGGAGCATCCCTATTTAAAAGTTATCTTAAAAAAAAAAAAAAAAAAAAATATTTAAATAAATAAATAAATATATATATAAAATATAAAAAAACGTATTTATTTAATTGTTAAAAACATTTGTAGGTATTATTACCCAAATGGCAGAGACCAGCTGGTAGCCAGGGGGCTGCTGCCAATGTCCAAACTGTGTGCCATGGTCACAATGCAGAAGCAGGGTCAAAACGATACACAGCTGTTCTCCCTCCCGTTGGTACCAAGAACTGACAGACCAACTGACGTACAGCAACAGTCTTCAGGTAGTATCATTATTTTTAAACTAAGTACATGTAAAGTGACATTTGGCATATTTAAATAAACAGGAAAACTGTTGCATATCTTTGTTTGACTGTAGGACTGCTTGAAGTGAGCGTTCAGTACAAGTCCAGACCATTGAAAAGTGTTGGAGTGAAGAGTGGGGTCTTGCCATCCCGCAGAGTGATTTTGGTTATGCAGTTACACAGAGCAGCCGGGCTGCAAGCTGCAGCAAAGTGAGTATCCCACTCTACTGTCATGTCAGCCTGGGTTTGGGGAAGCTACTTTGAAACTGTATCTTGTCAAGCTACAAGCTACTTTTTATTAAAGTAGTTAAACTAGTTATTATCACTTTTTGAAAAAGTAGTTACATGAAGCTACACTACAAACTACCAATAAAAAGCAACTAGCTACTCTGAGTTGAAAATATAGTGAGAAAAAGCAACATTTAATTTTGATTGATGAATCTTGAACCAGTTCCTGTAAATAAACTGTTAGATTAAACCAATTCACTAAAAAGAATATGACTTTCCATTGCTAGATTTATATGCTGGTCTGCTTCACTGTTTTGTGAAGTGCGTTCCGATACAATCACTGTTAATACTAGCCATGATTTGTGTCAGTAGATGAAAATGATTAATAATACTTTCTCTATAATTTAACGGAGCATAAATCCAATTGAGAACCACATTTTCCATGCATACAAAAGGAGCATGTCAATGTCATAGAAATATGACTGACATTCAACAGGAAGTTAACGCAGTTAATGCACAAAATAACGTAAGTCCATATTTATTTTATTTTCTTTCCTAAACTTAGTTCATGCTTGCACAAAAATACCAAAACTTCTTGGCCATACCCACTGACTTTGCGTATATGACTTATAGCATAGTGCTGCGCTTAGCGCTAGCGCTCTTAAAATAGGGCCCATATTTTGTGTCTATATTGTATTTTCAACATCTACTGTGTTTCAGAGTTCTTGCAGATAAAGACAGTGCACTTCAGTATTACTCTGAAGTAGGAGTCAACTCCTTTGTCACCATGCAGTTGTCCTTCCTGCCGGACAGTGACGTACGAAGCACACGCGTAGCAGCCAGAAGTTTCTGTCCAGAGTTTGAGCATCATACAGAGTTCTGCTGTAACCTGGTAGTTCAAAGAGACAGCGGGGAGAGCGTCAGTCTGGCTGAACTGCTGCAAGACGCAGTGGCTGTATTCACCATTTACAACAGAGACACGCGCAAAGGTGAGTTAACAGACAGGAAAAGAAGACCAAAGGCCAAAGTTTACTTCGGTTGTCCGTGTTGCTGATCGGGACGCATGTAGTATGTGTGATGCAAATTTCGTCATTAGAACAATCTGCATGGACTGTCCGGGTGCGGCCCAGATTTTCTGGACACATGGACAGTCCTCGTCTGTGTGCATCATCTGCGCATGTTCCTGCCATTGACTGTACTAAAAGAGCAGTCTTATCACAAAGCAGTCTTAATGTGCATCAAACTCGTTTGTATTCGCTCGCCGTCAAAAGAGTATACTTTGAAAGGCAATGTAGTCGACCGAGCGCAATCCGAATTCTGGAAGTATAATCTGGCCTTAAGGCTCTTGTTGTAGTCCTATATTGTCAACATTTTTTAGGATTGACTTCCAGTAATGCTATCAGATAAATTCTGTCACAAAAACATTACTTTGTTTTGTTTAGTTTTGTTTTCGTTTTCGTGTTTGTGTTTTTTTTTGTTTGTTTATCTTGTGAGAGCTATAAATGACAAAAACAGCAAGGCGGTCAGTCTTTTCTTCTCCACTGCTGTGTAATTGTTTTTAAAGAGTTTGCATATGCCATATGCCCACCTAAAATAAGTAATTATATGTTCGTAATCAAAGGCCGCCAGGATAACAAGCCGACTTTTCACCCAAAACGTCTTAAACTATCGAGTCTATGTTGCAGCACCATTGAGGGAATTGTGTTTTTTTTATTTTAAAATGTATACAAAGATTCTCCCTTCAAGCACATAGAGCGATGGGATTCAAGATTTGGGAATGTTGACCTGAAGGCACGGGCAAGAAAGAAACAACTAATCAAAACTTTTGTTTCAGCCAGCATGGGATATGTTCTAACTAGTCATCTTTTCCATTTCAGGAAGGAGGCAAGACTGTTTCAGTTTTACAGGGAAATGCTGATCTGCGAACAGCGCAAGTCATTATCTGCTCTGTAAAATATCCTTCGCTGCTAAACTCGAACATATTTAACATACAGTTTTTATGCATTTAAACACAACTTATGTTAATAAACTGGGAAAATATTGACTGCACCCATGCTAGGTTTTGATGCTCTTCGCAGATGCTGGCCAAGTTAACCCAGCTGTCCTTTAATTCTATCAAATGCCAATTGTCAAAATGTCAATTTTTGACAGTGGTGCTTTTTCCTCTTTTAAACAATACTTAATAATACTTACAGTATGTATAGTTATAACCAGTGTTGGGTGTAATCTGATTATGAAGTAATTAGTTATCTAATTAATTTTGTTGTCAAAACGTATTTTAATATATGGCATTTTAATTTATTGTAATCAGATTACAATTACTGACTTTCAAAGTTAATTACTTTTAAGTAAATCACATGGGTTACACATATTTCTAAAATAATATTATTTATACAGTATAGTAACTATTTAAATCATGTTCATACGTACTTCTGTTTGTGTTTCTGTGACAGCTGAAGGGACAACGACAATGAAAAGGAGGAAATATAGACATTCTTTTAAAATCATTGAGCGGAACAACAAACTATTCTGCAATTTTTTTTTTTAGAAAGTAATTTAAAAGCAAAGTAATTTGTAATGTGATTACTTTCCCATGAAGTAAATGGTAAAGTAATTCAATTACAATTTTAGAGAAGTAATAAATTATTTGTAGTGGATTTTTTTTTTTTTAAGTAACTTACCCAACACTGGTTATAACTAATGTATAGTTATAACTAAGATATAGTTAACTGATAATAACATGAATATTACTTAAGATATATACAATGATAAAAACATTATTATGTGTTAGTTTGTGTATTATCTTAACACTACTTAAATTATAAAGTGTAATAAAAAGAACATAAGCAAACCCATCCATTTAAATGGATATTTGCATAGTAACTTGATCATATATTCCATATATTACACTTTTAGTAGTGTGCACACTTTCTTATTACCCTGACACAGCAGAATAAAAACTATTTTATATGTTAACACATAGGACTAGGATTACAAAAGACCATAAGTATTAAATAAAAAACTATCTTTCTCTTTCTCTTTCTTTTAGTGGTCGATGCAACAAGATCCAAGGACACTGTCTTGGGCACTGTGAAAATCAAGCTTGCAGATCTGATTCATAAAAGAACTGGTATGTGGTTTTTTCTTTTTAATAAACAAGATTTAGATGTCTTTTATTGGATTGTGTTGTTGAAGTAAATAACCAGCTAAATGTTTTTTTTGTTGTTTATTATTATTTTATAGGCATATCTGGCTGGTACGGTCTCTCTCTACCTCAGAACACGACATCATCTCAAAAGCCGTCTTCAGCAGGGGGGCTTGAAATCTCCATTAACTTTTCCCATCACGCAGATAGAGAGCGTGTAATCAGTTCGGCCCGTGGATTGGGCTGGGATGTGGGGCAAGACAGTGAAGATGAGGCAGATATAGATGATGAAGATGCTCTGATAACCAGCACAAAGACTCTGGCATTATCTATTTCCATGCCTAGAGCGTGGCTGCCCATCCATTGCCTGCTGCTACCAGGTCATGAAGACATACAGCGTTCCACCTACTGCTACTACAGATACAAACTGTACGACCAGCACACCTTCTGCTCAGAACTTAGACATCCTGTTCTGGAGGAGAACGATGGAGAAGAAGGTCTAGCCACAGCTGCATTTCAGGGGAGCAGAAGTGTGGTTCTGAGGAGGACTCAGCCTCTGCACTGGTACCTGAGGGAGGAAAGGCTGGAGGTGCAGTTGTGGGTGGCTTTTGGGAAGGAGAAGAGAGTCCGACCTCATAATGCAGACCGTCTGCTGGGCTCTGCCTTTGTAGACCTCTCTGCTCTTGCTACGAGCTTGAAGCACCACCAAACAATCAGCGGTAGAGATATTTGTTTTTTTGTTATTTTTTATTCTTCTTTAAGGCGCCATATTTGACACCTTTTGTAGCATTTTCCCCCTTAAAGGGATAGTTCACCCAAAAATGAAAATTCTCTCATCATTTACTCACCCTCATGCCATCCCAGATGTTTATGAATTTTTGTCTTCTGCTGAACACAAACAAAGATTTTTAGAAGAATATCTCAGCTCTGTAGGTCCATATAATGCAAGTGAATGGTGACCAAAACTTTGAAGCTCCAAACAGCTCATAAAGGCAGAATAAAATTAATCCATAAAACTCCAGTGGTTTAATCCATGTCTTCTAAAGTGAGAACAGACCAAAATGTAACTCCTTTTTCACTGTACATCTTGCTGTTGCAGTCTTTAGGCACTATCAGGATTTCAAGCTCAATTGCACTTCCTAGTGCTTGACGCATGCAGGCTAGATTGCACTAGGAAGTGTAATCAAGCTTAAAATCATGATCACCAAAGAGCTGATGTCAAGATTTATAATGATAAAGGAGTTATATTTTGGTATTTTCTCACCCAAAACCAACTGGACCGCTTCAGAAGACATGGATTAAACCACTGGAGTCATATCGATTACTTTTATGCTGCCTTTATGTGCTTTTTGGAGCTACAAAGTTTTGGTCACCATTCACTTGCGTTATGTGGACCTACAGATCTGAGATATTCTTCTAAAAATCTTTGTTTGTGTTCTGCAGAAGAAAGTAAGTCCTATTCATCTGACATGGTATAATGGCATTTCATTTTTGGATGAACTATCCCTTTAAGTTTACTTAGAATGTTAATCAAGATTTATTGCACTAAGAACAGTCATTTTACATGGGCAGAAATTTCAACATGCTTATGTTTGTGACATCAGATCGGTGATCCATAATGCTGTTATCACTGGTTAATGACAAGTAAATACACTTATTCAATTTAGTGTTGAGTGCATTCGTCAAGTTCAACCAGTCAAGCCTGTTACCAGATTTATTATAATAAATTTGATCCTTGAAATTTATGGAAATTTGTTTATCCATTGGCATATATCATTAACCTATGATTCCTTAAATAGGTTTACTTAAATTTGATGTTTCAAAAAAGCAAGGAAAATCCTGTTTTTCATTAAAAGGGACATTTCAAACTTTTTGCTTACATTTGACCAAATACTTTCAACACACATTATGTCTTCCATCTCAGGACTGATTAATTTCTGTTTGACTAACGGATGCATTTCTCTCATGATAGGTGTGTATCCTTTGTTTAAACGCTCTGCTGTGAACCTAAGTGGTGCCGCGCTCAGAGTTCATATCACTGTGACTACAGACTCCATACCACATGAATCTCAAGCTGTTTCACACATTGAAGATCTTCACAGCTCAGGAGAGGATGAAGGGGATGAAAGCATTCCCACCACAGTGCTGTCTAGACCATCTCAATCTCCCAGCAGACAGCTAATCAAATCAGCCATAAGCACTGAGCCTCCACCATCCTCCACCACAGAAGTCAGCACTGAGGACACATTCATAGCCAACATTACTGTGGACAGAGCAATGCATCTAAGTCTAAGGGGTAAAAATATCCACTAAAAATAAAAGTTATAGAATTTACTATAGTAAATACACATAATTGTAGTTATGATCTTTTCAATGAATTGGTTTGAATGATTCATTAGTGAATCAGGTTGAATAAAAGTGATTTTTAAAATCCAATAATTAACAATGACTGGAAAGGTCATGGAAAAGTAATGGAAATTAATCGGTCAAAAAGTGTGGGAATCTTATAATGCGTATGCTATGAATCTTTGGTTCTACTTTATTAAACAATTTACTCAAGATTAAGTTACATACAGGAGTGAGAATAATCAAATTTGTAAGGTTTTAGCACTGTTTTCATCTTCAGGTTGTCCTCTTGCTGAGCGGGATGGAGGTTTACCCAGTTGCTGTGTCTCTTATGCCACTGCTGAGTCTTCTGGAACAGTGACCACAGCACTGGTTAAAGACAGTGTCTGCCCTGTTTGGGACCATCAACAAGAATGCAGGCAAATTCATTCATCTATATGACATTCATCATCTGACCCCTAGAAATAGACATAATATTAAGAACAAATTAAATTTTGCTGTGTTTCAGGCTTTCAAAGGAGCTTCTTTTGGATCCCCAGCAATCCCTGGTTTTCAAAGTTTGGCATAAAGGAGGTAATGTTACAGATTTCCAAATAGCACTACCACATACCCAGCCACTTCTCACTGTCATTATTCCCTTTCGTGGTTCAGTTTAATTGTGGTGTTTGCTAAGGTAAGCATCACAATTACTATCTAGGGACCATATAGAGACTCATAGTGCCCTAGAACACCTTAACAACTCCGTAGCAACACCCTGGCAACTAGAGGTCAACCGATAGTAGATTTTGCCAACACAAATAACTAAAGTGGTGGGAAAGGCCGATAACCGATTAATCGGCCGATAGTTTTTAAAATTGATTTATAGAATGTCCAAAAACAAATCTTATTCTTTCCAAAATGAATAAAATCCCAAATGCAGTTTATTATTTAATCAAAATACCAATAATAATTGGATTTGATGCATAACACAGAACTTTTATGTGTAAACAAGCCCGAAACACACCAGGGACTATTATTTTGAAATTATGAAATTATGAAAAAGCTATCAGCAACTATCACCATAGATTTTTGCAGATAATCGATAGTTCCAAAAAGCGACTTTGTCACTGATTAATCGGTAAAACCAATATATCAGTCTACCTCTACTGGCAACCACCCACAACACCGTAGCATGCTGGCGGTGGGTTTGCTCTGAAAACCACCACTCACGTTTCCTTGTATCTGTTTTAAATCTGTTATTTTCCCTTGCAGAGGTGGAGCGGGTGATTGGATTTGCATCTGTAGACCTGTCACCACTCCTATCGGGTTTTCAGTCAGTGTGTGGCTGGTACAATATCACAGATTTCAGTGGGCAGTGTCAGGGACAGCTGAAGGTATCTGTGTCTCCTCTGAGGGCAGTACAGGAGTTACGCGGCCAGAGACAACCAGTACCCGAGACCACTGCCCCAGACTCTAGTGTAAGTAAATTGTGTTTTATATTTACAATGAGTTGTCACCATGATCTGTGAGAATAAATAACAGCATTTAATAAAGTTCCTTTAGCTCAAGTGGAGCATGGTGCTACTGTAGCAATGCTAAGGCCATGGGTTCAATTCCCAGGAAACAAAGAGGTAACAAAATGCTCAAGATTCATCAAAGTTTAAGAATTGAATTGAAAACCCCATACTGATCGACTATTATTGTAAATATTGGTGGGGAACATGTCTACCTTAATGTCAAGGGTGGTTGCTTAAGGGATGTTGCAAAGTCAGCTGGTTGTTATCGCAAAATAAACCCTGACTAGTATCACCCTGAAGGATTTTATTTTTGATAAAAAAACAGAATGACTGTACATTTATCATGCTTATTACATGGCTACTTCCAAATAAATAAATGGACATGAAATATTGATTTGCATTGAAATTATGTGATTATGTGGGCAGTAGAGTCATGAACAGAGATGTTAACCAGTTCCAATTATTCCTTTAAGTTTTAGCTGTCACTCTAGGGGTTTTTTTTTACCTGATTGAGCATTCTGCGGTGTGCCCTTTGAGTCATCTTGGCTAGACGGCCACGTCTAGGGCAGTGGTGTAGTCGGGGCCATACGCACGTATAAGCCGTATGCTTACTTTTTTCCCAGGGCTATTTGCGTATAACGACTTCTAAGGATCAATATTTGCGTATAGCCACTTGTTTTGCTGCTTCAGAGGTCCATTATCTCCTGTCGTTAGTTTCCCTTTAACTGTATTGGATGCTGTTCTGTGAAACTGGAGATTCTTTGTTCGAGAGAAATTGACCTGAAACGCACGCACCTTTTGTGTGAGTTGTGTGAGATATCGGATGTTGCTTTACATGGATGATCAATGACAATCAGCGTGTGTTTTCTGTCAGAAGCAAGATAATTTTGTCAAAATCATGTAGCATTTGAGTGCATGTTAATTGTTTCCCACCATTGGGATTTTAAAACACCAGTAAATGCACCTATTCATGACATGCCATTACATTTTACTGCATATGTCAGAGCTCTTTCTGGTAGAGAGAGAGAGAAAGAGAGAGAGGTAAGAAAAACTTCATTACTGCATTAATTCAAAATAAAAGCACAGTAGTACAGGTGTAGTTAATACACTTAATGTGATTTTCTTACATTTCCTTTATGATAAACACTATTTACTGCCAAAACGACACTAATCCAAGGAGAAAAACACTGTTTTCATGTTAAGCCTTTTCTCTCCCTTTCTCTCTTCTTCCTGGTCGTTGTATTAAAGCATTTTTCATTTTAAGTTTTGTAGGGGACGTTCACACTGAATGCGTTTTTGCATCCGTCCGAGCTGTTTTTCAATGTAAAGCAGCATGTCGCACAGGAACGCCTGTAAATATGGGTCATTCCTACAATTTTGTGTAATTTAAGTCCCCATTACAAGTGTGTATGGTATTTATATTGTTTAATTTCACCCGATTATAATTTTGATAGGCTTGTTAAAAAGAATAAAGACTTTTTATAATGTTACACACTTCTGTGGGCTTAAAAGTAAAGTTTTAAATCATTGAAATCCTTTTCTATTGCACTGTCATTTTCTCATGTCCCAAAAACTGCACGGCAAACATCTTTGAAAAAATAAATGCTAAATCATTGAATTTCTATTTTACCCCCATTTACAAATTTGTTTTGTCAGACGAACAGGGACTGGGCAATAGTAAACCACTTTTTTTGGTAGGATTACACCACTGATCTAGAGAAAGTAGCCACAGTACTAAATCATCTCCATTTATAGACAGTTTGTCTAACTGTGGACAGTTGAATATCTAAGCTCTTCGAGATAACCTTGTAATCCTTTCCAGCTTCCAAAGCAACAATTCTTGATCGTAGGTCTTCTGACCTGTTTTTTGCATGGCATGGTCCACGCCAGCAGATGCTTCTTGTGATCAATGCTTCTTGTGAATTGCGATGCATCGGAGAGTCTATTTTTTTTCTCCCACCCCTAATACCAAAGTACTGGTACTAGTAACATCACTACCTTCAGTGGTGTAATTCGCTTTGGATAAAAGCCTCTGCTGCAAAAGTACATGTATATGTATTTTCACCTGAAAAAGTGAATGCAGTTTTCTCACATGGTAATGTGTATGTGTCTTTTGCAGGCTCTGTTTAGCGCTCTGCCACTCTGCTATCAAACCACAGCAACCTATAGCAACTTCCCCAGCCACATCAGTCGATTCTCAGAGCAGAGGATCAGCACACCTCTTGATCAACTTGAAAGACCATTCTCTGATAGGTATATATTACAAGTAAAATTATAAAGAGCCTGTGTTACAATCAGATTTACTAAAGTAATGCCTATGGGGATCTATTGTTAGGTCCGGTGTTATAGATCGTCACGACGAGCACATGGACAATGTAA
Source organism: Myxocyprinus asiaticus (assembly GCF_019703515.2). NCBI lineage: Eukaryota > Metazoa > Chordata > Actinopteri > Cypriniformes > Catostomidae > Myxocyprinus > Myxocyprinus asiaticus. The sequence continues at coordinate 17,857,335 of NC_059374.1, forward strand.
GGTTGTTCCATCAGACTTTGCACGAAGGCGAAAGAGCTTCTCTTTCCTCTTTGGATGGAGACTCCCACTCTTCCAGTTCAACACTCTTCACTGCCCTCAGGTACCCACCCCTGTTAATCAATGAATTATCTAACTCTCATTGTATGTTTTCATGCAAATTTTTTGGCAACCATAATCAATTCAATCCCTCTACTGTACTTCACCGTTGGGATGATGTTTTCATGTTGATATGCAGTGCCCTTTTTACGCCATACTTAGTGCTGTGTGTTATTCCCAAACAATTCAACCTTAGTATCATCAGTCCACAAAACATTTTCTCAGTTGCATTGTGGAATGTCAAGGTAGTCTTTGGCAAACGTTTTTTGTTGGAAATCAGCGGCTTCCTTCATGGGGTCCTGCCATGGACACCATGCCTGTTTAATGTTTTCCTTTATATAAGAGTCATGAACAAAGATGTTAACCAGTTCCAATGATTCCATCAAGTGTTTAGCTGTCACTAAAGGGTTCTTTTTTACCTCATTGAGCATTCTGCTGAGTGACCTTTGAGGCTAGACGACCACTTCTAGGGGGAGTAGCCACAGTACTAAATTGTCTCCATTTATAGACAATTTGTCTAACTCTGGACAGATGAATATCTAAGCTCTTTGAGATAACTTTGTAACCTTTTCCAGCTTTATGCAAAGCAACAATTTTTGATCGTAGGTCTTCTGAGATCTCTTTTTTGTGAGGCATGGTGCACACCAGCAGACGCTTCTTTAAAATAGCAATCATTTTTATAATTCAAAATTGCTTTTACCAACACCTCTAGTCTTGTTTCATTAATTGGTTGCAAGGTTTGCCAACTCCTGACTCTAATTAGCTTTTGTTAACGTCATTAGCCTAGGGGTTCACAAACTTTTTCCAATCTACACTGTGAATGTTTGAATGATGTATTCAATATGTACAGGAACAATACAATAATTTGTGTGTTATTAGTAGAGCTGTCAGAATTAACGCATTAATGCATGCCATTAATTTAAAAAGTTGAATGCGTTAATTTTTCTTAATCGCTATTAACGCATTTATCGTAAATACAGAATAAACTCTGGTGTGAAGGGTGGAACCTTTGTAATGTGTCTGCCTGGAGTAATTACACTGACGCACACACCACAAACACCCACACATAACAGCCCCAGAGCCCTTCTACCAAGACGAGCCTACAATCATAGCATAAAATAGGATAACGCGGCAGTCCCATAGACATTCTATGGCCAGTACTGTCTCAACACGCTATTTGACCATTATGCTCTCTCCTGTGATAACAACCTCCATGGCTCTATCTCAGTAAATAAATAATATCTGACAGCGCTTCCCTGTAAGTGATAAAATGAATGAGAACTCTTAGCACTATTTAATGTACAAAACAAGCACAGATGGGACTTGTGATAGAAATCAAGTATTTTTTTAGCCTATGTAAGTTGCATTTTAATTACCACAGAAGAACACCAAATCTTAACTATCACCAAAATGTAGAATGAGAAGTTTTTGTCTGTAAGCGCTTTTCATGGTGAGTTCTAAGTGGCGCTCGTTGACGCTCTGATGCGAATCATGAACACAACTTCACAATTGCTGTAACAAAGTGAATAGCCACAGTCTACCGGCAGATTAATATTGTGAGCGACTTTGACAAGGGCTAAATTGTTATGGCCAGATGACTGGGTCAGAGCATCTCTGAAACAGCAAGGTTTGTGGGGTGCTCCCGGTCCGCAGCGTTGAGTACCTACCGACAGTGGTCCATCAAGGGACAAACCACAAACCGGCGACAGGGTGTTGGGCGCCCAATTCTCATAGATGCGCGAGGGCAATGAAGGCTATCCCGTCTGGTCCGAACTGACAGAAGATCTACTATGGCACAAGTCACAGAACATTTTAATGATGGTTACGGGAGGAATGTGTCACAACACACAGTGCATCGCACCCTGCTGCATATGGGGCTGCATAGCCGCAGACCGGTCAGAGTGCCCATGATGACCCCTGTCCACCGTCAAAAGTGTCTACAATGAACACGCGAGCATCGGAACTGGACCTTGGAGCAGTAGAAGAAGGTTGCCTTGTTCGATGAATCCCGTTTTCTTTTACATCACGTGGACAGCCATGTACATGTGCGCCGTTTACCTGCGGAAGTAATGGCACCAGGATGCACTGTGGGAAGACAACAAGCCGGTGGAGGGAGTGTGATGCTCTGGGCAACGTTCCTGGGTCTGGTCGTTCATGTGGATGTCAGTGTGACACATGCCACCCACCTAAACATCGTTGCAGACCAGGTACACCCCTTCATGGCAATGGTATTCCCTGATTGCAGTGGCCTCTTTCAGCAGGATAATGAGCCCTGTCACACTGCACACATTGTTCGGGAATGGTTTCAGGAACATGATTAAGAGTTCAAAGTATTGCCCAGGCCTCCAAATTCCCCAGATCTTAATCCAGTTGAGCATATGTGGGATGTGCTGGACCAACAAGTCTGATCCACTGCGGTTCCACCTCGCAATTTACAGGAATTGAAGGATCTGCTGCTTATGTTTTGGTGCCAGATACCACAGGACACCTTCAGGGGTCTTGTAGAGTCCATTCCTCGGCAGGTCGGCACTGTTTTGGCAGCACTCTGAGGACCAACCGGATATCAGTCAGTGAATGTTATAATGTTTTGGCTCATCAGTGTATAGTGTCAAATTTCAGCACTTTCAAAATCTGCGATCAATCACAATTAACAAAAAATGATGTGATTAATTGTGATTTTAAAAATGTTAATCATCTGACAGCACTAGTTATTAGTTAAAACGGTTTGTGTTTATTCATTATTGTATGAACATGCACACGCTATTGTTCACTTTTAGGCTGACACCTCTTAACTCACCCTCCATTTATCTTTTCTTTTTTACACTCATCCTGTATCTGCCCACTCATCAGCGTTGTTTGTTTTTCTTCTCTCATTTTCTCTCGCTCTCTCTTCCTGCAGAGTAATGAGGATATTGATTCATCCCAGTGATTTCAATCTGTTTACTAAAAAGATTGATTCAGATTTTTTCACTGATTCACTCATTGCTTTGTTCACTGATCTGTTTACTGATTCGTTCACAGATATGTTCACTGATTTGGTCTGAGAACCATGCTGTAGGTAAAATTGTTAAGCTAGTATGTGGTCTGTAAGTGTTTTTCTAAACATATTGGTGTCATGACCATTGCTATTCCAATAACTAGACATCTCTGTATTTGGAAGCAGGCACTATGCATTGCACTATGCAGGAAGGAAAGTACTTTTGAATCTGATTGTGATTGTAGGATTCAAAGTTTTATATAGCAAATACATATTATTTAAGATCTGCATCACATCTTTCAATCAGATATTTAATTCGGATCAAGCTCTATTGAATATTTTTTTTATTCTCAAATTGAGGTGTTAATGCAAAGGCTTTTCATTCCGATTGGCCTATCAGTCGGATTATTAATGGATTACTAGGCTGCATGTAAACATAGGTTTTTTTTGTTGTCTTCAAAAGGAAAAACCTCAGTGAGCTGGATGATATCCAAAGATATTTCAGCCGTAAATTGTCGACTCCAGCATTCCCAAAGCTAAGCGAGCTGAGAGGTACCTCCAGGCAGGAGCACCACAGGGACTTGGAGACAGACACCACGCAACTGCTACTGAAGTCCAGTCAACTGGTTGGAGAGGTCAATAATATCATAAAAGGTGAGCTGTTACCTTTTGCTGAATTATGTGTGTTACTGTTTATTTTGGTACGTTGATTTTTATGGCTCTCTTTTAAAATCAGGCTTAAGTGACCACCAGACTGAAGAAACGGCAACCGTCCATAAAACCTCAGATACACCTGCTGTGATTGAAGAGCATTTACACTCTGGGGTTGATCAACTGATGTTATCAGAATCTGAGAGCTGTGAGACAGAACCTAACTCTCATAAACATTCCGAAATGGTTTTGGAAGATGGTGCTTCCCCTATCAGCTCTCTTACTCTTAGAGAGACCAGACAGTCACAAGCACCTCCAGAAGAAGAAAAACTCCATCACAGCCCATCTGATAAAGATGGAGATGAAGATGAGTGTGAAGAAGAGGATAAAGAGGAAGATGACCATAAAGACTTTGAGGAAACCTTGATACAGCCTCGAACACTCAATGAGGTCACCTCAGTCACAGACAGAACCAGCCCCTGGACCAGCCTACTGTCTGACCCAGATATGGGATCTCTGGAGAGTCTAGAATTAGTGGAGCATCACGCTCAAGGAGAGAAGAGAAACACCAGAGAACTCTTACCAGGAATTAAATCACAGTCATTGACTGCAGAATCGCATGGCATTGATTCTGATTCAGACCTTGGTGAAAGATCTGAAACGGATCTTGATACATTTAGGAGTGAAGTGGATATTGTCGCAGATGATGGGGAGAAGCAGCAATCTCCAGATGGTCTGGATAGAGACTGTGCTCTCTGTAATATTAGTGAGGTTGAGGATTGTGACCAAAGGAACAGTGGGGCTGAAGAAAGAGATGAAAGACCAAACTTATCTCCTACCACAGAGTCTGACTCAGAAACAGATGAGAAGAGAACAAAACCGTATCCTTACAAGCTATGTCTGACACAAAACGATCCATATTTAGTCTAAATGAGTATTCTAGGTTAAATACAAGCCCCATTGACAGTATCTATTTGCATGCTGTTGATTACCACAGAAAATTATTTTGACTCGTGCCTCAGTTTGTAAAAGCTTAAAAATGCATTGACAGTCTGTGGGGCAAGCGTACAATGTCAGATAATGCTGATAGAGCTTAACTTGCATTTAAAGGAATATTCTTTTCAACCACTTTTAATTGTATGGAATCTGGGATATTTTTACTTAAACTACATCCTAGCAGTTACGAGCCTGCAGAGATTCCAAATTTCTTCTTGTCGGCTCACCATCTGGAGGCATCCATGAGAGCTTTGAGGATGGCACCTGTGTTTCCTTCATCCACAGAATCTGTGAGTATTTTCTCCCTCTTTTTAGAATTACTTTAGAGCTACTGCTACTGTTTGATCATTTCAAATTTTCTGAAAGCCACTTTATCAAGCGCATCCAAGGCTTTTGGTACAATTCACTCATGGTTTTCCATTTCTTTTCCTGTGAAAATATTTCCACCATTTTGAGTTTTCAGACCTACTTTCTCTCCTTAAAGGAGTTATGACATGAGGAACCAAATTTTCCTTGATCTTTTGACATATAAGAGGTCATTGTACTATTAAAAACTCACTGTAAGTTTCAGAACTCAAAACTTTTTCCTCTCTGCAAAAAGAGCATTTGTTGAAACAACTTGTTCTCTACTTCCTCCACATTGTGATGTAACACTGTGGTAGACATTTGCATCTGACTGCCTCCACAACAACACATCAACACCTACTTTGCCTTTAATCACTTCTGTAGCCCGCCCAGTAGTGGTGAGATGGCAAATAGAGAACATGTCAGTCAAGAGCAGGGACCCAATCATAACAGTGGGCATTTATTGTCAAGTCTTAAAGGAAAAGCAACACCAAAACTGAGCGTTTCTGAAAGAGAGGAGAATGAGGGTGTAAAATTATCATGTTTTACAAAAATATGTTTTTTGTGCAAAAAATGTTACTGATATCATAAGTGAATCTTAAGGGGAACATAATAAAATAATAAAAAGGGCATGTCATGACCCTTTTAATAAATGTAGCTGTTAATAATTTGGCATGTATCATCACACTCCTGATAAAATTGATCAAAACTATTTTTTCCTCATAGAATCATTTGATATGAGTCAATGCATTTTTTCGGCCATGGCCCATAATGACTAATTTACTTTTTTGGACCTTCTTCTGATCACAATATCCAAAGTTCACAAATTTCCTTTCACAAACTTCTTCCCTCAAAGTTTCTTCCTTTGCTAGGGGGTGCTATAACCAAAAGTCTTTAAAACTGCAACCTTGTGATCAAGGATGTTGATATTTGCCACCAGAATCTCTGTATTCATAGAATTGTTGTTTCAAATGTGACATTCGTGGTCATTTTCTCCACTTTTCAAATCTGTTGGTGCTATATTATTGTTATGAGAAACTGTGTTACCATGATCCTGTCTAACAGATTGCTGTTTTCATGTGTAAAGTAAAAACTTACATCTTGAGAGCTATTCTGACTTATTAATTCACAATGCATTCTTTTAGGAGACTTTAAATCCTGGTAATCTATATCGAAGAAGGACTCGACCCAGACCCACCGTCACTCCGTTACAGAGGAGTGAAGAGACCAAAAGAATTGCAAAAATATTTGCTTCAAAGTTTACAGAAGGGAGTTAGTGCACTCTTCAAAATGATGTGCACGCTTTTTATATGTAAAATATGTTCATTGTTTGACTTCTTAAATGGTTATTTATTTGATACATGACACATTGAACAGGAATTTTGAATTATGAAAGCATTAAAAAAGTTGTTTATTTACAGTAATCAACTATTTTTGTAATAAAGAATTTTGTATTTCCTTATCTATTGTGCTGTCAATGTTTAGTTATACTGTTTATAAACCAATATCATTTGTTGTCTGGGTAAGTTAATGGCTGTCAGACCGAGCTGCCCAAAGGCTCTTAGCATTTGGCTGACAGATGAGAAAATTGCCCAGTTTGAGCTTCTGCAGACAGTGTTACATACTGGCAGTGATGTAACCAAAGTAATATCCAGAGAAAAAAGAAGCCAACAGGCCAACAAAAGCTCTCCTTTACCCTCTTTCAGCCTGTTTAACGAGCTCATTTTAGAGAATTAATCTGCGTATAACATCAGGTCTAGTGTATAATCATAAAAAGATACAAGTACAGGTGATAACTGATTGAGGCGCAATTCAATCAATCATTCAATCAATTATTCATTCATTTATTAGCTATAACTGCACTGTCCAGCAGAAATATTGTCAAATTGGGTACAAATCAGTGTGTGAAATTGGCTAGGAGGGCTTATAGGTGTCTGTCTGGAAACCCCAAAATTGCAGATTGAGCTCTGAATACAGTAAAAAACAAAACTCTATTTACAGTGTCTACTCAGGTTTATTTTCCACATGTTCTGATAGCTTCAATTACTTTGAATATTACCAAATAAAATAGTTAGTGAACTCATTTGCAGCATTTAAGTGCAATTTGCCCTGCCTCTGCATATTTAAAATGTCAAATAATAAAAACTTTGAAGATTTTATTGGTCTGACTGACCAATAATACACATAAAGAGCTCTTAAATACCTCATGTAAAGATTTAAAGTACAGTCACAGCACAAACACACAGGTTAGCCATATATATAACTTTAGCTATTGAACATATACATCTGTAAAACGCTTTACACACCTCCGTCATTAAATCAGAAAACATGGCATTTCATATTTCATGTCAATATAAAGATAACATGCTGAATGTGGTGTAGGGTCTAGCTTACTCTTTAACGTAGCTACTGTAACAATGAAAAAATGTTTTCACATTCACATGGAAATTCGGGATAAATTAAACATTAGATTAGATGAACATACCTCTCAAATAACAGCTTTCTTTTTGACCACAAATCGACGTCGTCAACTCATGGGAAGTAGATGCTAGCTCGTGTCAGCTTCGTGCTTCTGACTGACCATTATACTCCAGACCTGGCCACCCGCGGCCTGCCCCTCCCCCCACTGATCAAAGATCAGCTCACACAGCTTCAGTCCTACCACTACTATAATGGTCAGAAATATAAAACTGACCCTGGGTCAGTGTGGCTCTAAATCAACAAATGACCTGAGTTGTAGGGGCAGTGGTGGCTCAGCAGTTAAGGCTCTGGGTTACTGATCAGAAGGTTGGGGGTTCAAGCCCCAGCACTGCCAAGATGCTACTGTTGGGCTCTTGAGCAAGTCCCTTGACCCTATCTGCTCCAGGGGCACTGTATCAGGGCTGACCCTGCACTCTGACTGGGATATGTGGGGGGACAATAAAGAATTTCCCTGTATATGTGTGATAAATAAAACAAATATTAATTAATTAATGTCATTTTTTGATTGACAGGTGTTTCTATTGGTTCTTCATTCTTGTGTTGATGAACATGATGAACTACCAATCAGTTCTAGGGTGGTCAATGAGATTTCAGGGGTGGCCCAGGCCACCCCCTAAAATCGCCACTGATCTCAGTGATTGCGACCGTGGCATGATTGTTGGAGCCAGATGGGCTGGTTTGAGTATTTCTGTAACTGTTGATCTCCTGGGATTTTCACACACAAGTCTCTAGAATTTACTCAGAATGGTGCTAAAAACAAAAAACATCCAGTGAGCGGCAGTTCTGTGGATGGAAAGGCCTTGTTGATAAGAGAGATCAACGGAAAATGGCTAGACTGGTTCAAACTGACAGAAAGACAACGGTAACTCAGATAAATTCTCTGTACAACTGTAGTGAGCAGAATAGCATCTCAGAATGCACAACATGGGCTACAACAGCAGATCACGTTGGGCACTTTGTTAGTGTTATTATATATAATAATTATATATAAGCTAACACTGCAAGATCAAGTAAATGTCTCCTCTTTTTTTATCACTCTATCTAATATTTTGTTAAGTCTGTCAGAAGGGGACAATCTTACATGGTAACCATGATATTCTTTAGTAAAATTCATGATTGACAACTGGATATTTGTAGAAATATCAGCATTAAATTCTCTTTCTAATTAACATTTTGCAGTCTCATGACCATGAGCACACTTGGGGCGGAAAAAGACTAGTAAGGTTTAATCAATTTGTATTCCTTAAGTTTTTCTAAGTCTAAGTAAAATCTACTTAAGTTTATAGCATAATATTGAATAAATTGAAAGATAATTTTTTTCTTCTGAACATTTTAGTAAATTCAGTAAATTTTACTTTAAAATATGATTTTAGTAGTGCTTAGATAAACTTAGTAAAATTTAAATAAACACCTTATTAGCACATGCCATGTTTTGAATTTTCCTTTCTAACATATGTTTAATTATGAACTACATGACATACGGAAGCCTCCTGCATGGAAACTTTATGCATGCTATGTAGTCTTTGAGGCAACATCACCTCACAATTCTGAATATAGACACAAGACCTGAGGCTGCACACGCAAACCTCAACACTTGAAGCTCAAAACACCCTGACAGTGACAATCAACAGATATTTTTTTGATCTTGAAAAATAAAAATTGTGTAAATTAACTCGCAAACAGTAAAACGATGCAAGCTCATTAATTATTCAAGCCCAGTGCATGCTGGAAAAACCTGCTTTGAAAAGTGAAGTAAAATATACTTATTTTATTTACTCAAATCAGCAAATAAGTATGACAAGGTTTTGTACTTTAGGATTAATACATGATGACACATTGTAATATAAAATATAATATATTTATATTATAATATAATATAACAAACAGTCATAAGTAATATTTACTTGTAAGCTAGAGCATTAATTTTTACATGTTTGAATGTAGAATTTACATGTTTGAACTATTTTCAAGTTTAGGCTTAAACTAACTTATTCAATGTAGAAAGTACTTAATCTTTTCTGCTATATTTACTTCACCACAAAATCATTTTTGTTTTCAGTGTATAAGCCTAGTAATTGCTACATTCACCCTGTTACTTTCCTAAAGGCATAAATATTCAAACATTTATTTTTATTTATTTATTTATTTTATTTGAGATGGCACAATGTAATTTTAGTTATATATATATATATATATATATATATATATATATATATATATATATACATATTAAAACAATTATAGATGTTTACATTAAAGATTAACTTATAAAAATGGAAAAGGCACATGAACCCTGAGACCCATGAGCTTATCTTCTAAATTGAGAAAAAAACAATTTAGGATATGGGATAAAGCAAAAACAGTCTAAAACTAATCCAATACCATGAGCCAAAACATGAGCAGAAGAAAAAATCATGCAACAACACAATGTCTGGCAATGCAAACTTCTGCTGCTGTATGTAAGTAATTACAACCCTTACTCATACTGTAGGAAAAACTTAACACTTAGACAAATATTGTTTTTTTGCTTAAGGTCATCCACTTATGCAAGTTTTTTTTTTATTTTATTTTTTATGCTTTGTGGTCGCTGCAATGTGTGTTGTAAAATATTGAAAACAATTTCAAATAGGCATATACAACCAAACACAGTGTGAATGCAGGTAAAGTGGGACAATTTCTGATCATTTATCATTGCCGTTGTTTAAAAAAAATATGATCCAAATGGCTACATCAATGTCATTCCACTCAAATTTAATATTAACTCAATGCTGATTTTTAATAATGGTAGAAAATACACATAGATTATTAAGATTACGTGTCCCACTTCAGTTTTCCCACTTTATTTTCACCACAAAATATAGTGTTTTTGATTATTTAAGTGTTTTATTATTTCTGCACCAATAAAATGTTTGATCTTTGAATGCAATTGCACAGAATTTTATTAAAGTCTATGACTCAGATATGACCACAAATTCAAACATTATTTTAGATCTTTCAGCTTTATTACATTCAGAATTGTCTGTTTTTACAATATACAGTATGTTTCTTGTTCAGAAATGTTTATTAAATAAAAGACAGTTTTTTTGCATGATCAGTCATATTTTCAAAATCAATGCCAAAATTTCACAATTTCTGCCAGGGTGTGCAAACTTTTGAGCACAACTGTATGTAATCATGTAATCCATAAAAATAACTGTAATCTGATTACAAGTATTTTAATATGTAATTTAATATAACTACAGGTAATTTTGTAATCTGATCATGTAATCCAGATTATATGTATAATCCGTTACTACCCAGCACTGTATATTAGTATAACATAATTTCTTAAGATATTCTATTATTGCAGGCTATGAAGTTGGTATCCAAAAAGAAGTTATTCTTGATGACCCAGCTGAGGATAACTTGGATATGGGTGAGTTATTCCATTAGTCAGTAAATTGTGATATAGAAAACATTACTTTAATGTTTACTTTTTATTTTTTTATCTATTCTTTTATTCATTTGTTTATCCTTTTCCTAGTATTTGAGTTGGTACCTAAAGGGTGAGTATTTCCCTATAGATCATTATCACACATATACAGAATCTGCTTTTCTTTAATTAGTTTTTCTCTTTTAACTCTCACCTGGCCCTATAGTCCCGTGATGGAGGTCCCCACAGACAATCCCTTAACTGAGGAGATGGCCCATTTCTACTTCAGAGATGTAATCTTAGGAATTGAATACTGTGAGTTTCCCTGTTCAATGGTGTTTAACTAGGACTGTATTTGCCGATGACATATATAATCTTGAAAAGTGGTTCAATATATGGTGCTAATTCTTTGTTTTATGAATGATTTTCTTAGTACACTATCAGAAAATCATACATAGAGACATCAAACCCTCAAATCTGTTGCTGGGGGATGATGGACACATCAAGATAGTAGATTTCAGTGTCAGTAATGAGTTTGAGGGGAATGATGCTCTCCTGTCAGACAGTGCAGGAACACCAGCTTTCATGGCACCTGAAACTCTCACTGACCAAGAGCAGAGATTTAGCAGAAAGGGTTTACAAACATTAAAGATGCATTCCCATTTAAATTTCTCAACTGTAATTGGTTTCAGGCTCTAGATGTATGGGCAATGGGAGTGAAGTTATTCTGTTTTGTCTTTGGAAAGGTAAGGTCTTTAAAATTAGGGTAACACTTTACAATAAGGTTCAATTCATTAATATTAGTTAATGCATTAGGTATCATGAACTAACATTGATAATTAACAATACATTTTCTACAGCATTTATTAGTTAATAAAAAATACAATTGTTCATGTTAGTTCATAGTGCATTAACTAATGTTAACATATACAACTTTTGATTTTAAAAATGTATTAGTAGATGTTGTAACTAACATTAACCAATTTTAATAAATGCAGTAAAAGTATTGTTCATTGTTAGTTCATGTTAACTAATGTCAACAAATGCAACCATATTGTAAAGTGTCACTAATATTAGAATGTGGTTCATACCAAATGCAAATCTGTTAATACTCTTTTGTGCAGTGTCCATTTTATGATGAATACATCTTAGGCTTGTGTGATAAAATCAGGACCATGCCAGTGGAGTTCCCATACAAGTGAGTCACGATAAAAAGAAACATATAATTTAAATAAAACTCTTTACCACAATTTTCATCTGGAATAATCTTTCTATAAACTGAAACTATGGAATAATTTAATCAAAGTTATGCTGTTTTTTTTTTTTTTAAACAAACAGATAAACCCGTGAAAACATACAAAGAAAAAATGTTAACCTAAAAATGTGCTTTGTGTTAACATCAAAATTAAAAAGTCAAAAATTTTATTTTACCTCACTGAATCAACCTGAATAAATTAGGTTACACCAACAAAACTAATTGTAAGTGTTAAAGCGATTTTAGCCATTCTAATTCCACGAGACTGAAAGGTTGGTATCTGTCAACTGTGATGTGACAAAGCCAGAATAGATCTCAAAAACTATTATTGCTCAATAAGTTTCAAAGTATTTCAAGCTTAATAAATATTTCACAATTATATGTGGTTCTCCCCAACAGCAGAGGGAGTAATAGTGTCAGGAGCAGAGAAGGAGAACTGGAGAACCTTATTAAGAAACTTTCACTTGAATTTGCAAATGCCTGGAGAAAAAAAGCATCCAATTTTGTGATGCATGTCCCATCTGCAAGGAATTTCTTTGGACAATTTCATGCCCTTTTACCTATTAAATGCTATATACTGTAGGTATGACATGATATAAGAAAAAGCTTTAAGGAACCGGTGTCTGTCACAGTAATCTGGTGATAATTATTTTTTACTAGAGTAAAAGCATTTAAAGGGATAGTTCACCCAAAAATGACAATTCTCTCATCATTTACTCACCCTCATGCCATCTCAGATGTGTATGACTTCCTATCTTCTGCTGAACACAAACGAAGATTTTTAGAAGAATATTTCAGCTCTGTAGGTCCAAACAGTAAATGGTGGCCAAAACTTTGAAGCTCCAAAAAGCACAAAGGCAGCATAAAAGTAATCCATACGACTCCAGTGGTTAAATCCATGTCTTCAGAAGTGATATGATAGGTGTGGGTGAGAAACAGATCAATATTTAAGTCCTTTTTACTATAAATATCCACTTTCACATTCACATTCTTCTTTTGTTTTTGTATTCTTCATGCATATCGCCACCTAATGGGCAGGGAGGAGAATTTTATAGTAAAAAAGGACTTAAATATTGATCTATATTTAAGTTTTATGGATTGCTTTTATGTTGACTTTATGTGCTTTTGGAGCTTCACATTTTTGGTACCCATTCACTTGCATTGTGTGGAACTACAGAGCTGAGATATTCTTCTAAAAATCTTTGTTTGTGTTCAGCAGAAGAAAGAAAGTCATACACATCTGAGATGGCATGACGGTGAGTAAATGATGAGAGAATTGTCATTTTTGGGTGAACTATCCCTTTAAGTTTAAGTGCCAAATGTAAAGTGTGTCACAGTAAAAACATGAATTCAGTAGTCAACAACTTTAAGATTGTTCAATTTAAATGCATATTAAACAAGTTTGTGTCTGATATGAGACTAGAGATCATAAACTTATAAACGGCATAATTGTTCATGAGATGTATAAAAGTTGATGTGTTGTATAAAATGCATTTTCCTTTTCAGGTTTTGCTGTTGTACAGCTTATTTGGTCTTCTGGATAACAGAATGATTGTTTGTGTAGCTGGAGCCCCTGGATATTTTGTTTTGAACCTGTCTAAGTTTGTCATTCCTTCCTTGACCAAACAACACCTTGTAGGAAATGACTAAGCATTTTTTTTTTTTTTTTTTTTTTTTAAATGTTTATTAAAGAAAATTGTAATATTTAAATTAAAGGGAAAGTGTGGGCAGAATTATTTCTGAGAGAAGCATACTCAAGACCTTGGTTTCATCCAGCACTTCAGATCAGTGTATGCACTTCCACCAGAGTGTATGGCCCTAGACCCATTTAATGCACGCTATTAGTATGAAGTACATATAAATATACACTAGCGCCCCCTTGAGGTTGCTCTATGGTTAGCAACAACAATACTCTCTCTTTTTTATTATTTATTTATTTTTTTTTTAAATAAATAACTCTCTGAGAGAGATCTTATGTCAGGATAAGAGGTCCATAATGGCCCTGACAGACATGTTCACTGTTGTTTCACTCTATTCTTCAAATATCCATGGGTGTTCAATACTGTTAATTGGATGAGTCTTCAGAAATGCATCTTCAGATAGAATTACAGAACCCATCATGTTAGATAGAGCTAACAGTTACTTATATTAAAGTTGATTATGCCAGGCATTACATGTGTTTTTATATGTCACAAGGCATTTGTTTCTCAGTATAACGTTCAGCTGACATATGAAAGTGATATAAAGACTAAATGGCCCATTAGTATAATACAAAAACAAATGTATTTAACCAAACTAATGGCATGGCCTGGAATTTGTGGCTAGGCAAACTATGTTCCTACTAGGTTCATGTTTTGTGTATGTAAGTATATTAATGACAGTTGCATATGGTCGTATATTTAAGCTGTGAATATTTCAATTGAATTTTTTTGTTTTTAAATGTCATCTTTATTATTCAAAAGGTAATATTCGGGTCATTATATTTTGCTTTGCAAATTCACCTCTAAACTTTCAGTGGTTAAAGTTCAACCTTGTAGATGCCTCACTCAGATACTGTTGTACATTTAAACAGAAGATGACACACATAGTAAACTGGCATGTAAAACTGATGAAACTGTTTAAAATGACTTTATTGTTTATTGTCAAGTTGATCTTGGTCTTCATCAACACCCGATTTCATGACCTAGTGTTGAAGGCTATAGCAGAGAGTGAAGATTGTGTATTGGCACAGAATTTAAAGAAAATGAATTCTAAATGACTTGCAGATATATACTCACTTCTTACCTTAATTGGTTCACTACAATTATGTACAGTGCTTAACCTTGAAATTCCCAGAAAAGTAATGAATGTTTTATTGACTATGACCTGCATGATAAGCAGCAGGCTGGTGTAAGTGGCTATACTAAGAAATTGTCTGCAGCTGTAAGGAACTTTGATACTGGACTGGATAATTAAAGAAAATGGGCCAGTGGATTTTAGCATGTGGCTTTTTATATCAGAGCTTCCGCCTGTGTTATTCAGGACACAGAATGCAGACATACTGTATTCCTTTATTTCATATTTAGATTCCCACTTTGTGGTACCTCTCCAAAGTATTCTATACATAAACCTGGCAAGCTTGATCACAAGCAGAGGTCACTGAGGTAACAGATACTGTGCAATATAGTGGTTTTCTGCTTGCCATTTTGTAGGACTCACTTTAAATTATGAAACCTTCAGCCATACTCAGTTTTAAGTTTATGATGTGTACAATAGCCAATTTACCTATTGTCAAATGAGCTATTTAGAACAGCGTTTCCCATTACAAAATGTATATTCTCAACCACTTGATAACGATCAGGCTGCATTTTAAATGTATTTAAATATCTTCCTGAGTGATACGTGAGAAAGCAGTCCATTAGCTCAATTGACTTGATATTGGTAAATGTTTAACTAACAGGTTTACTTGTCAGTCACAAAACACTGATAAAACAATTTATCCAAACAATGCACCCAACATGGTAAACCTTCATGTGCCTTCCTGATGTCATATTTTCCAAGGTGGGCTCTGCTTACCTGTCCAATTGCTAATTTATCATATAGCTGACACTTTAGCAAATTACAGTGCACAGTTATTTAAGGCCTATGAGTGTATGGAAGTGTTTAAGACTACTTGTGTACTTGCTGCTACTAATCCAAGAAATTGTATAATACAGTAACATTACATTGAACAAACATCAAAAACAAGTTCCTCATTCAAGAAACATGATGTTGAGGAAAATCACCATTGTCATATAATGTAGCTACAGTAAACCAGTGCTTACACTTGCATTAATTCCAGGTTAATGGTGTTTTCTCACCATCTTAGACCTTATAAATAACCTGTGGGTTGGGTAGGAGGCCTGCTTTCAGTGAACACTCAACTTTACTGACTTAATGGCTGAGAGACAATATCCTTCTAGTGATAGTATAAAAACTCACCAGGGATCCTTTCTGTGACTGGCAGCCTTTCGGTGCATGCTGATTTTGAAAAACAAGGACTGGGTGATAAAGTCCATTAGTAAGTGCTCTTTGCAGACTTGATATACAATGGCCACAAGATGTATTACGACACTTTAGCCACACTTAATGCATGAATGTATTTCAAAATTTACAATAAGCATTTACAGAAGCTAGAGCAGAATCATTGGTAATCATTCCATGGTATTTATAAGTGAAACCATCATTGTAACATTGTTCTGTCGCAGTACATCTTTGTATAGGAGCAACTGTTGTAACTGTGGCCATTTTGCTGAAAATAGTGTTTAAAATGGTTTATCATCTGCTCTGAGATGGACTCCCAGCTTGTCCAAGCTTCTGCTTAGCTGGTTTAGCTGGTCAGCTAGCTGGTCTCCGAGCCTAACCAGCTGACATATGCCCCAAACCTCTGTAAAACCAGCCAAAAGACTAGGTTTAAGCTGGTTCCAGCAGGGATCACCATGCTGTTTACCAGGAACATTGAATGATCAGCAGATCAGTTGCCTGCTTGGGACAAACCAGTTTACTAGCATTCAAAACATAATACTGTTTCATAAAGATGCACTGAGATGGTTGTTAAAGCTTGTGAAAATGTATTAATGCTCACAAGTTTTTATCATTATGTGAATGTAAGATAAAATCAGGGGTTTGTATGTAAGTTCTTGATATGCATGTTGTGACTGTTGTATCTCTTCTCAGACTTAGCCTATAACACATAGCTAACACTAGATGGCAGAATAGCAACAGAATTCATTTAGCAGTAGACCTTAGTATGAAACCAGATTCCTTTAAAATACATTAAGAGCTAGACATACAGAGTCACAATATTAAAATGATTTTGACCTATTATTCTCATCATAAAACAGTGGTTAAATGAAAATTAAAACAATTTTGAATGAAATCACAAAAACAACTGACACATCTGACTGCCATGTTGAAATATTTTGCACTTCATAAATTTGATTTTTATCTATTGTCCTGAAAAGAAAAACTAAAACAAATTAGCTGAGATACAAATAATAAAACCACCAAAATACAAAACTTCAACATCCAACATCACACAAGTTTGGGCAATTTCTTGGTGTCAGATTTGTAGAAAACCTCTTTAGTTCATGTAATAAATGTACGGTTATGACTGTAAAGGTCTGGTTATGACTGTAACACTGGTTCCCTGAAAGGAGGAAATGAGACGCTGCATCAGTAGCTGACGCTATGGTAAACTCCTACCAGGAGTGACGATCTCTGAAGCCCTATAAAATCACGTCAATCTATTAGCAGATGGCTCATGAGGCTTCGCCCCTGATGCGCGCACCATCGCAAGTATATAAACCAAAGCATAGTGCCATTTCATCAGGATGTTTCAACTAAAGGGAAAAGAGTGCATCTCTCTGTCTCAACAAAAAGTTAGTAGAAAAATTTGTAGTGCAGCAAGTGTACATAGCGCATTCTTCCCCACTTTCAGGAAACCAAGGTTACAGTCGTAAACAAACCGTTCCCTTAATAGGTCACTTTGATGCTGTGTCACACTGCATGAAAAGAGTCAAATCTGGAAAAATGCAGGAATAGTAAACTCCCACTTAACTTCAAGTTTGTCAGATGTATTAGGGAAAAAATGGACATAAGTAACATGTAACTGTTAACATCCACAAAAAGCCACATTCCTCAGTTCAGCGGACATGTTATGGGACTGTGAAGTCTGACGGAAATTTACAGAGGAAATTCAGCTGGTTGTGAAGACTGATGGTAGTCCTGCTGTGAGGGCCTTTTATATGTTAATGACTGGCAATTGTGAGTGAAAGGTATTAGGTGCTTCAAGCTTGCTGTGTTTTCAGAGTACAGGGGAAGGCACATAACTGAAAGTTTGGCTTATTGTTGGCTACAGAGAACTATATTACTGTACAGACAAACATGCTAAAATAAACACCATGAAATTAAAAATTGTTAACCAAACAGTGGTGATTTGTAACATTTTTAACAGACATTACAGAAAAAAATATATTATTTATTTATCTGTATTTATTTTTAACACCTACTTGTGCTGACATAATAGTTAATTTAAATGGCTAATGAATCATTCATAATAACTGCCTAAACATTTCTGTTGTTAAAAAAATTATCTGTGTCCATAAAAAATAAATAAATCAATCAATAAAAAAAACAATATTTAAACTTTAGGAATCATATAGGCCTAAATCTCAACCATTTTGCACAGTGATATTACTACTAATACCTTCTCTTTTGTCTGGCTTAACTGCACAGATGAAGTACTAAGTACACATCTGCCACAGGTAAAAGAAGAAGAAAAAAAAAAAAAAAGAAAAAGAAAAGAAAAGGACCAGCAGAGCCTGCTGAGTCATTCTGTGTGCCCTGCAATATCCATACCTCCCAGGGCCCCCAAAAAATGTCTGTCTGGGTGAGGGTGCAACCAAGTTACCTTTACAACAACACGCTGTTAGGTCAATGTGTGCTGCAACGTGTATCTTTTTCCTGGGCAATAACGTGAAGGTGGTCAACAGCTTTTTTTGCGGCCAACCCTGCTAAAAAGACCAGCTTAACCAGTATGTCAGCAATTCCCATGCTGGTCTAGGCTGGTTATGCTGGTTTGGTGTTGGTCTAGTTAGTGGACCAGCATATTCATGCTTTTCACCTTCAAAAACTAGCTGGTAAAGCTGCCTGACCAGCATGGTCATTCTGATGAAGCTGGTTAAGCTAGTTTAAAAGTCTGGTGCAGACTCCAGCACACTAACATCCCATGCTGGCTGACAAGCACCCAAAATACAACATAAGCTGGTGACCAGCAATGGTGGTTATTTCAGCTGGGAAGGCTTTAAAGTGTGTCTATACAGAAAAGACTTAAAAAAATTAACCTACTCTGAGAAATATCTACTGGAGAAACAAGTGTAACAACTAGCTCTGGTCTCCCCTATTGTTGACTATTCATGATTGACTGCACCCACCAGCCCCACATACACACCTCCACCTCACACCCCACCTGCACAGAATTTTGTTGTTCTGATCTCTGGTCAGACTTGAGCCATTTTAAACATACCTACAGATGCTACAGACAGACTGTCAGACTGCAACATTCAAAGAAAAATCTTCATTAAAATAATCCACTAACCAGGAAAGACAGATTATTTATACTGTATTAAATATCAATACTATATTTAACTTCATATTATTTTAACTACATTATAATCTCTCACATAATAGTTCCTCTTTTCTACAGAATATTTTTTCTCCACACTACCAGACTCAACTCATCATTTTAGATTATAAAAATTAACATTTAAACTGATGTTGCAATCTTTTAATATACATTTTTATGTTGGTTTCCCTATCCAGTCTTCTGTTACTAACAATATTTGATGTCTTTTAAGCGTCCTGCAAGACTTATAATAAGACTATGAGGATGAAGTTTTCCTACTTTCATCCCGGGAAAGGCAGAGCTGAGAGACTCAATCAAGATTGTGGCAAAGAGAGAGAAGAGTAAGTTTAAAATCTATTATACAGTTAGAGTTCATTAAGTGCGTGTTTTCAGCAGTTAAATGACTGTTACGTTTTGCAGTTGCTGGAGACCAGGTAAAAAAACTTTGAGAAGCTCTGTTCCAGGAGCTACAGAAGAGACTTGATGCAGACCCACATTATACTGGAACTAATCACTTTGGTGTGATGGCAAGTGACAGAGTCAAATGCCAGTTAGCTTACTGAATTCTAATTGAAGCTTCACACTGTGTTTCAGATGTTTGTATATTTTATTATTGTTATATTTTGCATATTTCACATTTTCCTTTTAATAAAGATCTTTAAACCCAATTATTGTCTCAGCATTTATGTTGTGTCAACATTGATTAAAGGCCTAAATGCTGTTTGGGACTGGGTGGGCTAAATTTTAAGTTTAACCAATAAAATTAAAGCCAATGCATGCAATGGCCCAATAGCTGTCAAGATTTAGGGATACGCTAAATAAATTGTAACCAATAAAATGAAAGTCAGTGTATGCAGTGATCCAATGGTTGTCAAGATTTAAGGGTAGGTTAAGTTTAAGGGCAGCCAATCAAGTTTGAGATAAATTACCAATAGGGGGAACAATTTTATCTAGAAGGTGAGAAATGCAAATGTGACTCAGGTGTGAAAAAGTCTCCTGACAGAAAACTTAAGGGGATTACTTACCATGGCAACAAATGGCCATAATATAGAAGGAATCGTCAGTCACTATACATCCTAATTGGTATATAATCTGATGTATACAGGCCTGTGGAATCATAGACTCCGGGATAGTAGATTTCTGAATACATCCGAAATTCAGCGGTTTTCATGCAGTGTCAGTAGCTAACTGTCATGTTTAAATGTGTTTTTGTTCATGTTTTGTGTTCATGTCTTTTATTTTTTAGTTTAGTTCCTGTTTTATAGTCATGTGTTCATGTAATGTGATTTCCTGTTCCCTCATGTGATCTTGTCATGTGTTTCCCCTGTTCATGTGTCTTGTTTTCATTGGTTCATTGTTTGAGTATCTTGTTTATTAGTCTTGTAATATTGGTTCATGTTTTAGTAGTCTTGTTATAAGTTTAGTCTTGTTATTGGTTGTCATTGTCATGTGTTTGCCCATGTCCTTGTATTTAAGCCCTCATGTTTGCCATTGTCTTTTGTCAGGTATTGTTTGGTGAAATTTTGTTCAAGTCAGGTCAGGTCAGGTCAGGGCAAGGCAAGGCAAGGCAAGGCAAGGCAAGGCAAGGCAAGTCAAGCTTTGTTTTGTACTTTCACATTTGTTTGGATTCATGTTTAGGATTTGTAAATAAACTGCACTTGGTTTCTCACTTCATCATCTGCTCCTGTGTCCTGTCTCCAGCCTGCTAGCAATGTTACAGAATACCTGACCTACTATGAACCCAGCAGTTCAGCTACTGCGCCTACGTCAGGGGAATCGTCCCCTGGTGGATTATGTCGAGGAGTTTTGTGGACTTTGCTACATGGTGGACTTTAATGATATTGCCCTCAAGGACTGTTTCCATTTTGGGCTAAATGAGCCAGTCTCCTCCATGGTGCCTGATGGTCGGATTACCCTCAGTCTGGCTCAATACATGGCTTTAGCCCTACAACTGAGCGGTTCATCTTTCAATGTAGGAGTGGCTGATGAGGAACTATGCTATCCTACAGTGACTGCCATGTTGCAGCCATCCACCGTCATGTTCGCCGAACCCGGGTCCACTGTCATGTTCGCCGAGCCAGGGTCCCATGTCATGGTCGCCGAGCCAGAGTGCCACGTCATGGTCGCCGAGCCAGAGTGCCACGTCATGGTCGCCGAACCAGGGTCCCACGTCATTGTCGCCGAGCCAGGGTCCCACGTCATGGTCGCCGAGCCAGAGTACCACGTCATGGTCGCCGAGCCAGAGTGCCACGTCATGGTCGCCGAGCCAGGGTCCCACGTCATGGTCGCCGAGCCAGGGTCCCACGTCATGGTCGCCGAGCCAGAGTGCCACGTCATGGTCACAGAGCTTGTGCCACCTTCTGCCCTGGATCCCAAGTCTGCTCCATGCCATGTCACAGCCACGCCTGAGTCTGCTCCATGCCATGTCACAGCCACACCTGAGTCTACTCCATGCTATGTCACAGCCATGCCTGAGTCTACTCCAGGCTATGTCACAGCCACGCCTGAGTCTGCTCCATGCCATGTCACAGCCAAGCTTCAGTCTGCTCCATGCCATGTCACAGCCAAGCTTCAGTCTGCTCCATGCCACGTCACAGGCTCGCCTCTTGTCCACGAGCCAACGCCCACGCCAGCCACGGTCCATGAGCCAACACCCACGCCTGCCACAGCCAATGAGCCAATGCCCACGCCTGGCACGGCCAACGAACCAGCGTTGCAAGCCTTGTCTGTCCCAGAGCCAGCGTTGCAAGCCTCATCCGTCCCAGAGCCAGCTTTCACTGGGTTATTAGACCTGGAGTTGGTTCCCGCCCTTGTGCCCACCCTGAGTTCTCCTGATCTGCCGGTTCCCCCCAAGACACCGGCTCGACCATCACTCCCGTGACATCTCAGACAAGGGATACTTCCAACCCTCCAACTCCACCTGGACCCTCCAAGCCCTAGACTCCACCTTGGCCCATCGATTCCTCGACATCACCTCGGCTCTACGTTTCCTTGGCTCCACCGCGGTCCTCCAGCCTATCGGCTTCACTGGGGTTCCTCATCCCTCCAGCTCCTCCTTGGTCTGTCGGTCACCTGGCTCCGCCTTGGCTCTCCGATCCTCCGGCTGTGTCTTGGCTCTCCGATCCTCCGGCTGTGTCTTGGCTCTCCGATCCTCCGGCTGTGCCTTGGCTCTCCGATCCTCCGGCTGTGCCTTGGCCATGTTTCAAGGACCCCCCCCCAGCTCCCTATTGAACACTATTGTTTGTTTGTGTTTGGGTGTCAGGAGCTGCCCCTTGTGCCCCTTTAAACGTGAACCATATGTCACGTTTAAATGTGTTTTTGTTCATGTTTTGTGTTCATGTCTTTTATTTTTTTTTAGTTTAGTTCCTGTTTTATAGTCATGTGTTCATGTCATGTGATTTCCTGTTCCCTCATGTGATCTTGTCATGTGTTTCCCCTGTTCATGTGTCTTGTTTTCATTGGTTCATTGTTTGAGTATCTTGTTTATTAGTCTTGTCTTTTCATTGGTTAATTTTTTTAGTAGTCTTGTTATTGGTTGTCATTGTCATGTGTTTGCCCATGTCCTTTTATTTAAGCCCTCATGTTTGCCATTGTCTTTTGTCAGGTATTGTTTGGTGTAATGTTGTTCAAGTCAAGTTAATGTTTATGTCGCTTTGTTTTGTACTTTCACATTTGTTTGGATTCACGTTTAGGATTTGTAAATAAACTGCACTTGGGTTCTCACTTCATCATTGTCTTCATCTGCCTGTCATTGCCAGCATCGTTACACTGACACTATCAGAAATGTATCACACACACGAGGCAGTGCCTACTAGTCAGTAGGGTAGTTAAAGGCATTGAAAAATAGGAATAGAAAAGAGAGAAACCTTAATAACCATTCATGGTTAGGTAACATAACAATGACATTAGCCATACTGGGTAGTGAAACACTGTACAAACATTTCCGTCCACACCGCAGTGGGGATAAAAGTTCAGAATGGTTGTTGACTTACAAAACAATGCAAAGCCACTAGCTGACATGGTAGTAGAACATTTAAAACATTTCTCTTCACACTGGTTTTGAAAAGTCAAAGAATGACATGGTCATGAAAACAACCCAAAAGCTCTACCAGCTCCGGGAACCAAGGGTGGTTTTGCACAGCACTTGGTGCAGCAAATAAATGCATACTTGCATGTTTTTGGCCCTATGTGATCTAGGGCATCCAAGCCCAGCAGAGCCTGAGTCATGGAGTACCAGAGGCGATAGTGCATGGTCTCCGGGGAGGAATACAGTTCCACTCTGGCTTTCACGAATACCTCCCAAATCCTCAGAACAGTCTGAATGCGAAGTCTCCATTCCCCCCCGTCTGACTCCCTGATGCGAGAGAAAATATGTGCTGCAGTTCAGGTGACCAGGTACATGCATCACAAATATTGACAGGAGATGCCTCTCGCAACACAGGATAAGTTGGCACGCCACATTCAACACTGGACATGACCATACTCCCCTCTGGTGGTTTATGTACGTGACAACTGCAGTGTTCTCTGTCATATTAGTACGTAAAAGCCCTGCACGACTGACTGAAAAGCTGTGAAGGAAGATTACTAGCAGTCCATGCGATTTATGTGCCATGCCACCCATACACCTGTCCAGGTCCTGAAGGCTGGATGCCATCACACAGGGATCCCCAGCCTGTATTGGACGTATTCGTCATGACAGTTTTGCATCTGGTCGCCTGGACAAGTGCAACACCTTCTGATAAAACACAGGCATTTGCGATTAGCTAGCACAGCTAAACAGCTGCACCTCACTACAAGATGTAAGTGACTGTGTCTGGCTTGAAGTTTGTCAAGCAGTGGAGAATAGAATGAGTGTGCTCATAGGTCAGAAGTGCCAACATGGTCACCATGTCAAGTTTCATTCCCAAGAAGTAAACTTGCCGACTGGGCACCAACACACTTTTTGCCCAATTGACTTTGAGGCCCAAATGCTCCAAAAGTGTGAGCAACAGGTCCCTGTGCTCACACGCTTACTCCTCTGACTGTGCCACCAGTCATCAAGGTAATTCAAAACAAGGAGCCCGCTCAGTCTCAGTGGAGTGAGCACCACATCGACTAATTTCATGAATGTCCCTGCACATGCTATGAACAAGTCAAATGGCAGGGCTTGAACTGGTATGCAGTCCCCTTGAACATGAATTTCAAGATTCTAGACCTATCCTGAGGCGAAGGGCTATTTGCACTTGAAAGAAGGCCTCTTTCAGGTTGATCTAAACGAACCAGTCCAGAGGATGGTCATAAGACAAAATCTGTCTCTGAGTAATCACCTTGAGACTTCGCAAGTGTCAGGTTCAAGTGTCTCAAGTCCAGTATGGGCCGCAGCCCACCAATCTTCTTGGTGACAAGAAAATAACGGCTGTAGAAGCCATCCTGTGCATCGCATGCTGGTACTGTCTCTATCGCACCTTTGGCAAGGAGATATTTTAACAGTGTAAAACCGGCGCATCCTTGGAAAGATGTGCTTTTTCATTTATGACTGCTTTTTAGCTGCTTGGAACCACTCAGTGAAGGCATTCATGGCCATTCACCAGGGCGTCTAGCAAGACAGCTTTGTCCCTGTCATGTATCAGTCAAATTGAGCCAGAAATGACAATCCACGGACAACAGGCTACCCATAGATCTGCCGATGGCTTGGCCAGTGATCTTAGTAGCCTAGAGTGCCAGTTAAGTGGCGAAACGCAACGCTTTAAAAGACTCTGTGTCTGACCTGTTCTCGTTCATGTCCTTGAGCCAGTCAACCTGGTAGATCTGCAAGCACCAAACCAGCCTGACCTGCTGGAGCATAGGCCTTGCCTACGAATGAGTACGTAAGCCGGCATGACTTGGACGGGTACACAGGCTTGGCTTTCCAACTCAGTGCAGAGGAGGGGCATAAGTGTGCCCCTACTGCCTCTTTAACTGGAAGAATCTTAGTACAGCCCCTTTGTGTGGCGCAGTCCAGCGTCGGGAAGGCTGCTGCACTGGAAACGTGCATTTGTGTAGAGAAGGGCGAACACCACATTTTGACCAGCTTGTCATGCAGAAGGGAAAAATGGCACCGGACTGCACCGATTTGGTCATTCCCGGGCTTACTTAGAGTGGGCCACTCAAACCAGAGCTTCTCGACCGCCTGAGAGAAAACCTGCGTCAGCTCAGCACCAGAAAATTTCATACGGTTTTCCTCCCAGCAGAAGGAAAAACCAGCAAGCTCATCGGCTGGGTAAGACCAGGCCTCAACTTCAGATCTCGACTTCAGATGCTGCATGCGATATAGCGTCTCCGTTTTCATCAAAACTGCCAAATGTGATCGCACCATGCACGCCGATAGTGGGACACAGAACGTCAAGGCCAAACTCAATAGAGGCGGGGAGGCACTCAAGGCTTGTGCCGGCAACTTATCCTCCTCAAACTCTCCCTACTCTTTATCCCGATCTCACGCGCCCTCGGGATCCACAGAAGGAGTATGGTGGGAGGGAGAGGTGTTGTTCTTGAGAAAGAAGGCAAGTCACGAGCAAAGCATCTTGAGTTTCATGTGTTCACAGTGAACATAATCAGTCTCACCAAGCAGCAGTTCTGCTTTACACTCAATAAAAAACATAACAATCACAATGTAATAGCGTTTCACGCACAGAAGTGATAAAGGATACGTTGTTTTTTGTAGCACAAGCAAGGAGGTAGAAAATAATCCACTCACTGTTAAAGTGTGCAGATTCAATGACGAAGCGAAGATTCAGGCGTCTTTGAGCACAATAGATGTTATCGCGACCCTGAAGAGAACAATTCTGATTAAATGGCACCGTGCTCCGATTTATGTGCCTGCATTGACACGCGTATCAGGGGTGCACAAGGGTCAAGCTCCATCTGCCAATATGTGAAATTATGTGACAGTGGCAAAATTTTTGCAATAAGAAATGATGTGCTTCATTACACGTTTCGTGCAGTTTCCCAGTGAAATGTCCAGCGAGGGGCACCAAGTGTGTGGAATAAGTGTGTAAATGTAGGTGGGTCCATAATACAAGCATTAAAATGTATTGTTTTTTAGATGATGCGTTAGAGTAAAAGTGTTTCAATATCATAACATAGCAGTGTGTCAGTAACAGAGAGAAAATAAGTGTTTATAAAGTCATAATCAGCCATTGTCCTCCTGATTTGTGTGAAAGTTAATAAAATGCATAGTTGTTGTAGAGTCTCTAGTGTTCATTTCACTAGGAAACTGCAATGTAGTTATAGTAACTTTCATTCTACGAGACTAGGTTGGAAAAATATATGGGGGGTACATTCTCATAAAATTTTGTCCAGACTGATCCCACGAAAAATCAAAATGTTCAATGTTTTGTCTGCTAAAATCAGTGTATGCTTTCCAAATGTCTGACTGTTCCCTCCCAGAGGCTGAAGCTTGAACATTCAGAACTAACATGCCAATTTGAGAACCCCTGATCTAATACAATGAAATTCATACATACAAAAGTGTCCAAATACTTTTTGGGGCCATTGTAACAATAATGAAGCAAGCCAGAAGACGTGTTGCAGTCCCACTCTTCCTTCTTTAGACTGTTTAGATTGTTTATCAGACACTTTATTACACTATGCACTATATTTCCATTCAACTTTTAACCCATATCAGTGTTTCAATTCAATGGATGCTACAAAATTGGGATGAAACGATATTAAAAAGTAATTTAAAAGAGCCCTTTCTTATTTGAATAAAGATGGTCTTGTTCTGTCATTCAAAAGAACAATTATTGTTGTAAAACCATTACAGTAATCTTTTGCATCTGTTCTAATTTTGCCACATTAGTGAAGAATTAAGATAATTATCTCATCTTAAGTGTGAAATAGTCAAATTTTGGCCTACAGCAAAACTGATATCTCATGGTGATATCTCTTGGGCTGCTTGCATGGGTACTTGAGGACCTCGCTACAGCAGAACCTGTTTCAGTAATGCTCAATGTGAGTCCATTCACATCCGGAAATGGCCATGACACATTTAGAGTTGTCTATTGAGTCAGGGTTATATTTTTCTCCTCAAGCACTCAGTTTTATTGAACATTTTTACCCTACTTAAATCAATTGTTTATATGGCATAGACATCTGTACATTGTTTGGTTGTAGCTTTTCAGTGTCAGCAAATGCAATACTGTGTTGCTTACATTTATAATATATTAAAGGAGAGGAGGTATTGTCTGGACTGTAATTTTCAGTGGGGCTCTGTAGCCATCAGGGGCCATATAAGCCACTTAGAGTAAAATTTTAGTCCTAAGTGTGTCAAAATTCTAAGAATGACACAATTTTACTCTCATTCCTAGACTTAAGAATAATTGTGATTCATTAAGGTTCTTATGTGTTAAGACTTGGTCTCAGCTCCTAAATTGTTTAAGAGTGCTGGAGAGGTATCCTAACGTAGTTAGGAGTAGCACAATGACCGAGTTCCGCAGAGACAACATTCTAGAGTCTAGAATAAAGAAAGAATGTGTTGAACTTAGTGGCGGGCCATGCATTAAAACTAGAGGCCTTCAGTGTGATTCATGCCATTAAGAAAACACAGTTTCACAATGAACAAGACACCCTATGCCTTTGGGCATCATACATTATGTCGCAGCTAACTTATAATACCAAATGACTTTTTAAAAACACGTCCACTCAAGAAAGCCAGAACTTTAAACGACACTTAATGATCAAGCAAGCCTAATTTTAACTGCAGCATGACAGTTTGTGAAATGAAAGTTTTCCGAATAGACATTAAAAATCATAATTTTTCATATGAATCTACCAAGGAGGTCTATATTACCTGGAAAAATCTATCTAATAATATTTGCGATTTAAATGTTGCTTGCAATAAATTTCGTTTCGTCAGGGTACACGGTTATGCTGCGTTCCTACTTGATATCTCCGACCATAAATGCATTCTATTCCCCAATTTTCGGAACTGCAACACTCCCGTTAGCTTAGCAGGGGTTTGACTCTCATTAGAGATGTCTCCTAGCAACCCAACTGCTAAACAATGTTGCAGTGCTTGCATTTGTGCTTCAGGTGTACGATTATCAAAAGAGATTATAATGTTTTATACACCTGTTTCTGCAGGCGTTTGTTAAACAAGCTTTCATATCATGTAATGTGGAAACGAACTCATTTATCAATATTATTTAATAAAGTGAATATTTATCACTTACTTTGTATATCTCCCTGAGCGTCGACATATTTGTGTGACATCATGCCCCTGCATCTCGGCGAAATCGGAGTTGAGAATTTCTGCAGGAGCCTACAAGTTGTAATTCTGACTTAAAGATGCATTCCATTGCACTTTTCCAAGTAGGAATTTGGAAAATCCAACTTTCCGAGTTGAATGGAATGCAGCATTACTTTTCAAAACTTGATCCGACACTGAATGCTCAAGCAGTCTAATTTACACTTAGAAAACTCCTGATGTTGCTATAACAATGCAAAAAGCACTTACCAATTTACTTGAAGTGAAAATCAGTCCTGCTTTCCTGTTTAATAAATTAAGCATTCACACGGTCATGCAGAACATCTCAGGTTTGTAAATCCATAAGGATCTCTTTCTCAATGAGATCGTCAGCAAGATCTCACGCTCTTCGCCTTCAAATTACGTCACTTAAAGCGTGATTGCATCACTCAAGGCCAGCTAGAAGGCCTCGACCAGGACATATCCTAAAGATCACACCCACCAAGAACAAATAAATCAATCCGAATGGCTGATGAATCTGACAATCTGACATTAGTTGCCCATTCATTTGCATTGTTGAGGGACTCTGTGGAAATTCTGAAGGCCTAATGGGGTGGATCTCAGACTCACGCGCTGCTTTGGGCATGCGATTTGTGAAACAGTTGTCATGCTTTGCTTGTAAGCATCAAGAAATAAATTCTGACTGGATAAACTTTTTGTTTTTCTCTATTTGTTTGTAGATTAATTAAGAGTGGAAAGCGATTAAAAATACATCAGCAAAAAGGTGATTGAGAATGAAAGGATGAAAAATATTTATTCATTTGGCATGTTATGCCAGCAGAGAAGGCTTTGCTGGCCCTGAGAATTTGCCACTGGTTGAACTTATGATAGAGGAATTTGGGCAAATGTGTTTTGTAGTTGAGCGAAATGAAATCCATCAATACACTTTTTAAATTGCAGCACATTTTTTTCATTCCAAACCAAAACATATAAAACATTTAAAAAGCTCATTGTTTTTTTTGTGTGGGGTATCAGGTGCTTTGACAGATTCCTTCTGCAGTTTCCTTGAGAGATGTTAAACCCCAGCTTATAACTTACATTTTACTGATATACTCTTAGTGTAAATATTATAAATTCAAAGTCGTGCAAGTTTCCATTTCGCAAAACAATTTGTCCAAAACAGCAACCGAGGCATTATTACTTCAAATAGGCAAAAAAAAAAAAAAAAAAGGCTCTCATTACGGTGTGCACCAATGCCGCTAAATCAAACAGAGTGCTACTATAAAATACTGTTGATCAATTGAACCTAAAATTTACCACTAAAGTGAACCATGTTTAACTGAAATCTTAAACGTACCTGTAACGGGATTAGAACAGTTCTTTTTTATTATCATTTCATTTCATGATTTAAAACTTAAAAAGAAATGTTGTTTTGATAATGTAAAAAGCATATGCAATTTATATTGCAAGATTTTGCATTTTGATTTTTTTGTAGCCTTCAATTTGCACATTGTTTGAGGATGACATTCAGCAAGATGTGGAATAATGTTTTAAAATACAGGAAATTAAATTTGGCTTGCTCATTTGATTAATCAAAGAATTAATCAACAGAAAATAACCTATTTTCAAAATATTTTTTATAATGTGTAGTATTAAATCATGAATGAATGAATTAATTGTGTCATACCAGCTGAGACATATTACCCTTGCAGGCTCACTCAGAGTTTAAGGTCGGCAATTTTGGGTCGACATCATTGTAATCCTTATTTTACAACATTTCACAGCCTTATTGGCACTTAAGAATCAGTCTTAGACTTTGCTGTAAGTTGCTTTTAGCATCTTTATAAAAAGCTCCAACTCTTACACAAGTCCTACTCTTTGCTAAGAAGGGCTCGGACTCTTTCTGTCTCTCTGGCGTTCCGCTGGCCTTTTTAAAGCCCATCTCTGCCGTCTCTGAAATGAGACACAGGTGTTTAGCATCAATAATCACCAGGTGATGGCTCTTACCGCTTCCTTACTCCCCACTGACAGACACATGACCACGTCCCGCTCCACAATGTTCAATAGTGTTTTTCAGCCAAAACTTTAAGGTTGTGTATAAAATTGAAATTCAAAAATTAACCTAACCTGGAAAATATTCACTGGAGTAAAACATTTGACATCTAGCCCTGGTTTACATTTACAGTTACATTTATTCATTTGGCAGATGCTTTTATTCAAAGCGACTTACAAAAGAGAAATAATACATCATAAGCAATTCATATTAAGGAGACAGCAGTATGAAAAGTGCTGCATTGCAAAGCTTCACAAGCATAAGAATAGTAGTATCCAAGACAGATTAGAGTGCAACAAGAATATATATAATTTTTTTTATCTATATTATTTCTTTTTTTATTTTATTTATGAGTGCATGCTTAAGTGCTCATGGAAAAGATGTGTTTTTAGCCATTTTGTGAAGACAGAGAGCAAGTCTGCTTCATGGATGGAGTTGGGAAGGTCAATCCACCAACATGGTACAGTGAAACCAAAAGTCTGGGAAAGTGTTTTGTGTTGGTTCAACAAGGCGCCGCTCATTAGCCGACTGCAGGCTTCTGGTGGGAACGTAGCTCTGCAGGAATGATTTTAGGTACGCTGGAGCAGACCCAGTGAATGTTCTGCATGCCAGCATCAGAGCCTTAAATTTGATACGTGCATCAACCGGCAGCCAGTGAAGTGAGACAAAGAGTGGTGTAACGTGCTCTCTTTGGTTAATTAAAGACCAGACGTGCTGCTGCATACTGGATCATTTGCAGGGGCCTAATTGAGCATGCAGGGAGGCCTGCAATGAGAGCGTTACAGTAGTCCAGTCTAGTTATGACAAGTGACTGAACAAGAAGTTGTGTGGCATGTTCAGAGAGGAAGGGTCTTATCTTCCTGATATTGTAGAGTGTAAATCTACTTGATCGTGCTGTCTTTGAGATGTGGTCTGTGAAATTGAGTTGGTTATCGATGGTTACTCCTGGATTTCTGACCATTTTGGAAGGTGCTATTGTAGTTGAACCCAGCTGAATGGTGATGTTGTGTTCAACAGCAGGGTTGGCTGGAAAGACGAGGAGCTCAGTCTTCGCTAGGTAAAGGTGTAGGTGGTGTTCCTTCATCCAGGCCAAGACGTCTGCCAAACAGGCTGAGATTTGAGCAGTCACTGTGGTGTCGTTGGGCTGGAAAGACAAGTAGAGCTGTGTGTCATCGATGTAGCAGTGGTTAGAGAACCCATGTGATGCTGTGGTTTCTCCTATCTGTTAGGTGTGTGTGCATATAATGATTTCAACCATATTAAGTTAACTTGGATTTAATCTAGCTAGGGCCACAAATCATTAACCAACACCTTACAACAAAATGTACAGATGGTTGTGTTCCCAATACAGAAATTAATGCATCTTCTTTTATTGATTTTGGAAGTTATTTCTACAATAGAAAGATGGGATCTTAGACCATGGCACCTCACAGATCCTTGGCACTCTGTTTTATACAATGGTACTGTCTATGTGTTAATGAATGTTCTTCTCTTATCTTTCTTCTGATTAAATTTCAAATGTGAACACCCTTGAGGGGCAGAGAGAGATATATTACATACTACTGAATTTGAAAGTAATTGTCCTTGTTTATCATATCAAATCATGAAGTACGAATTTAATTAAACATCAGTTATGTTACATTTATTATAACAGAAATAAATATAGCTGCAAATACATATTACAAGATAATCTACACTGACAAATCCTCAGCTACATAAGGTTATCTGAACAATTTAACCAGAGCAAAAGTGTTAAAATATCAGATCAGAATGCAGCAGAAAATGATGGCTTGCTCCTTGTGTCTACAGGAGTCTCACTGTGAATGCATGCATGGAGACAGGTTTCCCTTGAATTTTAATGGTTTCTCTGATATTCTGATGTTTATCTCTTTGCAGGTTGCTCTAGATGTCTGAACAGTGCCAGTAGGAAAGGGGATATTTTTGCTCCAGCCATAGCAACATGCACTGGATTGGTGGATATGACAGCGCACTGTGCCTGCTATTGGCTGTTATTGTGGACCATTTTGAACTGAGAAATTCATCTCTTGCTCTACTGGGTGTGGGTTGGTGAAGGATGCTGCAGAAGAATGCTGAGGGATCTAGCATTTCAGGGTTTACATTTGTAAGATTCTATCTCTAAAATACAAAATAAAAAGAAATAGCTAATAAAACAATAAATGCACAATTTTAAATTAAGTGAACGCAAACTGTAGCTTCAGATGTTCTACATACAACGTTTCTGTAATAACATATCACATTTATTTAGAAAGATCTAATTTGAGTTTAGCACTGGTAAGACATGATAATTAGGCTATTCAAATTAGTCATGCTGATAATGAATTTGAATGAATACTGTATGTTTAAAGGCAAACAGATTTGTTATGCGACCTTCAAATGATGAAAGTCAGCCATTTCTTTGTGCAGTTGTAATTGCTATACTAAACGTGAAATAATGATTCTGAGCAAAACATTTTCGTCCTTATTGAGGCATATTCATCTGTCAAGCACTTTATTATGTTGTGGAAAGCAGGTGAGCTCTGCAATGCAGTGGTGAACACTAATCACGGATAGTAGGTGTGCTGCATAGAAAGATAATTTGGTCTTCTTATATTTCGTTGTGGATTAACCACAGGGTGTTTGAACCTGTTGACATTTTCGCTGCAATAATGTACTTTTAAAGAAACACTGGTGCGTTATAGTAAATCTGCACTGGGATTTGGAAGCTGGATGACAAGGTGCAATTAAAACAGCAAATGGTAACACTTTACACCAATGGTAACACACAATATTTTTTACAGCATTTATTAATCCTGTCCGTTGCTGTTATACTGTTCATTGTTGTTATAATTCATAATGCATTAACTAATGTGGCAACAGTATACAATAAGGTCATATTTGTTAACATTAGTAAATGCATAAGGTCTCATAAATTAACAATACACTTTTTTGTCTGTATTTAATAATCTAGGATTATATTAATTTATTAAAATACTACTGTTCATTGTTAATTCATATTGCATGAACGAATTTTAACGTATTCAACTCAAAAAATATTAGTGTATATGTAGAAATTAACATTAACCAAGATTAATAAATGCTGTAAAAGTATTGTTAATTGTTAGTTCATGTAACGTTTGAGTTAACTTATGTTATGTATAATACAACCTTATTGTAAAATGTTACCGATACAATGCCAAAAAAGACAGGACTTGGGTTTTATCACACATTGCAAATACTGAACTGACTTTTGTTTAATTAAGTATTTTCTTTCTTGAGTAATTATTATTTTTTATTTTTTAGATAAGCCAAATATTAAGAACAATACAAATGAACTACATTGACAAGATGCATCTACAGTATCGAGGCCCTTTTTTTATTTTTATTTTTTATTGTTATTGTATTTATTGTTATTCTTTTGGCTCTTGTGCAACTGCTACATAATTATTCACATTCAAGATATTTGTCACCCAGGAGACAGCTAAAAGTAAAACAAGAAGAAATGAAAAATGAAAGAAAGAAAGGGAAATTAAGATTAATCAAAAAATACTGCCAAAGACAATTAATGGTTCATGTTCTGAATCGGTCACGGAGACACTGATTCTGTAACTTCACTGTTGTTTAAACCACACACGTTCAATGTGCATAATATGACAAGAAGAGCACTCATATATTGTTCAGAGAGCAAAACATTGCACAACAATGTCATGGTTATAGTTTACCAAGAAAAACACTGGTACAATTAAGTGATCAGTAGTGTTTTCCGAATGTCAGCCTATAGCTAAAGAAATAAACATTCCATGTCACCACGGCAATGGCCATAACAGATCGATTTATTGTTAACAATCACAATTTTGGAATAGCAAATCAAAACAAAAACTAATAAATTATAAATAAACAATATGAAGCCAGTTTACTTTTCAATTATAGGAATACATAACATCTAAGATATAAGTTAATAAAGTCAAGCTATTGTATAAATACATCACCAGCATGCACAATATTGAATCACTGATAGTATCATTGTAATTATCTTACACTGACAAAACAGTATAATTGGCAAGTGCAAAAATAAGTTAAACACAGAAGTAAACCACAAACTTTGAAGCTGCAATATTTTCCTATTTTCTTTTCTTTTTTTTCTTTCTTTTTTATTTTATTTTATTTAATTTAAATCAGACAAGTCTCTGTCTTCTTCCTAACCTGTCCTTCAAAATAAAGTGAATGGTTCCAGTAGTATCACACTGCAAAGATTATATGACAATGACTTTTTATTTAAGCAACTGATTTTTGTTTATTTTTATGCATTCAAAGAATACTTAATTTCATTCACCACACTTCCATTTAACAGCTAAATGACAATGGGTGATGAGCCTTAGTATATAGTTTTTAGTTTGTTTAATTACTGCATACAGGACAACTCTTAACAAATCAACTCATGACTTATACTGGAACCATTTAAAACACCATTTCTCCTTCAAATGCCATTGCACCAAACCCTCTTTTTGAAATGCTTTACTACTACCCAAAAGATAAATAAGCAGCATCCCTTTGAAATGCATCAGTCCATTTGCCAGTGTGAGGCTGCCATTCCAAACCAACAACGACCACTGCCGGCTGATTGACTGACATTTCAGTGGTTTTGGCAAACGTCAAAGAGAACCAAGAAGAGGGAGGCCCATTCAACTATATATATTTCTGTATATATTCAAACTAGGACTTAAGCCCCCCCCATCCCCCCCCCCATTCCACCCTTGATATTTTTTCTTTTAACTTGTGGAAAAATAAAGAACTGCTGCTGCAGAGGAAACCATGGCAAAAGCTGCTGCCAAAGTCCATCAGCCATTTTTTTATGTTTCTACATAGGGAGGTCTACTTTTAATTGTTGCCCTCCCCACCCTCATCATCTTGCTGGTCACTCGTCCACAGTGTTAAGTTGTCTCGGAGGAGCTGCATGATGAGGGTTGAGTCTTTGTAGGAGTCCTCATTAAGCGTGTCGAGCTCTGCGATAGCGTCATCGAAGGCGGTCTTGGCCAGATGACAGGCTTGTTCCGGAGCATTCTGGATCTCGTAGTAGAACACCGAGTAGTTGAGGGCCAATCCCAGTCGGATGGGATGGGTGGGCTGCATGTGCTCTTTGCTGATCTCATGAGCCTCATTGTAGGCCTTCTCCGAAGATTCCACCACAGTGGACTTCTTCTCACCGGTGGCCACCTCGGCCAAGTAGCGGTAGTAGTCTCCCTTCATCTTCAGGTAGAAGACCTTGCTCTCATGCTGGGTGTCGCTGCAGTTCTTGATGAGGAAGTTATCCAACAGGTTAAGAACATCTTGGCACACCGCCTCAAGCTCTTTTTCGATCTTCTCACGGTAGGCCCTCACCATCTCGATCTTCTTCTCGTTGCCATCTGCAGAGGTCTTCTGCTCAATGCTAGAGATGACTCTCCAAGATGAACGGCGTGCGCCAACAACATTCTTATAAGCAACGGACAAGAGATTCCTCTCTTCATTCGACAAGGCCTCGTTCAGCTCAGTTACCTATAATGGAGACAAGGCAAGTAGAATGCAAGTTGAAGAAAAGGACACAGAACACTGATCAAGAAAATTACAAATATGATTTCCCCTTTAAGACCAATTTATACTTATTGGGCGAACAGGCTTTTTTTTTAGTTCACCTAAAAATTATGACAAAATGAACTGACGCTTTTGTTCTGCTAAGGTGTTCATTTGGTGATATTTCTCCTATTCATGCACATCCCTGAAATTCTTGACCTAGAACACTCAGCTAGTCAAAGAGCGTTGGTGACTGGTTATGGTGATTGGTTAAAACGTATCATGGTTTGGACGTGATGTTCTTTCTTTATTTTCCTAAACAAACTAATTGTAAAACAACGCAAAGCATAGTATAAACGCAGGATTCGTTCACCTAGGGTGCTTAAGTTCATTCAGGACAAAATGTTTAGCTTCTTCCATTGTATTAATTAGGCTCTACTTGGTCAAACTATAGACAGACATTGGTGGAAACTTGTGGTTTGTGCAAGTGACATGTTGAGCTGTGGTTCCCCCGGGGGACATAGATTAGAGTTCGGCCTGGGTCATGTCCTATCAACCTGTCTCACTCTTAATACTGTGTTTATCAATAATACATAAAATGGGGCAAAAGCTGCCACCTCCAAATAAAATAAAAATATAAAGAATATACAATGCAGATGACTTGCTTTCTGAGCCTTACTTTTTTCAGTTGCATAATGCTAATATCCACACAGAGCTTCATCAGCTGGCTGAATGCATTGTGCAGCCATGGGGATGAGCAAGAGCTATATGCCAAGTGCAGTTTCCATGGCAATCGTCTCATTTTGTACAGTAGTTCAACTCTATCTACCACTGCTACTGTGCGGCAGACTAACAGAGCACCGCTACAGAATACACAAGAGCAGAAATCACTTCAGCGATACTGAGGGTGGGGGCAGGGTAAAGGGGGCGGGAGGCAAAATGTTCCCACATACACCCCAGGGCAGCTGCAGTGTAAGTTAAGATGATCTCTGTGTGGCAGTTCATGTGTTACAGTGGCCTTCTCCCTGACCTTTCTCACTTGCCAAGCTGGAAAGATCATACTACGCATTTGCTTATCGTTAAAGAAATTACATTTTGATTCCCTATTTTATATATCAGATATAAAAAGATATTAGAGATCGCTCATGGTCTTCACTTTGGTTTTTAAGGCCACAATGTCAACCCCTCCTTGTGGTGTGATTACATATTGTCAGACGTTACTATGTTTTTTATGCAATGGTTCATGATATAGAAAACTATATGTACCCATGTGCAATTACAATGCTGTCATAAACACTTTACAGACCACAGCTGCTATGTGCCTCGGATCAAGAGTTCTGATTTTCGATTTTGGTCACAAAAGCCAGATGTATTGCATCAGTTGGTGAAATAAAGCCCCCATCTCCTGAGAATACAAAAGACAAGCTGATTCGAAGACAGCTTAGAAAGATCAATAAAGATCAGAGTGGAAAAGTGGAA
Source organism: Myxocyprinus asiaticus (assembly GCF_019703515.2). Taxonomy (NCBI): domain Eukaryota; kingdom Metazoa; phylum Chordata; class Actinopteri; order Cypriniformes; family Catostomidae; genus Myxocyprinus; species Myxocyprinus asiaticus. The sequence continues at coordinate 17,894,973 of NC_059374.1, forward strand.
CACTGGTAGAAATCCCAGAAAAGAAAAAGGGTAAGTTTATTAAAAAGAGGAAATACTGAACTCATAACTATTTATGTCCAGATTCACAGGTCTTAGTTCTGTCTAACACTGATTGGCACTCTGTTTGAGACAGAAAGTGACAGTGGTGGTGGGCACTGAAACCTTGTTTCCTTGATAGTCAAGTCAAGTAATTTTTATTTGTATAGCGCTTTTCACAACACACATCATTTCAAAGCAGCTTTACAGAAAATAATGCATTAACAGAAAATGAAACTGTAATGTATATAAATTCTTAGAGTCATCATTGTGTAGTTTGATTAAATATGATTGTAAATAAAAATAAGTAATTAAATAATAATTGTATTTAGAACCCCAGTGAGCAAGCCGAAGGCGACTGTGTCAAGGAACACAAAACTCCATAAGATGTTGGTTAATGGAGAAAATGAATAGCCATGTTGCAATAAGATGCAAATATTTAAAGATTATTTAAGGCTTACCTCACCTATACAGCCCTTAACATTTATTGACACGCATTGTAATCCAGCTAACTAGCTTGATGATGTCACTCCATTCTGAAGTTTTCAGCTTGGCCATGGCTGCTTGTCTCTTTGGCCAAACATATCAATAATGGAGGGGCTTTTATCTACGAGACCGAAGCAACTTTAGAGTCAAACTGCTTTTAAATCTCCCCCACTGATCCATGAAGCTAAAAGGGCCTGTCTAGCATTTAGATATAAAACAATCCCCGCAAGGATGTGAACTTTCCCTTTTAACAGTCAGTTGGGATTTAGACCAAGGTAATATGGATGTAACATAATACATCCATTTCAGCTAAATTGATCTTGTGGATTGCGTCTGTCACTACACTAATTTATTTTAATCAGACTTTCCAATCAATACACCCAAACAATCTTGTGTCAGGGTGCTTTTTAATGTATGGTCCTCCATGAAACTGTCAGGAAATAAGTGGTTAATCCCAGCTAACACATCAGATCCACGTTATAAATTACTAATCTATGTCATTTACACCAATGTACACCATGTATGTTATATAAAGCTTATCTGACTGAAAACAACTAGATCACCGTGATTTATTTCCAAATCACTGTAGATCTTTGTAATATATTTCCAGTTACTTGATTACTGCTTAATCCACTTAAAAGTATATTGTATTAAGGCGAGTGTGTCTACTTGTCATTTGTAATAAAGTCAGCAAGGTATCGCCATGCGTAAAAAACATTAAATTGAACAAGACATAAGAGAAGAGAAAGATGACACCCTTCCAGAGCAAAAAAGCGTGATGTCAGCTCTTGACAAAGCAAAAATGGAGGGGCCCTCCTTAATCTCCCTAAGCCTGGGTTGGAGCCTCCTTAATACCTACGGTGAAGGTGCAATGGAGCTTTAGATGCAGATGTTTTCCTTTTCCTCCACAAGAAGCCCTAAAGGCCTTGAATGATTTCATAATGTTGTCCTGTATGTCCAATCCTTGAATACTGTTAAAATATTCAAAGTAATACACACTATATATATATATATATATATATATAAACCCTATAGTACAAACCTTAAAAATACATAAGGTTGAGGGTTTAAAACCAGAGAGCAATATCCAGTCTGAATCCTGGACCTTACTGCAATATGACAAGGATGGAAGGTTCTGGAAGGAATTCTGCTGCCTCTAACGTTGGTTTAGAGGAAATATCTGAATAACTCCCATTTGAGGACAAGGAATGTGGTTAAAACTTAAGTAAATTATGAGGATGCGTGAGAAAAAATAGAGACAGCTGAATTTACATATAGCTACTGATAAATAAAAAAATGGACATGTAATGCATTTACGACAGTACACCATGGTTGGGTAATGAACAGTAGCGATAAAACGCGTATTTACAGAATTAACTCAAATAATAGACTACAGATTGAATTTGTGAGATTTAGTATGCATTGTGTTTTGCAAAGCAACAATTTAATTAAAGAATAAATTGCATTTCTATTCATTTAACTGAAATTAATGGTGAATAGCTATGCTGAAACAGATTTTGATGCCTTATAATGTCGTCTCATTCATTTCAGTGCTGGTTCGGGAAAGACAGGAGGCACCGCCCAAGATCCAGACAGTCTGCATTCTCATTAATAAAGCACTGATTTCTCATAGATCAACACCACAAAAAATCCATTATACGACACTATATGAACATATTCGACCCGTTCTATGCCCTATTATACTACAAATCAACCTATGATCAGTCACCATTTCACTTTCAAGCGGCATAGATGATCTAGTCTGCGTAATAAAACACTTTTACATTTAAATAATCATTTTAGCGACCGCTGGTCAAACTATAATATCCCACAAATAAAATGAAATAAATTCAAAAGAATGGCTTACCGATTTCATGGCTGCTGCCATATCGTCATATCTCTCTGCCTGCTCTGCCAGCCTGGCTTTTTGAACCAGCTGCTCGCGGTCAACCATGTTGGATGGTTATGTTTTATACGATATAATTTGTTTTGTTTTTGGGGGGAATGGTTATATTGTATGAGCTATGCTGTGCAATTCAATGAACGAGAGCTTCTCTGCAGCTGTTCCTCGCTGTCTGCGCTCGTGCCGACGGGCCACCCTCGCCCCTCCTCAAGCGCTACAGGGCTACGTCACTTTTCTATAAACGTGGGTGCCTCATTTATGATGTAACAATCCTTATAAGGGAGTCCAGAGGCCCATATATCAGGGAAGATGGTTGCACATATCAGTGGTCTTTAAAGAACAAATACAGTATGGGAGAATGAGTCACCCCTATAACTGCTTCTCTCACTACTGAATGTAGGGGTGGCTTTTGGGGGTGTTAGTGATGTTTAAATTGTAGGATTATGAATATGTTTTGTCCATGCTCAGGGTAGTTCTGTCCATGCTCATGATGGGTAATTTAGCCATGCTTAGAAAGGTTACATGACCCATGAGACAATAATAAACAACTTGAATGTTGTTATGGGCCATTCTACAAAATGGGTACAGTTCGAAAGGCTCATTGGTGTCCTTCATACACAAACAACCCAGATAGCACACGTACATCTCCGAGATGTCTGTTTTAGATCTTTTTATCTGGAAAGCATCACAATCGAATTAACATCTGCTAAACATCTTAAAGGGATAGTTCACCCCAAAATGAAAATTCTCTCATCATTTACTCACCCTCATGCCATCCCAGATGTGTATGACTTTCTATCTTTTGCTGAACACAAACAAAGATTTTTAGAAGAATATCTCAGCTCTGTAGGTCCATACAATGCAAGTGAATGCTGGCCAGAACTTTGAAGGTCTAAAAAGCATATAAATGCAGCATAAAAGTAATCTATATGACTCCAGAGGTTTAATCCATGTCTTCAGAAAACAGATCAATATTTACGTTCTTTTTTTACTATAAAGCTCCACTTTCACATTCTTCTTCTTTTGTTTTTGGTGATTAACATTCTGTGTGGATATCACCACCTACTGGGCAGGGGGAGAATATATAGTAAAAAAAGGACTTAAATATTGATCTGATTCTCACCCACACCTATCATATAGCTTCTGAAGATATAGATTTAACCACTGGAGTTGTATGGATTACTTTTGTGCTGCCTTTATTTGCTTTTTGGACATTCAAAGTTCTGATCACCATTCACTTGCATTGTATGGACCTACAGAGCTGAGACATTGTTCTAAAAATCTTTGTTTGCATTCATCTGAAGAAAGAAAGTCATTCACATTTGGGATGGCATGACTTTAAATTATGAGATCATTTTCATTTTTGGGTGAAATATCCCTTTAAAAAGATCAAATTTACAATCTAAACGTCTCGAAGATAACTGCTGAACGTCTTATTGACATCCGAGACATACTCATTGACAAACATCTTATAGACGTATTGCATATGAGCAAACAACTTAAAAAAAAAAAAAAAACCCCACACACATCAAATAGACTTCTGGGTGATGTACATGTGCTACTGTATCAGGGAATGGCTCCAAAAAGAGTTTGGACACTTAAAGGGATAATTCACCCATAATTATATGCAAATTCTGTCATCCTTTGCTCACTCTCATATTGATTCGAAACAGTATGACTTTCTTACTTCAGTGGAACGCCATTCACTTTCATATGATTTTATGACACAATACAATTAGATTACAGCGTTAATGTGCACATAGTTGCTGTTTTACCTTACCAGTCAGTAGCAGAATAATGAGTCAAGACTCTCCCATGATGACCAAGACATCTTGTTTATATGATACAGCCACAAACATGGTTCTCCTTAGTTGCACCCTGCTGCAAAACTTTTGTTGTCCACAATTGACTGTCCTGAAAAGGTGAAAAGGGCATACAAGGAGTAATCCTTGATGGCAATACAGTTAACAGCAAGCTCTACTTGGCACAGTTCAGAACGGATGCCTCAGTTTATCGACAGAACTGGGCCAAATCCAACATCAGATTATTATACCTTCTCCTCAGTATTTGTTTAAAGCCCCTCCTGTATCACCAAATCTTGTCCATAATGTGGAATTTGTCCACACAATAAAGATATTTGTGGACCATTCCTTAAAACTTGAAAACTGTTTGACATGTCAAGTTTCCAGATGGGCACACATCTTTGGTTATCCATTTCCTTCAAGAGATTTGTCCAAGGCAGATTAGCTTGTTTACCTCTCTTTGTGCAAAAGCTGTTCAGTGAGCATACGGTGTTTGCTAACCAATTGTCTGCTTACTTAAGGGATATCAATTGGAACTCGGACAGTCTCAGACATAGAGGAAGACAACAGGAATGGTTGGGCTCGATGTGTATCTATATCCTGATGGTCTTAGGGTTGCTACACTGGAAGACATAAAGAGGTGGGATTCCGAGAGGGAAATGTATGACCCAAATGTGCGCCTCTTTGTGGCTCATTTCTCCTACAATCCTGCTGTGATGTCACCAAACCCTGAAACAATGGAGGAGGAATTGCCTTTTGAACAAGGCAGATCATCAAAGTAAAGAAGATTTCAAGAAGATTTGTTTTTCTTATTTTCTTTTCACATCTTATTTCTCAGTTATTCTGAAATGTACCATAAGTGAATTTAGAATAGTGAGCTTTTTGATCTTATTCGTAATCTTTTAAACACTTAATCTGCAGATCATTGTTGACCTACACTTCATGCAGTAATGGGAACCCATAAAGACAGTGAGATATGTTGTCTTGTAGGTGTATGGAGATAAAGATGCTGATGGCTTCTATAGTGCAGAGTTGGGTGGTCACTTTGGTTTTGTGCCAAGTAACATGGTAACTGAGATTCCTGTGGAAGACAGAGAGATTAACTTAATTTGTTGCAACAGGGGTTTTTACCAGAGGAGACTCCCTCTATAAGCAAGTATTCCATTTTGTTCTCTCATGATGTTTCATGTGAACAATAAAAGTCTTTTGTGTCTTAAAAATAAAAAAGTCACGTGTGTATGAATTTTATCTGACCCTTGACTACTATTAATTTTAGCATCTAGCGAATCTTCTAGTGTGTCAGATGGTGTGAAGGTCCATAGGATGGTGGCCATCTTTGATCATGAACCTTGGGAAAGTTCTCCAAACATGGATATTGAGGTGATTAACATTATAAATAATATATTACAATAATTAATATATAGATTACATTGATTGCCAAATAACTAGAATGTTCAAGCATCACTATTACTGATGATACCTCAAATCATGCAGCATGATGTGGAGAGGTGTGCTATTACTTTTCTAGCAAATCAAATTCCCAAAATTCCATAGACTTACATTTCTATCAGGAAGACTTGCAGACTTGAGTGAAATTCAGGATGACATTTATTTGATGAATATAAAACAGAAAATGTTATGTCTCTCTTTGGCGTAAACTCCGTCTGGTGGTCCGAAGAAGTTGTACTCGGAACCGTCATATCCTGCCAGAGATAGGAGGCAGGGGCGAGGAGCCTACCCCTGTGCAGGACGGGACTCGACTGGTGGTGGTGGGGTGGTGGAGGTTGACGTGTTGGCACAACTGAAACAGCAATGTGATAGAATGTGAGCAGACTTATAAAGCAATGGCTTACATGTGATTGGCTAGGAGTTACCTAGCTAATGTTGCGATGATGTACAATTGCTAGTCTTCCCGCTAGAACTACGCTGTGCTTACATTTATGGAGGGACCCATTAAGTCATAGAGACATGGGGGTGTGCTCTTTTGACATTAGCCTTATAAGCAACCACCTGGAAACCCTAGAACACCCTAGCAACCAAATAGCAATACCCTAGCATCCATCAAAATTCCTTTCAATACAAGTCAGTCCACTCGGTGGCCATCTTAAGAACACTCCCTGGCAGCTATTTTCCAAGGATACAAGCAGAGACTATTTAGCAGTGATGAATGAGAGAAACTGAATGGGAGAAACTGGAATGCCCAACGGTCAATGGATGTAGAAAAAAAATACTGCCTTACAGGTAAATGAGCCGATCACCTTTTATATACAGACAGCGCCTGTCAATCAACTTGAGAACGTGCAATACAATACGAGCTATACAATCTGGGAAAATTTCATTTTAGCGTAGAAAAGGAAGTCCCATCTTACAGGTAAAAGAGCCATTCAACTCTTTGATGGAGACATCAGCTGTGGTGCTGTAAGCGATTTTAGCTGTTCTAACTTCCACGAGACTGAGCCATTGATTTAGCCATGCCCACTCTTTCCAAAACACCGCACCGATACCGTTGAGACAAACACAAATCATGCTTCCATGGTTTTCAAACACAACAGTACCTCATCTGACAAAATATGGATCAAAATATGGCATTAAGCCTCAATAATTTGCTGCAGCTACAACACTATTAGAACACGCAAAATGATTGACAGGCAGAAAGCGTCAGAGACCGTGGCCCGCGGTCACATTTTGTTTACACAGTTTAGTGATGTAACAGAGACTGGTGAGATATCTCACGACACTTATTTCAGTTATATCATTCAGGGAGAAGGAACATTTTTTGCATATCTTTCCATGAAAAAAAAAGTTTACTGCACCTTTAACTTGAGAATGTCCATGCACATTAGCTGGACAAGCAATTTGTCTGCGTGATCTGAGCTAAAGAAACACAATTTATAAAACCAATGTTGTCAGATTTTACTGCTGATTTGAAATATGTTCTTTGATCGTAATTTTGACCGACTGTTTTGGAGATTTCGGTCTTTTCCCATTCAAGTAGATCAGAGCTGCACTTTCATGACTGGAAATAGCTTCCTAAGATGGCCGCCGTTGGACTGACTTGCAAGAAAGACTTTGATACAAGCGGCATACAAGTACAGCTCCTATCTGCTTGAATGTGGAAAGACTGAAATCTCCAGAATGGTTGGCCAATGTAGATAAAATAACATAGTTTAACATAAATCAGCAGTAAAATCTGACAACAATTGTAGAATAATCTGTGCTTCTTTAGCTCAGATCACGCAGAAAAATGGCTGGTCCAGCGCATGGACATTCTTGAGTTAACTGACAGCTGATGTCTCTATCAAAGAGTTGATTGGCTTTTTTACCTGTAAGGCGGGAATTCCTATTCTACAATCACCATATTAGGCGTTCCAATTTCTCAAATTCATTTTAATACAAGTGCTCTGTCTTAGGCTTAACATTCTCTGGCAGCCACCCAAAACACCCTTGCAAACGCATACCACTTTCTTCAGAAAATTACAAATCTTGATTTTATTGTACTTATTACTATACAAAAATAATAACTGGTTAATTGCAATACCTGTACTGCATACAATACCGTTTGTACCTTTTACGTATCTTTACGTATCATATCAAATAGTGAATTGTTGCCATTGAATCACTGCTGAAATCTTCTGCAGGATAAGCTTCCCTTCCGCGCAGGAGACATTATATATGTTTTTGGAGACATGGACAGTGACGGTGTCATGTGTATTTTGTTGATTCATGTCTTTTATTTAGAAAAATTTAATTCCTGTTCCCTTGTCATGTGATTTCATGTTTTCCCTCCATGTTCATGTGTCATGTTTTCATTGGTTTATTGTTTAATTATCTTGTTATCAGTTCTGTTTTTTTCATTGGTTTATGTACCCCCATGTCCATGTATTTAAGCCTCATGTTTTCCATTGTGTCTTTGTCAAGTATTGAATGTAACTTTGTAGTCAAGTCAAGCCATAGTCAAGTCCATGTCCATGTTCATGTTTTATGTTTTCTTTCACGTTTGTAGTTAGGGTTTTTTGGATTATCACATTTGTAAATAAACTGCACTTGGGTTCTCTCTACACTTCGTCTTCGTCATTGCCATTGCCAGCACTCGTTACAGACGGATTTTATTAAGTATTATGACTCATAGTAACATGCATGCATGTTGTGAATTGTGAGTTCAGCTCATGAATGAAAGAATACATGTCTTGTGTTTATTCCAGGGAGATCAGCATGGTTATCGAGTACTCGTGCCATCACAAGCATTGCCTTGGGATTAAAGGAAATGAGTAATCAGGTCCTGGGACCTCACTGAATCCAGTTCTCACTTGTACATTTCTTTTTCTTTTTTTTACATTTTTTTTTTTTATTGTTTATATTAAATTAAGTGTCTTGTTGCCTGTAATATGACATGACAGTTGTGTGCTCCTCACCTAATGCACTACTTTTATCATAATTTAATTACATTAATTCCAAGGAATTTAATTCTGATTAACACTGGAGCTTCTGGAAGCTAGTGTTTTATAGCCTTAAATGATTGATAATGGTATTTATATGATTATCAGTTTTAATTGTACGTGTCTTTTTATTTTTTATTTTTATTTTTTACTACAGTACATACTGTGTTGCTTTTTATGATTTTAAGCTATTTTGTAATTACTTCCTATATGAAGTTACTGCATTGGAATTATTTTAACAATTTTGTATCACTTGTTTTGAAGTAACTTTTATGAGAATAGCTAAAACCAATTATAAGCATTCCACTCTGACATTTTCCTGTTCTTTACTCTTATTTCTATTTCCTTTCATTTTTAATCTCAAGATATTACACCTATGTCATGATTTAAAAGTTGTTCAATATACATTAAAGTTGTAATTTACATACTGTGCATGCGGGTTAACATAAAAAAAACAAAAACCATTACAATCACTGCAGTTTCACAATCTTTATTAATATTTATGCAATAAATGGGACATTTCAAGTACATATTCAGCATCAGTGGAGCTCCACAAGATCATGATTGTCCATCGCAGCCAACAGTACACTCATCCATAAAGTAGGAAACACTACACCGTGTAAAAACCTTTAGTAGTGCTGTCTACTTTATGAGTGACTGCACTGTACCTCTGAAGTTCCCGCCTCTTCTCTTTGTGCTCTAATCGTACTTCCTCTCTCTCCATGTGGTCCAACTATTCATTTTACGGCAATTTATTCAACCTGTTTTTTGAAGCAAAGCAATTGAATTGGTGTTAATTCAACGGTCAAGTCATGCTTAAATATGATTGGATGTTCAACTGCATGAGCTTCAAACATTTTCAACTTGTTCAAAGTGCGTCACAGTCAACCACAATGAAGTTTAGAATCACCCATTTTTATAGTCTGGCAGTAGGTAAAAGTTAAACATTACATCTGAATTGTCCTATTCTGACGTAACTGAACCTGGAATAATGTAATTTACCTCCAATTTGCTGTTCCCAATCAAAAATGATGCAATTAACATGGATAAGAAGAATATAAGACAAGATGTATGGAAAAATTTACATTTGATTGTGCCATATTTAGGTGCTTTTGGATATATATATATATATATATATATATGTGTGTGTGTATATAACTTTTTAATTTGCATTCTACCAAATTCAACCAAGGCATCATTGTATTTAAATCACTCTCAGCAGGTTTTATCATACAGTATACTATGCAACTCATATTAATAAAAAATATCAGTAAATAGTAATATTAGTGCAATATTTGAGATTAAACCGAAGAGCAGTGACTTACCAGATCTCTGCCTACTTGATCCCGGAAACAACAGAGAAATGACAAAGAAGTTGTGGCCTTTTAACACTTTTTAAGCCACATGGTGCAAACCACAGGAAGAGGCCCTGCAGTCTCTGACTTAAAGAAGCAAAAAAGCATGCCTATTGGGCTACAGCAGATTTCGTTCTAAGATAGACCGAAAGCAATTCCTTTTAAGGGCATCCTAACCGATAAAAAGGTACATCAGAAATGACAGAATATCCCCCTTGGTCTTTAGCATTCATAAAAATCAGACAGAAAAATAAAGAGGAAGTCTAGTAAACATGTGATCAGGTTGCATCTGGCTTCCACATACTGTAGACTGACACTGGGTCTGTTAAGTTAACATTTCATTTGCTTACAAAAGAGCTAAAGAGTGCTTTAAGAAAATCTCATCAATTACAGATGTTAAAATAAAAATTTGTATGCATTAGTTGCATCACATTGGCTAAAATTGATGTAGCACATTTATGTTGGCACCACTTGTAGAGCTCTTTAGTTCCTGGGGGGAGGGGTAGTTGCTATGTTGTGCAAAACCACAGTTTCATCAGCACATTAGGTGTACTTTTTTTCAAATATGAGAGTGTAGTGTGCTACTAATGTGTGTATATGATTTGTATATTCATGTTTATGCTGTCATTTAAATTAGTGCCTTGCTAACTTCCCATTTCTTTATTGGTTAAAGGTATGATCCAAGTTTAAAACCAGTTAAGCTCAATTAACAGCATTTGTAGCATAATGTTGATTTCCACAAAAAATTATTTTGACTCGTCCCTCTTTTACTTACAAAAAAGCAAAAATCACAGTTATAGTGAGATGCTTACAACGTAAGTGAATGGGGCCAGTGCATAAATGCTAAAATACGGCCACAAGACGTAAATGTTAACATGATTTTAGTGTAATACAATCACTTACTAACTTTATCTGGGTAAAGTTATATCCAGTTTTACAGCTTTATTATCATGACAAAAAACCCTGTAATCACAGTATTAGATATACCTTTACATGGATAAGGCTAGGCATGTTAACATGTATAATGTTTACGTATTTTGGCTATACTTCTGAAATGGTGTATTTGAGTGTTTATGGACTAACCACATTCATTTCCAAAGTAAGTGCCTTAATGCAACTAAATAATTTTTGTGGTAATCAACATTATGCTACAAATGTTGTTGATTGAGCTTAACTTGTATTGAACCCGGAATATTAATGTTCCGGGCTCAATACAAGTAAAGCTCAATCAACAGCATTGTGGCATAATATTGATCACCACAAAAAATAATTTTGACTTGCCCTTCCTTTTCTTTAAAAAGATGCAAAAATCTGGGTTCCAGTGAGGCACTTACAATAGCAGTGAATGGCGCCAATCTGTAAACATTAATATAGGCACACTACATAAACAATATGTGTGTTAACATGATTTTAGTGTGATAAAATCACTGACTAACCTTTTCTGTGTAAAGTTCTAGCCAGTTTTACAACGATTATGATGTAATGTTAACAATCCCTAAAATCCTAAAATCACTGTAAAAGTTATGATTTAAACAACTTTACAGCTCAAAAATACATGAGTTTTAACAGAAGAAATAATGTAAGTGCTTTTATAAAATTATAAGTTTCACATTTTTTTCATTTAAATCCTCCAATTATTGGCCTGATTCACTTTCATATAAGTGCCTCCCTGTAATTTTGATTTTTATGCCACAAGCGCATAAAATGCCTATGTGGCATTATGCCACAAGAACTGTCGATCGAGCATAACTTGTATTGAGCCTGGAATATTGCTGTAAAGAAATGCTACAAAAATGCATTGTTCATTGTTAATTCTTGATACCTAATGCACTAAGAAATGTTAACTAATGTTAATGTTATTGTTAAGTGTTACCGATTTATTGTAAACAGTGTGATGCTATTTAACCCTTTAAGCTCTGAATGTGCCCAAAATTAAAGGCTTATAACTCGACAAAAAATATAAAAACAAAATAATAATAATAATAATAACAATAAATAAATAAAAATACATGAAGTGTCAAGTGTTTAGTATCATTTAAAAGAAGAAATTTGCATTTTTTAAAGATATAGGTCATGTTAAATTATGAGTCTCTTATCCTAAGAAACTGCTGAAAAATCACCAAAACCTTGAGACAAAAATGTCCTTTTTTCTTATTTTTATGATTTTACATCATATCTCAGGGTGTAAATGAGGTAGCTCCAAAAAACTGCTTTTGTTTTGTTTCCAATCATGTCAACGGTATCTGAGTAAAACTTTGCACTTTACACTTCTTGATTTGTCTGCGAATTTCAAAGCATTTATTCAGTTTTTGTAACAATACCTACATGCATTGTAAAGTACATCTTCTAAGCTGTAAAATAATATCTATTTTGTGTTGGTCAAGACTGTAGTTTTAAATATTTTGATCATTATTTTTTCTCGTTGGGCCCGCCGGCTGGCCCAAATTACAGACCTTTTAAAGCATTAATATAGCACTGAAACTATCAACTGTGAGACTGTGAAATCCAATGTATATCAAAATGCAATTAAAGACAAGCTGAGAAGAGCCTCTCTTTTTTTGGTCCCACTTTTCTTAGAAGCTAGAATTCAGACACTTGTCAGACTCCCCTGAGTTTATGGGACTTCATAAACAGGAGGCAACTGTCTCGTCTCGGCAGAATTTCCCCGAACACGATGTACACGAGATGGACTTGGTTGTCTAGACAACACAAATCTCAAACTCTTGTTTGTCCAACAGAAGTGGGGGCTGTGCGGAGACATCTCTGTGATGTACAAAGATAATATTCTTAGAAAAAATACTTATTAAGCAAGTCAAACATAATTTACGGACATCCTATCAAGAGATATCCCATGCAGAGAAATGTAACTAGGTAAATTAATAACTTTGTTTCAAAGCTTCAATAAAGTCTACATTTGCATATTCGTCAAATGTCTCTGATGCATTGGCGTCAGAGCTTGTGAAAGATGGAGGCTGTATCTAAAGGTCAAATCTAAAGGATGTTGATTGCTTCCTTTTAATCAGAGACACAAAACCCTCATTGAGTAATCCACTGGTGTGAATGAATTAGTTATCAGCTCTACCATGAACTTTATTGTCCTGTACAACTGTGTCAGTGTCAGTCCTGTAAAACTTTTTCTCACACTTTAACCAATGAAGCATAAGGGAGGGGTTGAGTCTGGACTTGTGTAATAGGCCTACACTTATTTTTGAAATGATGGGTATTATACAGACATGTTTAGATTAGGGTTAATTCAATTATCTTATTTTGCTTTAAGATGCAGGAAGAACTGATTAAACACTTTTATTGTTCCTAAATCACTTTCTAGAGACATCAAAACATATTGTGCCAGCATAATGGAAAATATGCACACATTCGAATGATAAAGAACACATTTTATGATCTTTTTTTGTTTTCAACCATTGTCAGCATATGATTTCAGACATTTCAAAGACAAACAACATACCAATCTTGACAATCCCATAAGTAAATAAGTATATTTAAACTATATTATTATTTTAATTATATATTTGCTTTTGTATTTAGTATATAATCTCTTTTGTAGCAGCATGTTCAGATTTTTTTTTTTTTTTTAAGTTGTGTGACCCCCTAGATATTTTAACCTAGAGTTGCCACTAGGTGGCACAAGTTTTGTAACTAACAACTATGATACTTACGGTTACTAACTGTAAATTGGACAGATTAGAGCCTGTAACTATCCCATCTGACATATGGAAAGATAACCTACAAGTGCACTCAAAAAATATTTTAGCCTACTTTTAAGATACACGCATTTCAATTTCATAACAAAATTCCATTGTGTAATTTTAAAACAAAATGTAATTACTAAAACATAATATATTTCATTTTTTAAATGTATATTATTAAAGATTACTGAAACTGAAATGCGTAAATCATACATTTATTTTTTGAGTGTGTGTTACATTATGCTGCATATCCATGTAACAATACATTTATGAAGACATAAATGTATAAATGTAACTTTGTTTACTACATTTTCGGTAACACTTTACAATAAGGTTCCATTTGTTAAAATGAGTTAATGCATTAGATATCATTAAATAACAATGGACAATATTTTTTCTCAGCATTTATTAATCTTTGTAAATGTTAGTTAATAAAACAAAATACAGTTGTTCATTGTTAGTTCATGTTAGTTTATAGTGCATTAACTAATGTTAACGAATACAACTTTTGATTAAAAATGTTTTTTATTACTATATGTTGAAATGAACATTTACTAAGATGTATGAATGTTTATTGTTCATTGTTAGTTCATGTTAACTAATTTTGTAAACTAATGTTAATAAATGGAACCTTATTGTAAATGTTACCACATTTTCTATTTAATTTGACTGTTTTTAATGCATACTTCTACCATGTTGGCAACGATGTTAACCATTAATGTAAGAGAAATGATTTGGAAGATGGTAGCTGAAAACAAAAAATAAAGTTTGCTCTGGGTGGAGATCTTTTTAATAATGGGTACTAGATTAAAGTATTCCAGAGTCTATGCATGACACATTAACTTTTATAACACAGACATGACAAATTATATTAGCAAGATATCACACTCCTCACATAGTGTTTGAAGCTTTGCATTTGAATAATACCATCTCAGTAATATGGTTACCATGACCAGTGGGTCTAGGATGCTCATAAAGGTTACAGGTTGGTTCCCGGACATCATATCACAAGAAGGTGTATATCAACTATTATATTTTTTAATATATAATCAATATGTAATTAGTACTAATGCCTTAATGTGTCCCCTGCCACATATCACATTGTTCTTAGACCCTGAAACAAGTTTGGCTTTAAATTGTAAAGCATAGGCTAAGGTAAGTTCAACCAAAGTAAGACAATTGGTAAATGTTTGTGTTTAATATTTCTTCCTTTTCCATCTGTACAGTGTAGTGAAGATCTTAAGCTATTTAAAATAGTACTGTGTGAGTAAATTCTACATAGTTAATGTTCTGTTCTGTGATTTTTAACCTGACTTATATATTTCCATGAATACGTTGAAAACACAATTAACCAATATCTTCATGGCACGTTCTTATACAAACATAAGTTCAATGATCACCAGGTTTTGCGCGCCATTGCACTTGTCTATAAAATGTGAAAGGAGGGGTCACTGAGTAAGTGCTGTTATAAAATGTGCCACCAAGGTATACAATCATAAATTACATTCACATATTTTTCAGCTGAACTAGTGATAAGTCAGGTGGAATTTTTCATTGCAGATAAACCATTAAGGATGAACATGTTCTGTCTTTCCATTCTACTCCTTATTTTTTGCAGGGTTGCTACAAGCGCAGGTAGGTGGACAAAATGTTTTGCTTAAAATGTTGTATTATTTCAAATAAGAAACACAGATTTACTGTTATAAAACCTTTTACTGTTGAAGTAGGTCAAATCCCTGTCCTGAGAGCACAACCTGCAAATCTTGGAAGTATTGTTTCAGCAAACATAGCTTTTGGTCTTTCAAATGATCTGTGTCTGCATTAAAAATATCTTTATCTTAATCGGAATTATATACACGTGTGATCATAGGTCTTTATTAACAGTGTTGGGTAATTTATACTAAAAAAAGTAATTAATTACTAATGACATCTACAGTGTAATTATATTATTGTACTAATTACTCTGTCTGAAAAGTAATTGCATTACTTATTACTGATTACTTTCTAAAACCCTTATCAACCTCGACCAGATGAAAAATACAAGGATAGACATGAAACTGTTCTTTTAATTCTTTCAAATAAATATTATAAAATCAAATAAATTATTCATGAACTGGCCAAAGAAATTAAGGGGGCAGCGTTAAATTAGAAAACATATATTTTAACATTAGACGTTACATTTCAATTTTAAATTCACTATTGTTTTATATAGAATTGTCCTATAGCCTATACAGTATTTAACACAATTACATCAGAAGTAACTAATTAAATTACTGAAAAATTAAGAGTAATCCTTACTTTAATTTTTTCAATGAAAAAGTCATTTTATTACAGTAATTAATTAATTAGTAATGCATTACACCTAACACTGTTTATTAATAATGCTTTGTGACAACAAATTAGAGTTTCCAGTTAGTAACCTGGTCATAAACTTGTTTTCAGACTGGTGCTATCAGTCCCAGGTAACTTGCAACAACACATGCAAAGGTATGTATTGTGCATCATTTAATACAATATATACAAAATTACATGAAAAATATGATGCATGCAGAAATAACATAAGCAATTTTTTGTATAGGACCGGATGAATGGGCAACAGTAGTTATAACCTGTGGAGACAGAAAACAGTCACCCATTAACATTGTAACAAAGCAAGTTCTCCCAGACAATCGCCTGACCCCAGTTCAGTTTACAGGCTACCAACAGGCATTCAGTGGAGTCATTAAGAACAATGGGCATACAGGTAAGTTTACTAATGCTCAATATGATGATGTTCCATATTAAAACTATGCCTGGTAAAGGACTTTTACCCAATTGGGAAGCTGGATATTAATTTAATTTTATAGACAATATTTTCAAGTTGTTGTTTTTTTTGTAGAGCAGTGTAATGAAGTTTAAGCATGATTTACCGTCTTTAGTGCAAGTTGATCTGCCAAACACTGCAGTAATCACTGAGGCCGACTTAGGAACCACTTACAAAGCCCAGCAATTTCACCTGCACTGGGGCAAGAATGGTGGACCTGGATCAGAACATACTTTAGATGGAGAGCGATATCCTATGGAGGTATTAGACCACTGTATTAGAGATTCTGACAGGTTATACAGTATTCATACAATTGTGAATCAGTAAGGCGCTAAGCATGCATCTAACTTCCACAGCTTCACATTGTCCATATAAAAGAACAGTTTAATTCTCTGCAAGAGGCAATTGGGGACCCTTTTGGAGTGGCTGTTCTTGGATTTTTTTACAAGGTAAAAACAAATTCAACATATACTCATTTTACGTGGTCTTCTGTTGTTGTAGCCAGTCCGCCTCAAGGTTCAACATGTTTTGCATTCTGAGATGCTATTCTGCTCACTACAATTGTACAGAGTTACCTTAGCCTTTCTGTCAGCTCGAAGCAGTCTGGCCATTCTCCGTTGACCTGTCTCATCAACAAGGCATTTCCATCTGCAGAACTGCCGCTCACTGGATGTTTTTAGTTTTTGGCAACATTCTGAGTGATCTCTAGAGACTGTTGTGCGTGAAAATCCAAGGAGATCAGCAGTTACAGAAATACTCAGACCAGCCCGTCTGGCACCAACAATCATGCCATGGTCGAAATCACTGAGATCAAATTTTTTCCCCATTCTAATGGTTGATGTGAACATTACCTGAAGCTCCTGACCAGTCTCTGAATGATTTTATGCATTGCATTGCTGCTACACGATTGGCTGATTAGATAATTGCATGAATAAAAGAAGTGAAAGAACACAGTTTGGGTCTCAGTACTGTTGCACAAGCACATAACTGTAGTTCCGGCTTCAGCCACTAGGGGCACTTCGGCCATTCAAAAAGCAAAGACCGTTGGCTTAGTTCCTCATAAAAGTAATCCATTACAAATTACTTCTTTAAAATTGTAATCGGATTACAAAACTTATTGTTCATGGGAAAAGTAATTACATTTCTATTTACTTTACTTTTGCGTTACTTTTTAAAGTTTTTGTTTTTCTGCTAAACGAATACAAAATGTCTATATTTTGTCCTTGTTCATTGTTGCACTCAAGTCATATACTCAGCACCACACATTTAAACCAATGACGTTTTAGTGACCCTTCAGTTCACAGAAAAGCAAACAGACGTAAATATGAGCATAATTCATATTTTCCATGTATTCTTCTTAAATAATATTATTTAAGAAATGTGTTACCCAAGTACTTAAATGCAATTAACTTAATTGAAAGTCAGAAACTGTAATATGATTAAACAAATTTAAAATGCAATGACTTACACTACTGTTTGAATAAAAAGTAATACGATTAATTTATTACTTTGTAATCAGGTTACACCCAACACTGATAAACGTGCACAGACGCACACAATTATTTTATTGTTAAATGGCAGGTTCAGTTTGATACAGCTACAACCGCTTCTCATTGTTTGGTCATATTTTACAGGAATCAGAAAGAGCCAATAAGAAATATGAGTCCATCATAAATTCTCTTATCAGTATTACACTCCCTGGTAAGATTTTTATTTACCTACATACAAAGGTTAATACATTTTTTATTTTATTTGTTCTGGGTAAAGTTTTTTTTATGACATATAGCAGTGCTAAACATAGTCAAAAAAAGGTCATAATATGTCTAATATATGGGAGGACAAGTTTTAAGATGTAGTATTACTCAGACAGGCTATTTAGACAGACTGTATTAAAGAACTTTATAACAAACTATGAAACCTCTATTTTCAGGCACCAATGCAACACTTGAAGCAATGTCATTAGACATGCTGATTCCCTCTCATGATACCTTGGGGCGGTACTTTCGCTACCAGGGGTCCCTCACCACACCAAACTGTTCTGAAGCTGTTGTCTGGACTATATTTGAAGAACCCATACCACTCAGCAAGGAACAGGTAGTTTATGATACAAATAAAGGATTTAAACACATCTTGAGCATGCAAGAATATCACACAGTTGACCAAATGTGTTGTCTCATTTTTGTCTTACAGCTCACTGCATTTTCAAGTCTGCTGTTTGACAATGAAACTGCCATGGTGGACACGTACCGACCCGTTCAGCCCCGGAATGGACGTAAGGTGTCTTACTCCATGAGTGTTGTTGTTTGTGTTAGCACTACCTTATTGTTCAGCTCTGTTTTCACAACACTCTCTGTTCTCACATTCTGATTGATGGAGTATGCATCAGTTATCTATTGGGGAATTTGCTCAAAAGCATGTTTTATTTATAATTCATTAATAAATGAAGTCAAGTCGAATAAAATGTTATTGCCGTTCAATCATTGTGTATATGGGTAAAGAAAATGAGGTTCCTTCAACAGGCCCTGTTGCTGTACTTACCAAAGACAATTAATTATATTGTGTGGAAGGACATTGTGTGACATTAGAACATGACAGTATGCAATGTATAGAGGAAATACAAATGTCAGTTACTTTTCCAGTCCTTCATGTTCATTGAAGGTGTTTTTGAAATGATTTTTTGTAGATTGCTTTGGATGATTTCAATGTGTATGTTCAATAAGTATGTTAAAATATGTTCTCTTATCTCAGCTTATTTTTCCAAGAAACAAGTGTAAGCAAGCAATTTGTAGGTACATTTTTTTCTAACACTTTAAACTGTATCTCTGTGGCGCTATAAAATACCTCTTTTTGTTTTGAGTGACCGTCCATGCTGACACAATAACATTGATTCAACCAATGGCGTGAGTTGGGGTGGCACTATCTGTTTGTTTGTCCAAAACAAGACGGGGGACTCATTCAGATATTTTTTTTTAAAACAAACGGCTATTTTTTCAATTCCGTTCAGTGGCGCAGAAATTTCACACTTCCGTTTTTGTATTTCTTTAAGAATGAATAAAGTGACGTTGATGAGTTTGCAGGTTAGTGTATGAAACTGGTCTAACTGTGCAAACTGAACGATTAGAAATGGTGACGTTGATTATGAAATTTCTCTGTATGTAGCCTTAGGTCTTTCATTCAAGCACTCAAACCACAAAAAGACATACTTGTAACTGAAAATACATTGTGTAGGCTCTATGAACGATGCTTATACACAGTATATAATCCAGTAAAGACTATAGTAAATAATCTGTCTTTTAATAATGATTTGGGTTGAATTTAATGGAAAACTATGTGAGTTGAGCTCCGTGGCACTGCAGAATTTTTAACAGCCTCCGGAGATGGCAAGCCTGCGGTGTGTGCTTACATACCCTTCGTAGAAAATGTTTTGAATTTTAGAACGCGTCATGACGTCCGCCAGACGTGTCCGGTGCATGACCCATTTTAATTACCCCTGCTGCTTACACTTTACCAAAGTTGTGTTGAGAAATATGTTTGAAAAGACAAAGGCTATCGTGCAATGAGAAGCCATATTTATATCTGAAAAATGTCTGATATGTATTGATAATCATCAGGAAAATCCTCTGATTATCAATACATGAAACGGCATCGATCCCAAGCCTACCAATTATATTTTTCCCATGTGTTCCTGTTCAATACCCACAATCTGCAACTCCAATATGAAATGAATAAATCTATAAATGAGTCTGCTTCAAGCTCTTGGAGATCCACATGTTCTCTAGGGTGGCATGAGTCGCTATGTGCAGACTGAGAAAAGAGAAAGTTGCACACTCCATATTCAGGTAGATACACAGATTGCGCCCGTTGTCCATTTGGCTTGCAACCTCTCATTGAAAAAGAGCTGACAGAGTGACTATTTGCACTAGGTGTAAATAGTATCTGCCACACAGCGCAGCTATTTGCACTCCAATAGGCTGGTGGAAAAACAGAAACTGAAGACAAACTGTGCCCCTTGTGTAGTCACAGTGGGGTGGGGTGTAATGATGGTAAAACTCTGCTTTTTTTCATGTAGACTTCCAAGGTTCAATTCCGCCTTTTTCCCATCCTATTTCCTATCTCCATATTAATCTTTCATTTAGTACTATTTATAATAATATTAAAAAATATAGCTGCAAGCAGCAATGACGGGCCCAAGCACAACTGGTCCATTTCCACCCGGTGGCTTTCAGAAAACAATGCTAGGTGGACACATGCATTTGGCATTTAACATTATTCTAAACAATTCTGAAGCAATTTGGGTAAATATAAGAAGACTATTTTAAAGTCTGTTGTAAGAGTCACACTTCCTGCTGCCAGGTGGTGGTGCTATGACCGTGACCCAAAATAGTCAAATCCATGTGATTAGCCCCCAAGACTAAACATACATCTCTGTTTTGATCTAAATCACACATTTCACACAGACAATATGAGACACTTCCTGTTTCCCATTTATTGCCAATAATTTAATGCCTCGCCATGGCAACACCGTTTGATATATCAAAATCTATTCTCAATTTAGCATCTTCAATGTCTTGGCATAATGTTGTCTAAATGTGGTGACAGTCTCATGAATCACCTAGGAGGAGTATTTAAAAGTTCAGAGCCTTGCGATTTTCAGAAAATCCAAAATGGCCGACTTCCTATTGGCCAGAGCTAATGACTATAATTATGAAAGTTGTCTGGCTTGGTGAGAACTATATATGTACCAAGGTTGGTGACTGTAGGTGAAAATGGGGGTATACAGAAGCCATCTTACATGCCCATTTTAAAGGGGGCGCTACAGAGCCCCCCCCTGCACACACCCCCCCTGAAACTTTTGCCCAGTCCTAATGGCCGACAGCTCTGATGTGTGTGCAAAATTTCATGAAATTTTAAGCATGCCAAGTGCCTTAAAATCACCCAAATATAGGAAGAAAGAAATAATAACAATTAATGCATTGCCATAGCAACACTATTTAAGATACCAAATATCCCTTTACAAATTTACATCAACAGTGTCTTGACATTATTCTAAAGAGTTTTGAAGCAATTCTTGTTAACATAAGAGGGCTACTTCAAAGTCTGTTAAAAGTGCCATACCTCCTGCTGCCAGTTGGTGGCGCTATAAAATGACCCATAATAGCCACATAAATGTGATAAGCCCCCATTACAAAACATACAGCTGAATTTTCATCAAAATCATACAATGCACACAGAAGATATAAGGCACTTCCTGTTTTTCATTATTTGCTATAAATTTATTGCTTTGCCATGGCGACACCATTATAAAAATATCAAAAATCCATTCACAATTTAGCATCTGCAATTTCTTGGCATGATGTTGCACAAATTTGGTGTCAGTCACATGAATCCCCTAGGAGGAGTATTTAAAAGTTCAGAGCCTGTGATTTTCAGAAAATCCAAAATGGCCGACTTCCTGTCGGGCAGAGCTAATGCTTGTCAGTATGAAAGTTGTTCGGCTTTATGAGAACTATATACAGTACTGTGCAAGTTTTAGGCACTTCGAAAAAAATTGCATAGTGAGGATGTCTTCAAAAATAATGCCATAAATATTTTCATTTATCAATTAGTGTCATACAAAGTCCATTAAACATAAAAAAGCTAAATCAATATTTGGTGTGACCACCTTTGTCTTCAAAACAGCACCAATTCTCTTAGGATACACCTGGATAAAGTTTTTCTTGGTTGTTGGCAGATAGGATGTTCCAAGCTTCTTGGAGAATTTGCCACAGTTCTTCTATCTATTTTAGCTGTCTCAATTGCTTCTGTCTCTACTTGTAATCCCAGACTGACTCAATATTCAGTGGGAGGCCCTGTGGGGACCATGCCATCTGTTGCAGGGCTCCCTGTTCTTCTATTCTATTCTATTTGCAAAAGAAATGTCTGGGAGTCTAAAATGTATATTTCCTATTGACACACTAAAGCTGAAAATATAAATAACCATCTTAAGACTAATGTTTTTGTGAAGCATCTTATGTGCCTAAGAGGTTTGCACAGTACTGTATGTACCAATTTTGGTGACCGTAGGTGAAAATGGGAGTACTACAGAACCCCCCTTACATGCCCATTTTCAAGGTGGTGCTACAGAGCCCCCCTGCAACTTTGCCCAGCTGTAATGGCAGACAACTCTGATGTGTGTGAAAAATTTCAAGAGATTTCACACATGTTAAGTACCCCAAAAGTACAAAAAACCTTGAAAAGAATAATAATAATAATAAATATAGCTGCAAGCAACGATGATGGGCCCAAGCACCATTTCAGAAAACAATGCATGATGGACACAGCAACAACTCAACATTCATGTAAACTTTGACCCTAATCATTCTATGTGTAATAGATATATGCCACCATTCCAGGTTGACTACAACTTCATGTAATTTAATCCGTTGCCATGACAACACTATTAAAGCTATCAAGCATCCCTTCAAAATTTTTGATCAGCAGTGTCTAAACAATTTTGAAGCGATTTGGGTATATGTAAGAGGACTATTTCAAACTCTATTGTAAGTGCCACACTTCCTGCTGCCAGTTGGTGGAGCTATGACCGTGACCCACAATAGCCCCATCCATGTGATTAGCCCCCAAAGAAAAAACATACAACTCAATTTTGATCTAAATCACAAAATGCACACAGAAGATATGAGACACTTCCTGTTTCCCTATTTTTACCAATAATTTAGTGCATCACCATGGCAACACTGTTCGATATTTAAAAATCTGTTTGCAATTTAGCATCTTCGATGTCTTGGCATAATGTTGTCTAAATGTGGTGACAGTCTTATGAATCACCTAGGAGTATTTAAAAGTTCAGAGCCTGCAATTTTCAGAAAATCCAAAATGGCCGACTTCCTGTTGGGCAGAGCTAATGACTGTCAGTATGAAAGTTGTTCGGCTTTATGAGAACTATATACAGTACTGTGCAAGTTTTAGGCACTTCAAAAAAAATTTACATAGTGAGGATGTCTTCAAAAATAATGCCATAAATAGTTTTCATTTATCAATTAATGTCATACAAAGTCCATTTAACATAAAAAAGCTAAATCAATATTTGGTGTGACCACCTTTGTCTTCAAAACAGCACCAATTCTCCTAGGTACACCTGGATACAGTTTTTCTTGGTTGTTGGCAGATAGGATGTTCCAAGCTTCTTGGAGAATTTGCCACAGTTCTTCTATCTATTTTGGCTGTCTCAATTGCTTCTGTCTCTACTTGTAATCCCAGACTGACTCAATATTCAGTGGGAGGCTCTGTGGGGACCATGCCATCTGTTGCAGGGCTCCCTGTTCTCCTATTCTATTCTATTTGCAAAAGAAATGTCTGGGAGTCTAAAATGTATATTTCCTATTGACACACTAAAGCTGAAAATATAAATAACCATCTTAAGACTAATGTTTTTGTGAAGCATCTTATGTGCCTAAGAGATTTGCACAGTACTGTATGTACCAATTTTGGTGACCGTAGGTGAAAATGGGAGTACTACAGAACCCCCCTTACATGCCCATTTTCAAGGTGGTGCTACAGAGCCCCCCTGCAACTTTGCCCAGCTGTAATGGCAGACAACTCTGATGTGTGTGAAAAATTTCAAGAGATTTCACACATGTTAAGTACCCCAAAAGCACAAAAAACCTTGAAAAGAATAATAATAATAATAAATATAGCTGCAAGCAGCAATGCTGGGCCCAAGCACCATTTCAGAAAACAATGCATGATGGACACAGCAACAACAATCTATCAATTTTTAATTGTTAATTTTTAATTATTTTGCTAACTGGTTAATTTGACATTTTTTGCTATAATTTTATATAATTATTTATTGAAAAATATGTAGATCTAAAGATTATATTGTAATGAAGTCATTTACCATTTTTATTTATCCTTAAAATGGCTTTAAATTAAATTAACAAGTGTAATTCAAGGCATTAGGGGTTAAGATAGTCTAAGTAGATTTTAATATGAGCACAGAAGACATTTAGGCTTGTAAATTCATTGCAGTTCTGTGGCAATAGGTTTCAATTTATTTTATTGTTTCATTTTTTTCTCTGTTCACTGTCAAAATAAATGAAGTACATTAACTTTGAGTCTGCATTCGTTATTCATATGCACAACTGTTTATATAGCCTCTAAATTAAAGTTGGGCAAATGAGGACATAAAATAGGTTAGAATACTGCATGTCCACACATAGAATAATTATTAAAAGCAAAAATTACCAACTGGTTACCAACAAACAACTATTGATCCGCGACATTGCCACAACGTCATCATGATGGACTGGCACCATTCCAAAGTTACAATGAATCCAGGAAATTCACTTTTTCAGTTGTCACAATATATTCAGTTACATTGCCACAATGAAAGTTTGGTCATCAAATTATGGTGCAGTTTTCTGGGGTTGTTTTGCAGTGAAAACTCACAAATAATCATTATATACCTCTGTAATTGTGTTAATTACATTGTAAATGCAATTACATGAAAATATTTTAGTGCATAATAACCAAATATGCAGTTAGCAACCAAAAAATAAATAAAAAATGCACACAAAAATACCATACATTTAGGTGAAACCTGTGGATATTGGAAGACCCTTAATTAATTTTGTATTAAACGTTTCTGCTTAAGAGAATGCAAGAAAACGTATCTAAGGTTAAAATAGATGTACAATAAATCTGTAAACTAAAAACACAAATAAGGATTCAATAATTAGGCCTGTTGCCATTATTACATGATCAGATACAGTGGTGCTCAAAAGTTTGCATACCCTGGCAGAAATTTTGAAATTTTGGCATTGATTTTGAAAATATGACTGATCATGCAAAAAAAAAAGAAATTATTTTATTTAAGGATAGTGATCATATGAAGCCATTTATTATGTCATAATGATAACAGAAATCACCCAAATGGCCCTGATCAAAAGTTTACATACCCTTGAATGTTTGGCCTTGTTACAGATACACAAGGTGACACACACAGGTTTAAATGGCAATTGAAGGTTAATTTCCCACACTGTGGCTTTTTAAATTGCAATTAGTGTCTGTGTATAAATAGTCAATGAGTTTGTTAGCTCTCACATGGATGCACTGAGCAGGCGAGATACTGAGCCATGTGGAGCAGAAAAGAACTGTCAAAAGACCTGCGTAACAAGGTAATAGAACTTTATAAAGATGGAAAAGGATATAAAAAGATATCCAAAGCCTTGAAAATGTCAGTCAGTACTGTTCAATCACTTATCAAGAAGTGGAAAATTCGGGGATCTCTTGATACCAAGCCAAGGTCAGGCAGACCAAGAAAGATTTCAGCCGCAACTGCCAGAAGAATTGTTCAGGATACAAAGAAAAACCCACAGGTAACCTCAGGAGAAATACAGGCTGCTCTTGAAAAATATGGTGTGGATGTTTCAAGGAGCACAATATGCAAATACTTGAACAAAAATGAGCTGCATGGTCGAGTTGCCAGAAAGAAGCCTTTACTGCGCCAGTGCCACAAAAAAACCTGGTTACATTATGCCCGACAACACCTTGACACGCCTCACAGCACATTTTGATGAGACCAAAATAGAGCTTTATGGTCACAACCAAAGGGCTATGTTTGGAGAGGGGTCAACAAGGCCTATAGTGAAAAGAATACCATCCCCACTGTTATGCATGGTGGTGGGTCACTGATGTTTTGGAGGTGTGTGAGCTCTAAAGGCACGGGGAATCTTGTGAAAATTGATGGCAAGATGAATGCAGCATGTTATCAGAAAATACTGGCAGACAATTTGCATTCTTCTGCACGAAAGCTGCACATGGGACGCACTTGGACTTTCCAGCACAACAATGACCATAAGCACAAGGCCAAGTTGACCCTCCAGTGGTTACAGCAGAAAAAGGTGAAGGTTCTGGAGTGGCCATCACAGTCTCTTGACCTTAATATCATCAAGCCACTCTGGGGAGATGTCAAACATATGGTTCATGCAAGGTGACTTTGCATGACCTGGAGGCATTTTGCCAAGACGAATGGGCAGCTATACCACCTGCAACTATTAGAAAAGACTGCACACTGTCATTGATGCTAAAGGGGGCAATACACAGTATTAAGAACTAAGGGTATGCAGACTTTTGAACAGGGGTCATTTAATTTTTTTTTCATTGTTGCCATGTTTTGTTTTATGATTGTGCCATTCTGTTATAACCTACAGTTGAATATGAATCCCATAAGAAATAAAAGAAATGTGTTTTGCCTGCTCACTCATGTTTTCTTTAAAAATGGTACATATATTACCAATTCACCAAGGGTATGCAAACTTTTGAGCACAACTGTATTTAAATCTGGTATATGGCCATATACGAACAAATACAATTAGAGTTCATATATTTGAGCATTCATGTACATATGTTACATATATGAAAATTGTCATTTTTGTCATATTCTGTATATTTCATATATCTATATAATTTACATTTTTATATCAGTAAAATAATTTATGAACATTTACTTTCAGCATACAAGTGTTCAGCATATATTGCCATTTTCAAATTTGTAGCCTAGTATATTAATAGCACTTCAAATTCTATAAGGAACTTCCTGTTTCATATTTCTGCCATTAATTTATTTTGCATCGCCATGGCAACACTGTTCAGTATATCAAAAATCTGTTTGCAATTTAGCATCTTCAATGTCTTGGCATAATATTGCCTAAGTTTGGTGCCAGTCACATGAATCCCCTAGGAGGAGTATTCAAAAGCCTGCAATTAAAAAAATGCACATTCAATCCAAAATGGCTGACTTCTTGTTGGGTGGAGCTAATAACTGTAATTTTGAAAGTTGTCCAGCTTGATGAGAACAATATATGCAGCAAGTCTGGCGACCGTAGAAGAAACTGACCCCACCACTTTTGTCAAAAGGTGGCACTACAGAGGTCCCCAGCCACGCCCAAGTGTTAACTTTTGCCCAGGCCTAATGGCCAACAACTCTGATATGTGTGCAAAATATCATGAAAATTCAAGCATGCCAAGTACTTCAAAAACATGTGAAAATACATAAAAAGGAACAGTGACATTTAATGCATTGCCATGGCAACACTATTTAAGATGTCAAGAATCCCTTCAGAATTTTAAATCTGCACTGTCTTGACATTATTCTAATTTTTTTTGAAGCAATTCAGGTAAACATAAGAAGGATATTTCAAAGTCTGTTAAAAGTGACACACTTCCATCCGCCAGGTGCTACGACCGTGACCCACAATATCCACTTCAATGTGATCAGTGAGCAAGGCGAAACATTTGGCTCAATTTTGATGTAAATCACACGATGCACGCAGAAGATATGAGACACTTACTTTTCCCATTTTTTGACGTTACTTTATCGCATCGCCATGGCAACACTGTTCAATATATAAAAAATCTGTTCCCAATTTAGCATTGTCAGTGTCTTGGCATGATGTCGCCCACATTTGGTACCTGCAACATGAAATCCCTAGGAGGAGAATTTCAAATTGCTGAGCATGCATTTTTCAAACAGTCCAAAATGACGACTTCCTGTTGGGCGGAGCTTATGACTGTCTGCGCAAAAGTTGATGAGTTCTATATATGTACAAAGTTTGGTGAATGTAGCTCAAAAGGGAATTGCTACAGAACCCCCCGAACATGCCCATCTTTTAGGTGGTAACATCTTCATCTGATGTTAGTGTTCATTGTTTCACACATTTTCCAATAAATATTCATTTCTTTCTGTTTAAAAGTTTGACAAAAAGCCAATAAATAAATAAATAAAATACAAAATAACTGAGTGCACCTTTAATCAATTTAAATTATTATACTTAGTTAGTTAGTGTACAAATGTCTACAAAAAGACACAAAATGGCCTGAGATTAGAATGTGGCTCAATATAGGATTTGGCTTTCTAAGCCACTGACGCAGAGCATAACCAGATAAATTAGCATTCACTAGAATTTTTAAAATTCCAGGTTTTATTTCCAGGTTTTCCCTGACCATCCCTGGACATAGTGAAACACACGGCATCCAATATTATGAGACGATACAGAATTATTGGTATTGTTGTTTTTTCTTGATTGTAATTACTGTAATATATTATTGTAATAAAAAGTTATTCTTAAATTTTTTTATATTGGTAATTGTACAGTCCAAGTTGTATAAATAAATACTCAATAGAAAAACAATCAATGGTGATTATGCATTTCAGTGTATCATGAAAAAATAAATAACTCTGTGCATTCGCTTGTTTCTCACTGGTACTCAAGTCTCATTGGCTAGATTCTGACTGGCTTTCTCATTGATAGAGACTCATTGACAAGATTAATTATAGACAAAGGAGGGCTCACAGTAAAGGATAACTGCAAAGATTGTACTGTCACAAGATGGTCAGCAGTCCAATATAATATATGGATTGTTGGAAAGGCAGAGTTGCTCTTGTCTCTGGTGCTTCAGTGGGAATCTGAGCTGCTTTTGCAAAGTCTCTTGTCCAGCATGGCATGAAAGTGGTCGGCTGCAGCAGAAACATCGAACAAATAGAGGTAATGTACCATGTAGCGAGCAACTTACAAAAAGTTTCTATATGCAGCTATAGCAGAGAAATAAAAATGTTGTGCATGATACTCCATAAAACCAACTTTTGAGAAATACATTGTAAATATACAGCATAGACAAGTTGATAAAGTGTGAAATATGGGCAGGAGAGTAAACAAAAAGTGCTTGATAGTGGTACATTTACACAAGCCTTGCTGAAGACTCAAAGTATTATTTTGTGTTGTAGAAATTATAAGCAGAATGTGTCAGAAGTGGATTCAGTGGAACTCTGATTCCATACAAATGCGATCTGTCGGTAGAGGAGGAGATACTATCCATGTTTGCCTCAATCAAAGTTCAACAGCAGGGCATTGACGTGTGCATCAATAACGCTGGCTTGGCTGTTCCAGAGCCTATATTAAGTGGTAAAACCAGTGGCTAGAGGACTATGATGGATGTAAGTAACTCATAGAACACACAACAAGCTTCCAGTTTATGCTTCTTTCACACTGACAGCGATTTTATCACTGGAGGTTGTCTGGTCGCTTCTGCCGCTGAAAGTCCTAATGTTATTGGTTGGCTGCACAACTATCCATCGCTTTTGAAATCTTTTTGAAATCACTAATGACATATATCGCATGTAAACAATAAAGATGTCCTTTCAAATTTTCAAAGAATTAGTTCTTATACTTCTTAAAATTTACATTCTGGATGGGAAATGTTGCTCACAGTTACAATAACAAGTAACATTAATTCATCATTGCTCAGAGTAATGTTCTGGTTATGACTGTAACATTGGTTCCCTGAAAGGAGGGAATTAGAGGGAAACTCCTCCCAGGAGTGACAATTCCTTAAGCCCTATAAAATAACATCAATCTTTTGGCAGATGGCACTTGACACTCTGCCTCATCGCGGGCATATAAACCGAAGCACAGAGTAATTTCATCAGGATACTTTGAGTGAAGGGAGTGTGCATCTCTTGGTCCCTAAACAACAAGAAATCAGTAGTGCGGCAAGCTTACACAGCATATTTTCCCCTCCTTTCAGGGAAACAAGGTTACAGTCATAACTGAGACTCGGTCACTTTGACGCTGCATCAGTAGCTAATGCTATGGGAAACAACTTCTAGGAGTGACAATTCCTAAAGCCCAATAAAATCAGGCCAGTCAATTGGCTGATGGCACTTGATGTTCCGCCTCTAATGTGCATGTCATCGGGAGCACATAAAACAGAGCACAGCATAATTTCATCAAGATCCTTTGACTAAAGGGAGTAGAGCGCATCTCTTGGTCCCTTAACAATGAGAAATCAGATTATAACCAGAACGTCCCTTTCAAGTCGGACACTTTAACACTGCATCTGTAGCTGACACTATGGGAAATGTACAGTATACAATCAAGCCATGCTACTGATTCACACGCACAAGGCAACACCTTCTAGCCAGTAGGGTAGTTACAAAGGCATTGACATAATCTCCCCTTAATTTTGAACAATAGGAAGGAGAAGAGAGAAACCTCAATAACCATTCATGGTAAGGAAGTATAACAATGACCAGGGCCGGCGCTGGCCAAATTGACGGCCCATGCTGGTGTAGTGCGAGATGTGGGGTGAGCAGTGAGGTGACTGTCTGTGTTTTGCAACTGCTTTTGGGTCCTTGAACATATAACATGCAAAGAATGGCAGCCGGTGGAGTTTCTGGTGCCCCCCTAAGGTATGATGGTACCCCCTAGGGAGTTGGTGCCCTAAGCAGACTCCATAATATGCGTATAGGGAGCAGCGGTACTGAAAATGACATTAGACATACCAAGTAGTGAACATTGAAGAATCAACCCTTCTTTGCAGGGAAGATCCAGAAAGAGAGGAGAGACATGGTAGCGATATACACTTTAAGCATGGATGGAGAGATAGAGAGTCCAGTTCACTGTTCGTCTTGGCAACCAGAAGACAACGGTTGTAGAAGCCTGTTTATGCATCTCACATCGGTACTTGCTCTATTGCATCTTTGGCGAGGAGACACTGTACCTCTGAGCTTAAAAATCAGCAAATCCTGCCCTGTACAAAGGAGGACAGCACTCCATTGAAACAAGGTCGCTTCGTAAAATGAAGCACATAGCCGCTCAACTGTGCTCAGAACCCAGCTGGAAACCACCACCATTGGCCACAGGGGTTCTTCCGTGACTGTCAACGCCAGCACACAGCACACCCGCCACCCTCAAGGGGTAATCGCATTGAAAAGCTTGGTAATCATGTCGCAGGTAATTGAGTCATAATTGTCCTAGTGTTCAGTGGCTCAACATCCTTGCCAGTGCCCAAATTTGTGTTTACGATATATTGATTCACGACATAGGGAGCTAACTGAGACACACCCATAGATCCACAGTGCAGAAATACAAGGATCATACAAGGACATTTATACTGTACTTATATTAACAGTTGACACAGTAAATAAATACAACACCAGGGAGTTTAAATATACATGAGATAAATACACAATATTGTCAAAAATTACACATTTTGCAGGTGAATGTCATTGGACTGTCAGTGTGCATTCGTGAGGCTTACCAGTCCATGAAGGACTGAAATGTTGATGAAGGCCATATCATTAATGTTAACAGGTAGAAATGTTTATTCAACATTTTTACCTGGATTCATATTCCTGCCTGTGACCAGGCACCAAAGCAGTCAGTATATTAAAATATGTGTTTCAGCACATGTGGACACAGAGTCTTGCACAATGCTGATATGCACTTTTACACTGCTACCAAATATGCTCTCACAGAGGACTTGCAGCAAGTGTTATGGGAGGCCAAGACCCACATACGTGACACAGTAAGAGCAAATCAACAACTGTTGAATTATATTTAAGTAATATGATTATTTATGGTAAAACATGTCCAAAAGACTATTATTGCACTATGAATGCTCTTTCTTTAATAGTGTGTATATCTTCAGGATTTGTGGAGACGCAGTTTGCCTACTGACTCCTTAGTCATGACCCAGAAAGGGCTACAGCTACCTATTAATGTATTAAGTTATAGAAACATAGTGATTTTTTTCTATAGAACATGTTGTAGGTAATTGTTTACCCAAATATTTAAATGTCTTATTTATAGTGCCTACAAGCAGACGACATTGCCAACGCAGTGTTGCATGTCCTAAGCGCTCCTCACGTCCAGGTAAGTTTATTTAAGAAACTGGTCTTTGTTCGTGTTTGTTTAAATTAATTTAGAGTTAATTTGAGCTGCACTGGGAATTTTCTGCAGTGTATTTGTCTAGACAGAAACTTAAGTTAATGACTGAATTTTATTTATTATTTGTATAACTTTTTTTTTGTTTGTTTACCCTCAGTAGATTGGTGACATTCAGATGAGGCCTGTGGAACAGTTGACATAACCTTGATGATAAAGCACCAACAACATCTTGATCATCTTAAAACTAATAGCCAGTTTAGCATATAATATCCAGAGTTGTCAAAGATGACACATAATTCATTATATAATTAATAAAATATAAAAAATATGCTTTGTCATTGCAACAATTGTCAAGCCTTAATCTTTTAAAATGGCATTTGTATTGAAATTAAAATGGATTATAATCAGACTACTGCCCTATTTTAGTTAACTTTCCATTTTTGTAATGAAAGTAAAATGCAAAATTATAATTGTATTGCAAAATATAGTATTGGTGTAATTTATTTCGCTTGACATTAAAAGTGAACAAAGTACGAGTGATGAGGAAATGTGAGGCTTCTTCTTCAAAGCAAATTTTACATTAGCTCTGAATTTACATGTCACTTTCAACAAACCTTTTCTGAACAATTATTTTTTTTTTTTTTTTTTGCGAGGTATTTAATTCTGAACTCAGAAAAAAAAAAAAAGAATCTTACATTTTTATTTAACTTATATTTGATTACCTTACAAACATTGGATATTGAATTGGACAAGATATTGAGAACATATGCTTTTCCAGATGTTTGTCTTAAGAACAAAAGTCTTTCATACTGTAAGTATTGTCCCATAAGTGTAAAAAGGTCAAATACACATAAATGAATAACTATTCATGTGTTTCAGGGTGGAATGTAAAGATTCTGGACAATCCTCAAGATAGAACACTTTTTACAATGCATATTGTCTCGTCATGGCTAGAATAATCAGGTACTCTCATGTATCATAGTCGCAGAATAGAAAGTGCATTGCTATTAGTAGTGCATTATTTTAAAGTAATCATATTACAGTTGCTGAAATTCAATTAAGTTAATTGCTTTTAAATATATTACTTGGGTTACATGTATTTCCAAAATAATATTATTTATGTAGAATACTTTTAAACATGATCTACGTTTCTGTGACAGCTGAAGCTAGTAACGAGTCATTGTAAGGGAGAAACACATGGTGCTGTGTATGACTTGCATGTGACAATGAATAAGGAGGAAATATTAGCAATGTGATTACTTTTCCAATTAAGTAATAAACTGTGTAATTGGATTACAATTTTAAAGATGTAATTAGTATTTGTACAGGATTACTTTTTATGAGCACCTTACCTAACACTGGTTGTTACATTTGAAGAACATATGGATCACAGCAGTGCAATCTCTGACTGATCACATTTATTTTGTTATTAAAAATTTGTATTGATTCCATATAACCAGGGTTGGGGAGTAACGAAATTCATGTAACGGGATTACGTATTTAAAATACAAAATAAGTAACTGTATTCCACTACAGTTACAATTTAAATCACTGGTAATTAGAATACAGTTACATTCAAAAAGTATTTTGATTACTGAAGAGATTACTTTGCATTTTATTCATTTGTTTCATGGAATATTTAGTCCATTCAGATGGAAAACATTTATACATATAAATGATGCGATACAAAGTGCATTTGAACAGCAGTAACACATTTTCTTATGAAGTTTTACATTCATACGAGCAGACAGAGAAGTAAGTTTGAAGTAAATTTGGAGCAGAAGAAATAGAAATAAACCTTGTGTAAATTGTCAGCTTTACGCTAAGCTAAAATGCTATTTCTAGCCTTTTTACATGCACATCTTACCAGGCACGATAATAAGAAAATTCACGTTAAACATAATTTCTTTTTTTTCTAGTAAGACCTTTGATATTAGGGCAAAAATTGTATTCTTGGTAATAATTTTTGCATTGTTTTCCTTTAAAAATATAAAAAAAATCCTTAAAACAAGATCAGTTTGATTTATCTTGTTTTAGAAACAACACTGCAGAAGATATTTAGGTTTTTCAGAGAATGTAGAGTTTTTATAGTCAAAACAAGTGAAAAAATCTACCAGTGCTGAAGAAGTAATCTAAAGTATTTAGAATACATTACTGACCTTGAGTAATCTAATGGAATACGTTACAAATTACATTTTACAGCATGTATTCTGTAATCTGTAGTGGAATACATTTCAAAAGTAACCCTCCCAACCCTGCATATAACAAATTAAAAAAAACATAACAGAATATTTGGAATCAAATTATATAAATTTACAACCCTTCCCCCTCAAACATTAACACCCCCCAACCGACACAAACAGGCACCCCAGTGGTCAAATGCCAATTGACAATGACACACAAACAGACAATAAAACAGCAGCAAATATTTAGAAACATAAAAAAACATAAGTATACATTCAAAAACAAAAAGGTTGCAACAGGTACATTTAAAACAAGTCAACCTCCACTGCCCCTCCCCGAGAGCCCTCCAAAGAGGCTAAATAGCTGCCCCACTTCCCAACAAACAAATCTATGTTGCCTAGCCTTCTACACAACAACTACTCAAATGCCTCCACCCTGCCCATCTCCGCGTACTACTCATGAAACGAGGGCGCCCCAGCCGACTTCTGTTGATCATATGACCTGTCTGTCGATCATAACACCAACTGGGACCCAATTCTTCATGCATTTAACCCCTACATCAATGACCGCCCCATCGCCTAAAATACAGTGTCTGGGGCAAAATGAAATTTGAGTACCTAACACGTCACACATAAAACTCTGAACCCTCAACCAAAATTCTTGGATCTTAACACACTACCAAAAAACATGGGTTGTGTCCACATCTTCTGATTGGCATCGTCAGCAGGTGGGTGTGTCTTTAAGACCAAGCCTATACAATCTAGAGGGGGTCCAATAGAATCGATGTAAAATCTTAAATTGCATAAGGCACACTCTTGCATCTCTAGATGTAGACTTGATGTTTTTTAGAATCCTAGCCCACACTCCCTCCTCCAATACCAAGTTTAAATCTTTCTCCCGTAATGTCTTGAGAGAAGTTGAAGCTCCGTGCCCCAGACTCTGAATTAGCAGCGAGTAAGACACTGATCCTTCATGGCCTTTTCCAAAAGCAGTAATCACCACTTCCAGAGTATCTGCCGCTTTAGGGGGGTGTATGCTACTCCCAAAAATAGTACAAAGCACGTGGCGCAGTTGTAAATACCTAAAGAACTGAGACCTGGGAATCCCAAAATGTTGAACCATATCTTCAAAGGATCTCAACACTCCACTCTCATATAGGTCACTGAGCGTATTAACCTCCCTCACAATCCACTCTGTCCAGCAGAAAGGGGACTTATTAATACATAACATTGGGTTCAGCCATATGCTCGAAGCAACATTTAAATAAATGTCCGAATTAAACACTCTGGACACTTTTGTCCATACCGCGTGCAAATGCTATGCAAATGATAATGGGGTGTAACTTAACTTCTGCAGTTAGTTTGATAGAAAGGCTTTGCAATAGTGAAATAGGGGCAAGAACTTCCTGTTCAATACAAAACCAGGGAGGGGCTCTCTCAGGTGGAAGTGACTAGTGAGCCAAATGTCTAAAACCGAATGCAAAATTTTAAAACAAAATCTTAGGTAGGCCTAGCCCACCTTTGTCAATCGGCCTATGCAACTTACTGAAATGTAATCTGGGACATTTACCATTCCAAATGAAGGACTTTGCTATGCTATCAAATTGCTTGAAATTAGAGAAGGGGACATCTAAATGGAGAGATTGTAGCAGGTAGTTGAATTTTGGGATACAATTCATTTTAATAATATTAACCTTCTCAATCATAGAGAAATGTAATGTAGCCCACCTGCCACATCGCTTGAAAACCTTTTTTTATTAAAGGATCAAAATTAACTGTAACTAAATCAGACATATTTGCTGGGAATAAAATGCCCAAATACTTTATGCCCTGTTTGGGCCACTGGAAGGCACCTGTCTGGAAAGCTGTTACTGGGCAGTACACTGTCAGAGTCAAAGCTTCAGATTTAGACCAGTTAACTCTCTATCCTGAGAACTTAGAAAAGGAATTAATAATTCTGCGGAGGCAAGGCACAGATCTAGTAGGGTCGGAGACGAATAATAAAATATCATCTGCGTAAAGCAAAAGCTTATGCGCCACACCTCCCACAATCACCCCTGGAAAATCATCCTCCTTTCTTATCATGGCTGCTAATGGTTCCAGGGCAAGACAGAACAATAATGGGGA
Source organism: Myxocyprinus asiaticus (assembly GCF_019703515.2). Lineage (NCBI taxonomy): Eukaryota > Metazoa > Chordata > Actinopteri > Cypriniformes > Catostomidae > Myxocyprinus > Myxocyprinus asiaticus. The sequence continues at coordinate 17,931,539 of NC_059374.1, forward strand.
AAAAGGGCAACACTGCCGGGTGCCCCTATCCAGAGTAAAATAATCTGAAATTAATCCATTTGTTTGTACCGCTGCTACCGGGTGTCTATAAAGTAACTTAATCCACCCAATAAAAGTATTCCCAAATCCAAAATCTTAAAAAGATAATCCCATTCAACCATATCAAATGCTTTTTCGGCATCAAGCGAGATGGCAGCGACCAGAGTCTGATCGTTCGCCACTGCCTACATGACATTAATGAAACACCTAATGTTATCAGCAGAGTTACGGCCCCGAATAAACCCCACCTGATCTATATGTATAAGAGATGTCATAACTTTACTCAATCAGTTAGCCAAAATTTTTGACAATATTTTAACATCTAGCTGGATCAGGGAAATTGGACGGTAACTCTTACACTCGCTTTGATCTTTGTCTTTTTAAGTATCAGACTGATCCGGGCTTGTGGCATGGTTGGCGGAAGCTTTCCATTCTTTAATGATTCCGTAAGCTTTCCATTCTTTAATGATTCCGTATAAACTTCTAGCAAAAGTTGAGCCAGTTCTGTAGCATAAGGTATAAAAAAATTCAGCTTGCCTGTAGGCAAGGCCTTAATTACCTCGCCAAGCTCCTCCAAGGTTATCTCAGAATCAAGAGAATTATTTTGCTCTGCCGACAGTTTAGGAAGTTCTAATGGTTCCACAAAGTTTCTAATATCCTCTTCAGTAGATGAAGATGTCGAACTATAAAGATCAAGATATAATTCTTTAAAAGCATTATTAATATCAGTGGCCGAGGTAAATACTTCACCACCAGCAGATTTCACTGAGGGAAAGCTTCCCCACTTTGTCCCCCAACTCAAAGTATGACTGTCTTGCCCTGAATAGCCAAAACTCCACCTTCCGCGACAAAATAGTATTATATCTGTATTTCAGTCGGGTCAATTCTCTGAGGCCATTAGACAACATTCGGTGTCTTTTAATATTCCCTTCCAATTCCACGAGTTCTTGTGCTTTGGATTTTTTGATGAATGTGGCATACTGTATGATTCATCCCCTAAGAACCACTTTAAGTGCCTCCCAAGCCACACCCACAGAGGATACTGAGGACCAGTTGGTCTCCATATTGACATCGATTTCAGCCTTTAGAATTTTTTGGAATTCAGGATTTAGCAAAAGGGATACATTAAAGCGCCAACTATATGATTTCCTTTTCTCCATATGATGGCAACACCTCTAAACACACCAGGGTGTGATCTGAGACTAAAATGTTTCCAATTGAGCAATCAACAACAGATGGAATGAGGGACTTGTATAAAAAAAACTATTCTAGAGTAAATCTTATGGACTTATGAAAAAAATGTATAGTCTCTCCCAGATGGGTTCAAAAGTCTCCAAAAATCTGTAAGACCAAGATTTTTACACACCCTGTGAAGCGCCAATGTTGCTGTAGGGGGGAGAGTCGAGTGGCGCCATTTGAGGTTCGGATGCGTGAACGGCGAGCTCTACGCACTTTGCTAGTTTTAACTAGTTTTAACAGTGTCAACTGTTGAACATGACGGCAATGCTGACAAAGGTCGTTGCTGTCTTGGAGGATCTTGCTGTAATACATTGATCGATCACTGCCGTGGAGACGAAATTCACTGAGTTGGTTACAAGAGTGGCGGATGTTGAAAAACGGATCGATTATCTGGAGACAACAGAGAAGGAATTAGCTGCTAATCTGCTAGTGACCAAGGTGGACTTGGAGTGTGTCTGGGAAAAGTTGGAAGACCTTGAGAATCGTTTTTTCAAGAAATGCATCTTTCCCTGCTGGAAGCTGAAAAATTTCATTACATTGATAAGTAGAGTCATTACATTGATAAGTAAACATCTACAATTCAAATGCATTAAACAGATTAAAGATAAATTAGGAAGAGTCATTATTGTTTTAGCAGAAATTCTTGATTTTGGCTAATATTTACGCACCTAACACTGATGATCAGGGCTTTTTTATAGATCTTGAAGATCATGATATAATATTAGGAGACTTTAATCTTTTGATGGACTCAGTCCTTGATCATAGTGAAGCAAAAGTGTGCAAGCCCCCTAGAGCAACAGTGACACTTCACAGGATGTGTAAAAATCTTGGTCTTACAGATATTTGGTGACTTTTGAACCCAACTGGTAGGGACTATACATTTTTTCATGAGTCCATAAGATTTATTCTAGAATTGATTATTTTTATATCCAAGTCCCTCATTTCATCTGTTGTTGATTGACATTTTAGTCTCAGATCACACCCTGGTGAGTTTAGAGGTGTTGCCACATATGGAGAAAAATAAATCATATAGTTGACACTTTAATGTATCCCTTTTGCAAAATCCTGAATTCCAACAAATGCTAAAGGCTGAAATCAATGTTTATATGGAGACCAACTGGTCCTCAGTATCCACAGTGGGCGTGGCTTGGGAGGCACTTAAGGCAGTTCTTAGGGGTTGGATCATACAGTATGCCTCATTCATCAAAAGATCAAAAGCACGAGAACTCGTGGAGTTGGAAGGGAATATTAAAAGTGCAGAGGCAGAGCTGAAGTGCTGAATGTCGTCTGATGGCCTCAGAGATTTGACCCGATTGAAATACAGATATAGTACTATTTTGTCATGGAAGGTCAAGTTTTGGCTAGTCAGGGCAAGACAGTCATATTTTGAGTTGGGGGACAATGCAGGGAAGCTTTTGGCTAGATATATAAAGCAGAGAGAGTCTTTTTCTAACATTCCCTCAGTGAAATCTGCTGGTGGTGAAATATTTACCTCAGCCATTGTTATTTATAATGCTTTTAAAGAATTCTATCTTGATCTCTATAGTTCCATGTCTTTGTCTACTGATGAAGATATTAGAAACTTTGTGGAACCATTAGAACTTCCTAAACTGACGACTGAGCAAAACAATTTCTATGATAACCTTGGAGGAGTTTTTTAGATCTTATGCTACAGAACTGGCTCCACTTTTGTTAGAAGTTTATACGTGTAAAAAAAAAGGATAATTTTCTATCCGTTCCAGAGTGGAACTTCAATAAATTGCCCTTGAAGGTCTCTGCGTTGTTCTGTCTTTTCTGAGCGCTGAAGTAAAGCAATTATTGTTAATTCACACATTTGATTCCATTATTCACTTTATCTGACTCCAATTTTATATTGATCTGACTCCAATTTTAAGTTGACCTCTAATTTATATTTAAGCTCTAATTAATTTCTGATCATTCTTTTAATTTAACATTTTTAGGTTATTGATTACTCTAAATCCTTTTCTATTCATTGTCCTTTTGATCTTTGGAGACTTACGCCGGCCGTTATTAAATTACGTAAACCTCCCGAAAATGGATAGCCAGTTCCATTCTTAGTCAGCAGTTGTAGGGTTAACTAATATCGTCTGGTTTGGCTTGTCTCATAACCAGACGATATTGCCGCTTAGTCACGTACATACAACTTGCTAAGACGGGCGGTGAGCAGTGACTGAGAGTCTTTAAATGGCTTTCTCCTATATTAAAGCTCCAGTAATGATTTCAGAGGAATTCAGAATAAATCAAATAATAACAATTTATATGTCAGGTAGGATATAAAACATTGTTGCAGAAATTCAAATCAAAGCCAATTTCACATGATCAGAATAAACAAGCATTACCTAAAATAAAAGAAACATACCTGACAAAACTACATGCAGCGGTACAGCATGGGAGATCTGCATACAGATTCCCAGAGCTTCATGCCAACTTTCCTTAAATATCTAGACAGAATAAACATTGTGTACCAAATGGTATTATCCTTTGAACAATGATGATTTGGGGGTGAATGGGTTCTTGACTTCCTGGGGTTTAACCTTGTTAACATACAGGAGATAATTTCAATTGTAGGTCAAGGAGGGGGAGACACCTCCAGAATTATGCAGTATTTGGCAAAGACATTATAACTTTGTTACCATTAGTTTTATCAACATGGGAAAGAGACCACTATACCAGTCACACAGAGACCTCTTAAATGATATCAAACACATACAGTTGCATTCTTTGTTTTCATGGTGTTTGTTATATTTTTACATCCAGAGCTGATGAAGGGGAGAAGGGGGAGAGAGAAGGGGGGGTAGCAAGGTGATTTGCAATTTATCACACTGTGGTGATATTCAGGTGTAGATTTCAGCTTTTGTGAGAGAGTTCTATGATGTTGATTCTCACAGAGTTCTTTGACTTTTACCGGAAATGGCGCCTTTTGGTTGTAGACATTCTGGTGCCAGCCTTACATACGGAATCAATAAAGAATGGAAAGCTTCCTCCAACCATGACACAAGCTCGGATCAGTCTGATTCTTAAAAAGGACAAAGATCCAAGCGAGTGTAAGAGTTACCGTCCAATTTCCCTGATCCAGCTAGATCAAAATAAAAATTCTGGCTAACCGATTAAGTAAAGTTATGACATCTCTTATACATATAGATCAGGTGGGGTTTATTCGGGGCCGCAGCTCTTCTGATAACATTAGGCGTTTCATCAATATTATGTGGTCAGTGGCAAATGATCAGACTCAAGTCGCTGCCATCTCACTTGATGCCGAAAAGGTGTTTGATATGGTAGAATGGGATTATCTTTTTAAGATTTTGGAAATATACGGCCTATTATGTAAGGGTTGTTTCGGCTCATGAAACTCACCTGTGATTGGCTGGATGGTCGCTAAATCAGCCCAAAGTAACAAAACGCAAAGAATACTTCCTGTTAATTCAGAGTCTGGGGATCGGAGCTTTAACTTCTATCAAGACATTATGGGAGAAAGATTTAAACTTGATATCGGAGGAGGGAGTGTGGGCTAAGATTCTAAAAAACGTCAAGTCTGTATCTAGAGATGCAAGGGTGCGCCTTATGCAATTCAAGATTTTACATAGATTCTATTGGACCCGCTCTATATTGTATAGGCTTGGTCTTAAAGACACACCAACCTGCTGGCGATACCAATCAGAAGATGGAGACACAACCCATATTTTTGGGGGGTGTGTTAAGATACAAGAATTTTGGTTGAAGGTTCAGAGTTGTATGTGTGACGTTTTGGGCACTCAGATTTTTAATTTGGCCCAGACTCTGTATTTTGGGGGATAAACACATAAAAAAATTGGGTTCTGACCAGTATCATGATTGGCAGGCAAATTATTTTAAGGGGATGGAAGTCGTAAGGAGCGCCATCATTTCCGGAGTGGTGTGCGGAGATGGGGAGGGTGGCAGATTTCGAGGTGGTGGCAAGTAGAAGGCTGGGGTTTTGGGACTTGTTTGTTAGAAAATGGGGCAATTATTTAGCGTTTTTAGGGGACTCTCAGGGAGGGGATGTGGAGAGAGAAGTTTAATTTAATTATGTATAGTTTATATATATATATATATGTGTGTATTATGATATGTGACCTATATATGTGATATATATATATATATATGTGTTGTGTTTTTCTTTGTTGTGTATTTATGAATCAATAAAAAATTTTGCTCTAGGGGGCTTGCGCACTTTTGCTTCACTATGATCAAGGACTGAATCCATCAAAAGATTAAAGTCTCCTCCCAATATTATATCATGAGGGGTGCCAGCGGCTTGCAGCATCCCTTCAAGATCTATAAAAAAGCCGTGATCATCAACATTAGGTGCATAAATATTAGCCAAAATAAGACTTTGCCCCTGAATTTAAGCTAAAAAAATAATACTCTTCCTAATTTATCTTTAATCTGTTTGAGACATTTGAATTGTAGATGTTTACTTATCAGTGTAATGACTCCCCTGCTCTTACTCGAGCCAGCACTAAAGAAAGCATGCCCACCCCATATCCTCCCAAATTTTTCAGCTTCCTGCAGAGAAAGATGCGTTTCTTGAAGAAAAACTATATTGCTTACGCTTAAGAAGAGAAATAACCTTCCTTATTTTTATGGGGTGCCCCAACCCATTCACATTCCACGTGGAGAGAGACAATCCACTCATATTAACATTTGACATTTTGACATAAGAAAAAATAGATTGTGTGTCAAAAACAAGATTATAAAGACCACATTCCAACATTAGTGTGTCCATCAAACCCTGAACATCCCCCAAAACCAAACAAACAGAAAAAAGAAAAATGTGCATCCAACCCAACTGGCATCCATCCTTCCAACCTCAAACAGTCCATGCATGCCTATGAGAACCCCCGCGACAATTTTGCCATAAGATTACTCAAGTCCAGTGTTTCTATAGAAAGTTTGTGAGACAGAATTACACGGAAAAAGATAATCTATAAAACAAACTCCAGCCAATAGGCGGAATAAACACAAAGAGCATGTAGATTCATCAATAAAACTGTCCTGAAGGTGTGTTACTCTACAAAATAAACTCCAGCCACTAGGCGGAATCAGCACAAGAAGAGTGTGCCGATACCCCAAACAGTCAAGCGGATGTTCAGTGAGCTGGACCATTCGGCTGCAACATGAGTGCAACAAATGACTTAATCGCTCCAATGTCTCGCAAGAAATACTCCACAAAACAAACTCCAGCCAATAGGAGGAATAAGTGCAAAGAGTGCGTAGATTCATCCATAAAGCTGTCCTGAAGGTGCGTTACTCTACAAAATAAACTCTAGCCGGTAGGCAGAGCCAGCAAAAAAAAAAAAAAAAAACTCAGTTTCCTCAAAGAGTCAAGTGAATGTTCAGTGAGCCGATCTACTCGGCTGCAACGTTAGTACCACAATAACTTACTCACTTCACTGACTTTATGAAGGACATCGTTTGCTGTGGGCATGTGAATGTTTTACGGCCATCCTTAGAAACTTTTCTCAATTTGGCCGGGAATATCAGTGTAAAAGCAAACTTCCGTTAATGGAAAAGTTACTTGCATGCTGTGGTTCTTCCAAGAAAGCCTTCCTTTACACCTCACCTCACGTAAAACAAGATCTGTATCGGATGATCTCAGAAATTTGGCCAGAATTGGTCATGGCCTGTCTCCCTCTGCGGATCTCTGAGCTGGAATCCTGTGAGCTCACTCGATTTCCAGCTTATGGCCTGTTACGTCGAGCAGATTCGGAAGGAGCCCATCCAAGAATTGCACCATTTCCTAACCCTCTTCGGCCTCAGGAATTCCGAAAAAGCTGACGTTATTCCGCCGGCTACAGTTCTCCATGTCCTCCAACTTCTCCCAGACATGCTCGAAATCCACCTTGGTCGCTAGCCGATTAGCATAATTCCCTCTCTGATGACTCCAAATAATCAATCCGTTTCTTGACATCCCCCACTCTTGTAACCACCTCAGAGAACTTCGTCTCTATGGCAGTGATCAATCGACGTATCACAGCAAGATCCACCAAGTCAGCAACGACCTTCGTCAGCATTGCTGACATGCCCAGCATGTCTCCAGAGCTTAAGGATTTTGAATTTTTTGACGTATTGTTCTCCTAGAACAGTTATGGAACAGAGTGTATCGACGTTTTTTAACATTAAAAGTGTTAAAACTAGCAAAGCGCGCAGAGCACGCCGCTCACGCATCCGATCCTCCCATGGCATCATGTGACTCCCACTGATCACATTTATTAATGTTTAGAAATACTTAAAGGGTTAGTTCAGCCAAAAATTACAATTCTCTAATCATTTACACACCCTTATGCCATCCCAGAAGTGTATGACTTCCTCTCTTCTGCTGAACACAAACAAATATTTTTAGAAGAATATCTCAGCTCTGTAGGTCCATACAATGCAAGTGAATAGACCTTATTCACAGTAGCACCATCTTTGATTTTTAAATGGGAAATGGTAACGAGGCTTTGAGGCAAGGGCATAGCAGCCTTGGGGGACACATCCCCCACACTTTTCCAAGATAAACCCATACAGAGTCCAAATGATGGATTTATATACAATATTCTTTGCGTTTTGTTACTTTGGGCTGATTTAGCGACCAAAATTGGGGAGAAAATGGGGGAAAAAAAAGAAGAAAAAAAGAAAATTCTCTCATCATTTACTCACCCTCATGCCATCCCAGATGTATTTGACTTACTTTCTTCTGCTGAACACAATTTTTTTCAAAGATTTTTAGAAGAATATCTCAGCTCTGCAGTTCAATAAAATGCAAGTGAATGGTGAACAGATCTCAAAAAGCTCCACAAAGGAGATAAGGTCAGCACAAAAGTATTGTGGATACCATACAAAAGAATGGGGAGAGCCTTAAACTGACACCTACCTGTCGCAAAATCGTCCTTGACTTCCCTTATAAAACAGCAATTTTATCATTTTTCACTCCATACATAGTTAATTCCAAAAGGATTGTTTAGTGTAAAACATGTTGTAGATTGGTGGACAGGCAGTCAGTTTATTAAGTGATGAACTTTTTCTTCACAAAAGCAGTTTATTCAGCATACTGAAGCATTTTCTCCATAGATATCCATTGAAAAAGAACAGCCTCTTGTCTCCTTGCCAGTGTACCGCCCATAGAATGTCTATGGAACTACGCGTTATAGTACTCTATGCTAACCTTGTAGGCTCACACTTCAGATGGGCTCTGCCGCTAAATGCCACTATAGGTAGTGTAATCGAGCTTGAAAACCATGATAGCCAAGGAGACTACTGTCAAGATGTACAGTAAAAAAGGAGTTATATTTTGGTCTGTTCTCACCCAAAACCAACTGGATCACTTCAGAAGACATTGATTAAACCACTGGAATCTTATGGATTACTTTTATGCTGACTTTATCTGCTTTTTGGAGTTCTGGTCACCATAGAACTTATTCAAAGAAGCGTCATCTTTTATTTTTGAAGGGAATAACAACAAGGCTGTGAGGTAGACGTACAGTCTCTTCAAAGGGTTTTACTGCAGTTTAAAGTGTTTTTGGATCATTTCCTGGACAAAACATAAAAATATATTTTCAAGAACATTCAGTGGAAAAAAACTCCAGACACCATGAGCTGTGGAAAATCAGATGTGATCTAGGAGCTTTTTACTGCTTTATACTCTTCGTGCCATTGAAGAGCTGTAAGTCTATCCCTCAAAGCAGGGGCATAGCAGTCATTTTAAAAGTGATGGGGACACAGCAGCAGTAGGTGGCTTGCACAGACCCAAAACTTACAGTGCAGTATTAATATATTACACTATATATTAATATACGAGCATGATATAAGTATTATATTAAACCTACACTCACAAATCAGTCTCCTTTCATCGCAGACCGAAGAACGTCAGCAGTGTACAACATGCAAAAATGAAGTGACGTAAGGAACACATTTAGATGTCGCAAGTCCAGAACTGGACGAAAACCGCAATGCTTCTTTGGCACGAAGTATGTTGAGTAAATACCGTTCCTCTGACTGAGTGGAAGAACTTTTTCTATAGCTCCCTTCTACAACAGTGAACAAATTTTCAGAGAAAGAGCCATTGAACGGGTTATATCCTTGATAACTGTGGGAAGAATTCCTGAAAACATAGGAAGCCAGTGTCGGAACTGCAGAGTATATCCCCTGCTCAAAGTTGCCAGAACCCAGGGGTCTGACACAGAAGTTCTCCAATAGTTTAGATGTTGCAGAGAGAAACGACTGACTGCTGGCCCAAGCACTTCAGGGTTTGTGGCTTCTGCATTTAGCACCTGTGTGGGGACGCTGATGTGGTCCCCCCTGAGGCTGACGTGAAATGGGCAACAGCCCTGGGCCTTCTCAACACCCTGTGGATGCTGTGGGGCCTGAGGTTTGGAAGCAGTGTGGTGATGAAATAACTGCTCTGGTATCGGGTAGTGATGATGAGCTGGAGCTGGCGGTATCCTAAAAGTAGGTGCCCGTGGGTCCTGAGTCAGCTGATGGGAAGCTTCTGACAGCTTCATTCTCTTCTCCAATACCTCAGAGACATTGGGGCCAAACAGATGTCCTGGTACAATTGGCAGTTCTCTCAGGGTCTTTTTACAATTTTCAGGCAGCCTCACCTGAGCAAGCCATTCCTGGCGCCGTGCTGTTAGAAGGGTTGCTGAGAGTGTACCCAGCTCACGAGTCACAAGACCTATGGCCAACAAAGCCATCTGTAGAAACTGAGGCACAGAAGAATCTATATTTGACAACCCCAGTGTGGTGTTGCAGGCAAGAAGCAGCTGGCAGATAGTATTCTCTGCTCGAGTTATATAGGCTACTGACTTGTATGCCTTCTTAAATAGTGTTTCAATACGTCCACACTGTGCAATTGGACAGCGTACATTCCTCTTAATGCTTCATCGGGTGATGCCACTAAGGCTGCCGCCGGCTGTTCAATCTCTGGAGCCCACCCAACCCCTATGGAATCGGCCTCAGCTATTGAAGCTAGGGTACGGGCTGTCTTTGATCTCCTTCTAGGAACATTAGAACCTGTAAGAGCACTTGAAAACTCTGACACAAAGTCCTTACATGGTGACATGGTAAACATGTTTGTATCTGAGTATTGCCTGAAAAACACATTGACCTCAGCAGGTTGAACAGGTGTTTTGTCCAGGCCTAAACGTGCCAACAGCATCTGTTGTACTGACATAATATCATCCGAAGAGGATGGGCCCATCCCCGATGAATGAACAGAACCATCGCTCGAGTCACCTGCAACAGACCGGCTGGAGATAAACTTCTGAGAGGGAGGATGCATAGCGGCATCAACCAATTCATGTGGAGTTTGGAAATCACCCTTGTCCACTGGTGTGTTCCCAGTGGGTGCGGCCGATACTGGGTGTCGGAGAGTTGGAGAGCTGAAGATGCTTCATCTCTGCCATTTCTGATGAGAAATTTGCGACAGTCTTCGAGAGCAAATGTTCAGAATTGTCAGTTTGCGGCACAGGTTTCTTTTTCGGCGGCAGAGCGCCAGCCGCAGGACTGAATCATGTTGTGCGAGGCTAACAGGTGAACGAGGATCCAACTCAGCGATGCCAAGCTGCCTCTCTGATATCGGCAGCATACTACAGTGCAAACACGGATCCGTCAAAGCCTGTCTTAAATGCTGAATTCCTAAACACGATGGTTGTGTCCATCATCGGGAAGAAGCATATTCGGACACAGTTTACAACTCGATGGAAAGCCGGTGACAAGAGAGCCATGACTCTGAGGGCGGAGTCACCGTAGTCATGAGCGCTGGCAGCGACTGGGAAACGGCCTCCATGGGCATGGGCACTGGCAGTGATAGGGAAATGACCTCTGTGGTCGTGAGCAAGGGCAGTGACAGCTGAATGACCTCCATGGTTGTAAGCACGGCTAGTGATGGGGAACGACCTCCGTGATTGTGAGCATGGGCAGTGCTTGGGGAATAGGAGCCCTTCTTCTCTTCCGCTTCCGGACGGACATGAGCACAGCTGTGGAGACTCGGAAGGCAGAGCTGTGGGAGGCTCGATGAAGGAAGGCAGAGCCATGGGAGGCTCAAGGGGCAGAGCCATGGAAGGCTCGAGGGGCAGAGCCATGGTGCTGAAAACAACGAGGTAAGCTCCGTGGCCATCAGAGCAGGCAGAGGCGTAAAAATGGCCTTCATGGCTGAGAGAACTGATAGGGTAGGAGCACTGGGTTCATTCTTATATGAAGGGAAAAACTCTCCAGAGTGATGTTGATATATTCCCTCCATGTGAGTTCTCCCATCTCTGGTAAGTCTACATTGCGGTGGTAATTCAAACCGATCCAAAAAATAGATTTTTAGGTGTGAATCACCATAATTCAATCAGCTCGCAATACCCCAAAAGCGAGCACAGTAATCCACAAGAGGAATGTCGGCCCGAGACAGTTAAAAACATTCAGCTACTAGATCCATTTTGGGTCAGTCTTTCTGTAACGAGGCAGGCGAGGGTTAAAGATCTAAATGCAGCTTTTAATCAAACAATAGGGTAAACAAAGTAACTCAGAACATAAAGAGACAAACACAGGGAACAAGGCACAGAGCATAACAGAACACATGCAAAGACTGACCAAGAAACCAGGGGAAACAAGGGCTAAAATACACAAGGGAAAACAAGGGAACGAGGAACACCTGGAGAAACAATCAGGGTAAACCCATCATAAAATGAAACTACAAAGGACTACAAAACTAACACAGGAAAAAGTAACGGGGAACTAAGCAACAAGAATTTCAATATAAAAGTCTAGGCACAAACAGGGAATATGTGACACCTTCATAGAAACAGCCCAAACTTCCTTTACTAGTTTGCTTATTGGAGTAGATAAAATGCATCTGTGACAGTGGGTGAGTGATCTAGAAAAAAAAAAAAAACTTTTTCATGATCATAACGTGGATTTTTTTCTCACAGAATTCATAAAATACAATGACAGAGCGTACTAAGGGTTAATGAAGTGATGCTCATTTTTGTCCAGTCCTCTTAAAAAATGCAATTCACACAAAACATTTACTTGAAAACACCTTTTCTATGATGAGCATATTTCCAGCTTCTGAGTTTAAAGTTATATTGATATTTCTTCTGAGGCTTAAATTAAAAAATGTCATGTGGTGTCCAGAGACAATAAAAAAATTTAAAAAAAAAGTCAAAGTCTCATTAAAAGCTAAAATAAATGTTGGCATGACTAGTGCAGAATAATCTGTTATTGTTATTTAAAAAACAAAAAAACAGTTGTGTTCTTAAATATTATTCATATTTAAAAATTCTTTTGTCCACCAAATCAATGTCACTGGGTGAAACCAACATGGTAGCAATTTTGTTGTTGACCATAAAAAACAATACAGAGCGGACACCTTTAGACCCTCAAGACTGAGCGTGAAGTTTAAAAAACATCTGATATTTATTTTTACATTTTAATGAAAAGGCACATTTTGTCATGTGGTGGAGCCCTGAAAACTTCTTGATATTCTTAACTCAAACATTCATAATATTTAGAAAAAATATTTTGTTACCTTGAAATTTTTTTTTGAAAACTTTTTGGAAATTAATTATTAAGTTGTTTATACTCTCATGTATTCAAGGTGCAATGAAAGAATTATAATACTTTTTATTTGATGGTTACAGCACATGACAATTTTAAAGGTTTCATTTTTTTTTTTTTTTTTTTTTTTTAGAAAATGCTATAAAGTTTTTCAAAAATATGTGAAACCAAATTGGACACAAAGATTACATTTCTGAGAACATGACAAGCGTTTTAATCTAAATTTTGAAAAGTTGTCTCATTTTAACACCTTGGACATCCTTATTTACCAATGACCCATAAGTATTAGACACCATTCCCTTTGATTTTTTTTTACAAATCAACCACTGTTTATACTCCATGACAGTTATGCATTTCAATATATTGTGATGAATCCCATGATGAATCACAGGATACATAGGAAGTGCATTCTCATTGGCTAGATTCTCACTGGTGATAGAACGTCATTGGCGAGATTATTCATTGACAGAGAAGGGCTCGCAGTGCAGATATATCACTGCAAAGTGAAAAGTTAAGCCCCATTACAAGACAATCAGCTGTCCAACTTGCATTATGGATCGTTGGAAAGGCAGAGTTGCTCTTGTCACTGGTGCTTCAGTGGGAATTGGGGCTGCAATCGCAAAGTCTCTTGTCCAGCATGGTATGAAAGTGGTCGGCTGTGCCAGAAACCTGCAACAAATAGAGGTAATGTACCATGCAGCAAACAAACTGACAAAAAAGTTAGCTATGCAGCTATAGCAGAGAAATTAAACTTAGTGTATAATGCTGCATATAACCAGCTTGTGAGAAATACATCGTAAATATATAGTATATCCATAGACAAGTAGATGAAGAGTGAAATATATTGGCAGGAAAGTAAACAGAAAGTGCTCAGTGGTGGTACATTTAAACAAGCCTTGCTGAAATCTCAAAGTATTATTTTGTGTTGTAGAAATTATCAGCAGAATGTGTCAGTAGTGGATTCAGTGGAACTCTGATTCCATACAAATGCGATCTGTCTGTAGAAGAGGAAATACTATCCATGTTTGCCTCAATCAAAGTTCAACATCAGGGCATTGACGTGTGCATCAATAACGCTGGCTTGGCTCTTCCAGAGCCCATATTAAGTGGTAAAACCAGTGGCTGGAGGACTATGATGGATGTAAGTAACTCACAGAATAAACAACAAGCTTCCAGTTTATGCCTCATTCACACTGACAGCGATTTTGTTGCTGGATGTTGCCTGGTTTTCTAGTTGGTTTTGATGCCGCTGGATATCTTGACGTATTGGTGGGCTGCTCAGCTGCCCATAGTTTTTTCAAATCTGATCACAAATTACATGTATAAAGTGATACAGTGCTTAACCACTTTTTCAACAGCCTTGGTTCCGGAAGTATTTTTCCCATTCATTCATTTTTCCAATAGGCATTTCTTAAAATCCCTCATAAGAGTTCTAAAGCCCAGTTCACACTGTACGATTTTTGCAATGATTCTGCAGCCTGAGACAAATTTCAGGAATCCTAAGGGATTGGTTTTATGAATACTAAAGATTCTGACATTCTACTCCCATGGCATACTGTTTTTGGCATACTATTTATAAGGGAAGTATGGATATTTGGACGCAGTGAGTGAGTTGGCTGTCATTGCAACTCTTATTTAGCGCACTTTGTTGGTGGCGATTCTCTGATTGGTGGATCTTTCGCTACATGATCATGGGTAGTGTAGTTCTTCATCAGGAAATCTGCACTATTAAACACAAATTCTAAAAATGAAGTTTAAATAACGCAGACTAATATGGCTTCAACAGAAGCCTATACCATCGATTAACAACTTCGCAGCTCACTGTAGCTCTGTCTTTAAAGGTTAGGGTTAGTTATAAGTTATCTTTAAAAACAGAACAGTAAAATCTCTATCACATTATACATTAACTTCTTTGTTTTGCCTGCACTCGACTACAGTATCTCACAAGAGACAGATCACATGAGCTCCACTTTCTTTTCTTCCATAGATGAAGTTACTGTTTACAAACAATGCTGTTTGTGGTGTTGAAACACCCCATTTCTGAACGATTATTGGAGATTTGGGTTTTTTTAAAGCTGAAGTATGTAATTCCTGCAACGCTAGCGCCTCGAATGGAATTGAAAAAATACCAAAAAAATATTTACAGAGTTTTCTGAATACGACCCTCGTCTGCTGTTGTTCAAACAGTCAGATAGTCTCACCCCCAACTCACGCCATTGGTTGAGTAATGTTGTTGGGTCAGGTCTAAGCAGGTCGCTCAACAAACATGGGAATTTTTATAGTGCCACAGAGACACAGTGTTTACAGTTTTCGATAGGGTTGGGGCGATATATAGAATTTTTATATATCGCAAACCAAAAAAAAATGACAAACCATATCGTGGCGTAATTCAATATTTCGAAATTTGCAACATTGTTTTCTGTCCATGTGATCATAAATTAAATAACCTGTCAAACATCTCTCTATCACTTGATTTTACCCTTACTGGGCTTTTTTCTACACTGTTTACAGGGTTCACACAAGGTCCTAAAAGTGTTTGAATGTAGCATTTAGAACTTTAAGAACTGGAATACCTGGAAAATCGCCTTGTTTTGATGAAAAGTGCTTGATATTAAAGCGGATCGTTTCCTCCGTGTAAAGTGTGTCCATCAAAGATGAGGCACACTCCACTTTCACTGAATAATGTGTCTTATTATCTTTTCAGTTCATTACAGTCAGATAAAAAAGTAAAAAAGAAATATTAATATTAATCTCACGCAGCATGGATGCGCTAAAGAAACCCAGAGATTCTCATTGATGTTCGCTGAATCGGATCACTGTGAGCTGCTCGTTGAACCCTTAAAGTGACAGTAACCCTTTTAGCATTTCTTATAAAAATGAATGTAAACTCATTGTTATTACTTGTATATTGTGCACATTATTTCAAACAGTTATAGCTCATTATTATTATATACAATTTAAGGATGTAATATTAATTAATATAATGTAGAATTTCTGTATTTTTACAAAGTTAAATTTGTATTATAATAATGATGACAAACAAATTATTTAAAAGATAAATATACACTTTCATATACTTTTTTCAGGACAGGTTCTGTTCAGTTCTATCACTTGCTCTGCACCTGATCAGCCTGAATGTAGCTCACTATTTTTGAAAGTAAAAAACAGAGAAAGGTATTATTAAGCTGAACATTTATATTGTGTATTAAAGAACTTTCTGACGAGAAAGTATAATGAGCATTTTGCTCAAACATTTTTTCAGAAAACAAACTTTTTTTTTGTAATATTTTGTATGTCGAATCGAGATTAAATTGAATCGTATCGTATCGAACCGAATCGTGACATAACCATATCGTCCCATCCCTAGTTTTCGAGAAAATAAATCTATGAATGGCTTACTTATAGTTGTCTCAGGATATTAAGTTGGGATGGAAGAAAGTATTTTAACACCAAAACATTTACATACTTCAGCTTTAAATTTCCATCAGGATCAGTGTATTAGGACAATCTCAGGGTTTTACATAAATAATTGATATTTCTCAGATCCGTTATTGTTAGTGCATCTGTTCAAATAAGATCCACTTACACTGCAGCTGTTGTTGGTAGATTTTACATTTTCTTGAAGAAATCCCACAAAAACTGTTTTTAATTTCCAGAGTGCAATCGCTGTGACAGGTATGAGGTCAAACATGATCTAACAATGATCTTATACCACCATGTAAGATCTAACAGGACGAATGGGAGCCAGTCTCCACCACCGCAGCACATAGGCTATTGTTTGTGAAAGGATATGCAAATAAAAATACTTCTAAAATTATGTTTTTGCATTTATTTTGACTGCAGTAAGTAACTTGTTCAATCAAAACCAGCTGTTTAAATTTACCAGAGGGCACTGTACTGTAAATAAGTACAACAGTGAATAAAAATTTAAATGGGAGAAAATTCAAGATTAAAAAATGTCACATTTTGCAGGTGAATGTCACTGGACTGTCAGTGTGCAACCGTGAGGCTTACCTGTCCATGAAAGAGAGAAATGTCGATGATGGCCATATCATTAATATAAACAGGTACAGAAATGTTTTATTGGATTTTTAACCTGCATTCATGTTTATGTCCAGACACCAAACGATTAAATACCTTAAAATATGTATTTCAGCATGTGTGGACACAGAGTCGTGCACAATGCTGATGTACACTTCTACACTGCTACCAAATATGCTGTGACAGCTCTCACAGAGGGCTTGCGGCAAGAGTTACGGGAGGCCAAGACACACATACGTGCCACAGTAAGCGCAAACCAACAGCTGTTTTCAATGAAGACTTTAAAATAACATGATCATCATCATAATAAAACATGTCCAAAGACTAATATTTCACTAATAAAGCTCCTTCTTTAATAGTGTATATCTCCTGGTTTAGTGGAGACACAGTTTTCCTTCCGGCTCTTTAGTCACGACCCAGAAAGAGCTGCTGCCACCTATAAAAGAATAAAGGTAAAGACACATAGTGATTTTTTTTTTTTTTGTTTTTTTGTTTTTTTGTAGGTTATTGTTTACTTCTTCAAATATTTAAATGTCCTATTTACAGTGTTTAGAAGCAGGTGACATTGCCAGCGCTGTTGTGTATGTCCTTAGCGCTCCTCCTCACGTCCAGGTAACCATGGTCCAACAGTATTGTTTTGATATTTATTTTGCTATTTAATTGGCTGGAACAAAAAAAGATAAGTGTCGGTAAGTGTTCATTTATAAAGATGTCAATTTGAGCAGTGTGCAGTGTGTTTGTCCAGTTAGAAACTTGACAATTTAAAGTTTGAATTTTATTTATTATTCACATAATGTTTTATTTTTATTTTTTCACCTTCTGTAGATTGGTGACATTCAGATGAGGCCTGTGGAACAGTTGACATAACCGGAGCAGAAAAACAGTATAAAGCACCTGCAACTTCTTGATCATCATTATAAAGACTCACAGACATATTACTATATTATAAACAGAATTGTCAATAATGACAAGACTGTCTCCATGTAATCTTACTTTGTTGTAAACAATAATTATCAAGTCTAAATCTTCTGAAATGCAATTTTTAATGAAATGCAAATGGCTCATAATCAGAACAGTACTGTGTCTTGGCTCTTTCCAGTGTTGTAATGAATTTAAAATGCAGAATTATAATGGGAATGAAGAATGCAGAATCAGTAAAAAAAATATTATGCTTTACATCACGAACGTTTAAATGCGAACAAAGAACGAGTGAAGTGGAAATGTGTTGCTTCTTTATACAAATGTTACATCAGCTCTGAATTTGCCTCTCAACAAACATTTTCTGGAAAAAAGGATTTTCTGTGGAGGGTCACCATTGACATTGCATTTATACCCAGGGTTGTAATCAATCTGTGCCTTAAAAACAGCTCTTTTTTATTTTTTATTTTTTATTTTTAAGGAATGGACTTCAGTAGCATAAAATTGTGGACAGTTTAAACAGGCTTTTCTACTTCAAGTGTACATGATGAAACTTTCTGGTTTTCTTCAAATGTGCTGTTGAATAGAGAACTGACAGCATTTATTGTAAAAAGAAAAAGAATAATAAAACAAAACCTTAATACATTTTATTACCTCACAAACACTTACGCCTATCCAGATCCAGAAGTCTTTCATAAATATTGCACAAAGGTAAAAGTCACATAAATGGACCATGTGCATATGTTTCAGGGTGGAATGTAGAGATTAACCGAAACTGAATTATGCTAAAGAATGAACACTTTCTGACAGGGCTTACCACCTGCTGTCATGGCTGGAATAATTTGCAGAATAGGAAGTGCATTGCTGTTGGCTAGAATCTCAGTGAGTATTCATTGGCAGTGGAGGGGTTGCAGTACAGATCACTGCAAACTGTTAGCTGTTGATCTGTTGGAACTTTGTGAGAGTAACGTATGCATCATTGGAAAGGCAGAGTTGCTCCTGTCACTGGTGCTTCAGTGGGAATCGGAGCTGAAATTGCAAAGTCTCTTGTTCAGCATGGTATGAAAGTGGTAGGCTGTGCCAGAAACCTGCAACAAATAGAGGTAATGTACCATGTCTCTGAAAGATTTATTTTATTAAGTGGGGGTGTGGGCTTACATGCTGTATATAAATTGTTTAATTTGCCACGTCTTCTTTTCTTTTTGCTGTTATACTTTGTTATTCATAACTTTCCATAATTCTCAAATAGATCAGAAAGGCACATTAGTGATTTTTTTCTCTTTCAGGGATAAAGTGAAGACTATATATTTTTATAATCTAATAAATATTTTTATAATGTCTTTTCCTCACACAAAGCTTTCATATTGCCTCTGAAGACTTAGAATAGAGCACCCAAATCAAGATGTATTGTTTTGTACAAATTATGACTTAAATTTCTGTCTGTTCCTCAAACAACACTATGCATTGTAGTGCAAGTTGTATGGACCACTTTCGTCATGAGGATGGAGTTCTTAATATTGGCAGAAAAACCTATATTCTATTCTGTGAACTGAGTCACAGGAACAAAAAATATGTTGGGTTAAATAAGCATAGCAGAGAAGATTAAGTACTTTCTACATTAAATAAGTTAGTTTAAGTGTGAACTTAACTCTTAGTGTGAACTAAATTCAACATTCAAACCTGCAAAAATGAATACTCTAGCTTAAATGTAAATATTGTTTTTGATTGTTTGTTATTTTCACGTGTCATCGTATATTAATCCAAATGTAGAAAACCTTGTCATATTTATTTGCTAATTTGAGTAAAATTCACAGGTAAATAAGATAAGTAAATTTTACTTAACTTTTCGAAGCTGGTGTTCCCAGCATGCACTGGGCTTGAATAATCAATGAGCTTGCATGGTTTCATTGTTTGCTAGTTTATTTGCACTGTTTTTATTGTTACAGTTTATTTTGTTGTTACATTTGGTAACTTCTTGTTTTATGCAGTCTTAAGTTCATGTTCTACTCAAAATTACCCGATCATTATCAAAACAAATTATCTGTTGAGGGTTAGGTCATCGTCACCGTCATGGTATTTTGTGCCCCATGTGTTAAAGTCTGTGTGCGCAGCTTTACGTCTTATTTTAAATGCCAATAAAGCAGATTGATGTTGTCTTACAGAGTGCATAGCAATCCAAAGAGATAGTTCAACCAAAAATGAAAATGATCTCATCATTTACTCACTCTCATGCCATCCCAAATGAAGATTTTTGGAAGAATATCTCAGATCTGTAGGTCCATACAATGCAGGTGAATGGTGACCAGGCCTTTGAAGTTCAGCATAAAAGTGATCCATAAGACTCTAGTGGTTTAATCAACATCTTCTGAAGTGATCCAGTTGGTTTTGGGTGAGAACAGACCAAAATTTTACTTTTTTTTCATTGTACATCTTGACAGCACTCTGTTTGGCGATCATGATTTCAAGCTCGATTATACTTCCTATAGTGTCATCTAGTGCTCTGTGCATACGTCAAGCACTAAGAAGTGTAATCGAGCTTGAAATCATGATCGTGCCTAGAGACTGCCATGCAGGATGTGAGGAGCAATATTTTGGTCTGTTCTCACCCAAAACCAACTGGATCACTTCAGAAGACATGGATTAAACAACTGGAGTTTTGTGGATTATATTTATACTGACTTTATTTGCTTTATGGAGCTTCAAAGTTTTGGTCACAATTGACTTGCATTGTATGGACCTACAGAGCTGAAATGTTCTTCAAAAAAATCTTAATTTGTGTTCTGCAGAAAAAAGAAAGTCATACACATCTGTGATGGCATGAGGGTGAGTAAATGATGAGATCATTTTCATTTTTGGGTGAACTGTCCCTTTAAGCTTCCCTATGGGAGGCTTCTGTGTGTCATGTACTACATGATTAAACCTATGTTTGAAAAGAAAATTCAAAACGTGTCATGTTCAAATAAGATGTTTATTAAAATTTTACTACATGCATATCATATTTGTAACTGAAAGTTACTGAATTTACTAAAATGTTTAAGTTCAACTGACTCACTTTAATCAATATAATGTAATAAAGTTAAGTGGATTTTAATTAGTTTTATACCATTAAGATTTACTTAGAAAAACAGTGTGAAATCTTACTTGTAATTTTTTTCAGTTGCAGGATTTTTTATTAGTTTGTTGTAATGCTACAACTTAACTTTAGATCCCTTTGTTTATTATTGGTAAGAAGCCCATAGTGATTTTGTGTGCTGACAAATCTATTTCACACATTTTCTTGCATGCTTTGTTATTGTTTGCTATCCCTTTGCCAGTGGTTTTGAGCTTTGTATTCTTCATGTTATGTAAATCTCAAAGTACTCTTTTGCAGAAATTAGTGACTGAATGCGTCAGTAGTGGATTCAGTGGAACTCTGATTCCATACAAATGTGATCTGTCTGTAGAGGAGCAAATCATATCCATGGTCACCTGGATCAAAGCACAAATTCAGGGCATTAATGTGTGCATCAATAATGCTGGCTTGGCTCTACCAGAGCCCATTTTAAGTGGGAGAACCAGTGGCTGGAGGACTATGATAGATGTCAGTAAATCACGGAACAAAAAAGCAGTTATTTCTTATCTGCCAACATCCAAAAAGAGAATGATGGTGGTCACCTAAAATGTCCTATATTGCAGGTGAATGTCATTGGCCTGTCAGTGTGCACCCGTGAGGCTTACCTCTCCATGAAAGAAAGAAATGTTGTTGATGGCCATATCATTAATATTAACAGGTACGGAAATGTTTAATTGGGCATTTTATCTGCATTCACATTTCTGCCTGTAAAGGCAGCAAAGCATTCAATATCTTAAAATGTGTGTTTTAGCTTGTGTGGACACAGATTTATGAACGTCACTGATATACACTTTTACTCGGCAACCAAATATGCAACACAGAGGGCTTACGGCAAGAGTTACTGGAATCCAAGACACACATATGTGCCACAGTAAGAGCAGGCTAATCAGTTACAATACTGAGAGATGATATGTAGCCATAACCAAACATGAACAGCTGAAAACTGTTTTGGATGATGAATTTTATTAAAGCAATATGATTATTGGCACTGCGAATGCTTTTTCTTTGAGAGAGTATATCCTCTGGTATTGTGGAGGCAGAGTTTACCTACCGACTCTTGAGTCACGACCCGGGAAAGGCTGCTGCTACCTATAAAAGTATAAAGGTATTGAATATAACCAACATATACCAACATATCCATTGAAGTATAGAGCAAATTAAAGGTCCTTGTTAACATATCTAAATGTTTAAATGTCATGTTTACAGTGTCTAGAAGCAGATGACATTGCTATTGCAGTGATGTATGTCCTAAGTGCTCCGCCTCTAGTCCAGGTAAGTATGGTCTAGTAAAGACTATTGCTATGCTCTTTATGTTTGCTGTCTCTCAGACATTGGCCTAGTTATGAGGTAAATGGAATATTTTGGTAATAAGAAATGAGCATTAGTGGCTCGGCCAAAAAAATAAGAAACACAACATAAGAATCAAATCTGTGTTCTTGTTCCATTTATTATATAGGATCTATTATATTATCAGTTTGTGCAGCAGGGGGATTAATGTTTTTATTTTTTTTAGATAGCAATTTTATTTAATGCTTAAATATTATTGTTTATTTTATTTTGTCTTCCCCTTTTGTAGATTGGAGAACTTCAGATGCTACCTGTGGAACAGATGTGATAGATGCATGAACAGATTGACAGGGCAAAGTGTCCCTAACATCATGACCATCATCTTAAAAGTAAATAAAATGGTTGAAAATGCAGTTTATGGAGATGAGACATGTCGTAATATAATTTGAAATAATAACATTTATAAATCTTGTGTAATGCATTTTTTTACTCTTCCTTGTTTTATCATAAAGTTTACAATTGTATAATTATTATACCATATTATACCTGTTGAAATGTTAGTAGGAAGAACTGAAATTAGAATTTGAACAGTTGACATAAATACTTTTGCTAACTTCAGAATGCACAATCAGTTTTAAGTAAATCTGAGGTTTCTTGTTTAAAACGACATCCTTTTTGACTTCACGTGCCTCATACTGTTACATTTAGCATTGCCTCTTGTGTTTATTATACATAGACAGGAAAAAAGGATCAACAGTGCAGTTATATCCATGACAATGGATGTACTGTAATTCTTATAAGTCATTATAGCCCTGACAATGACCCAGTTTGTGCCTTAAAAAATAACTCTTAAGTTTGTGTTCTTTCTTCTTAAAGTGTGTGTGATTAAATTAACAAAAGGCTTCTTACCTGTTCTAGTTTTCTTTGAAATCAAGAGTGACAACTGCTGAATAAAGTAAAGTGCTATTCTGCTCACTACAATTGTACAGAGTGGTTATCTGAGTTACGGTAGCCTTTCTGTCAGCTCGAACCAGTCTGGCCATTCTCCGTTGACCTCTCTCATCAAGAGATGAAGCAGAACTGCCGCTCACTGTTTTTTTTTTGTTTTTTTGGCCACTATTCTGAGTATACTCTAGAGACTCACATTTTTTCCCGATTCTGATGGCTGATGTGAACATTAACATCATGGTGCCATGTTTACCCCAAATGCACAATTGGCATCTCAACAAAAATTACCTAGCAACCAGAAATGTTCCAAAAATGTGTTTGAGGGCAGTGAGAGAAGCATGAAGTGCCCATTGTTTTGCTGTAGCAGTGTGCCAAAAGAAAACATGACTATCAAAGGGAGGCACAGAACATTATCATTAACCCTTCACTTTAAAATAAACATTGCCAGAAGAGTTCAATTATTCAGGACATACCTACTAGACCCCCTTTAGGTGTTTTTAACAAAAAATATAGTTGTTCTTACACACAAACAAAAAAGCATTTGATCTAATGTACTTAAAGTGTATATATTACATTGTACCTACATTAAAGCACTTTTATGTATGTACATCTGTATTTACAATTGACCCTACCCCAATCTCAGTAGTAGCAATTGTGAATCTCATGAGATTTTCACAGAATAACATATTTTTACACAATAAATACATTACTCTCTCTCTCTCTCATATATATATATATATATATATATATATATATATATATATATATATATATATATTAAATGCTTAATTTTCTTAATGTAAGTACTGTACATAGATAAAGATGCCTGATATAATGTTGGACCTACCTACAGAATGTTGCTCTTGCAACTTCATATTTTCATATTGATTCTGGTTCCTCTGCGGTCTTTAGGTGACCCCTTGCATTTCAACTCAGCATGTGAACACGAATGTGCAGTTACTCAGCAAAAGCCTCTTGTTCTCATGGGAACATTAGCCCGTCCTCTTAACTCTATTTCCATGACGTAACAGCACGTAACAATGTGAAATCAATAATGAATTGTCTTTTATACTTTGTAAGTGATACTATTGTACTGTTTTGGAATGTATATCATTTCATAATGCCTACACCCTCTGAATACTTGATTATTATTCTTTGTATGAGAACCGGGAAACTGGTATGAGACTCCACATTGTTTTCATGTGCTTTTTCTGAAAATGCTGAGTACAGTAGGGTCATAGAGAAAGAAGTTGGTGATGCAAAATGGTGTGATGTTCGACTGAGACCAGAATATGAATAAAACTGGGTGGTCCATCATTTGAATAATGAAAATCCCATGTTAGTCACCCTTCAATATAGCCAACTAAGATTTATTGCCGTTTTTCTTTGAAAATCTTACATTTTCAAGAGAAAGTGTTGCATTTAGGTGATATTTCACCAGCTAAAACAAAGCACCAATTCCGGGCCCCCCGAAAATTGTTTGCACACTGTTGGACACTTAAGTCACACTTAAAAATGTAATTGCATTAGATAACCAAAATATCAAAGCAAGTGTCATCTGTAAAAAGTGATGCTATAGCTTTTCTTAGAACTAACTTCACTTTTCTGAACCATTTTTGCAATTACTTTTAACCAATTCACACACGTGTATTTCAGCACATTTGACAATCAGAAAGTGTCCATATACTTTTGTCTTAATTTTCAGCAGTTTATCAATTCGTTCAGAATTTAAAACCAAAACTAACCAAACTTATTTTTGTGATTTTGTTTAATTAGCTTAAAAGTGTGTTTGTGCTTTCTTTCAAATGAATGCCACTTGGTATACCAATTTGTCACCCAGTGAATGGCATTTATACATTTTTAAATTTTACTTAAGTGTCCAAATACTTTTTGGCGACACTATTTGACTGAAGATAAATGTCAAAACCTCTGCATTAAATAATTTAGAATATTCAAAACCTGCTACTCCATATTCATTATTGTAACACTCAACACTGTGACTTAAATCATTTACATCAAATAGGACCTACATCTTATGCTAATTTCCCCTGCTCACACATACTTCAAACTGATTCTGCGAAGGCACCTTCCAACAAGAGCATGTGAGGGTCAGCTGATGGAAGATTTGAGCTGAGTGTTACAATACTCATTTAAAGTTGGAGGGTGTGTGAAGCACCTAAACCAGATTATCCTTTGAGAAGAATGTGACCCCATTCTACTTGGTGCCTTAAGTCCCCTAGCAAGGACCTAGCAAGGCCAAAGTCTCCCTGCTAGAACAAAGGCCATCCTAAATGGACTCAATGCACTGCAGATACTTGGCTTGGTTTCTTTACAGTAAGAGGAGGGAAATACCATAAATAATCAGGTTACCTGTGAGTACACTAAATGCACACCATTTAGTAAAAAC